>NW_022436980.1:18756420-18941847 GCF_009761245.1 Sapajus apella
TGACTGCCTTACAGCAACTCTTGAGGTAGTAAGTCTGATACTATTTTTTATATTAGGTACTGAGACTCAGTTCATAGAAGTGAGTTAGTCAAGGTTTATTAGAACAAAATGCAAACCCAGGGATGATTAGACAGAATAAATGGTCATATGTGCCTTTGAATTATATTTGATATTGTCATAATTGTGTACTGTTTCATTGGTAATTGACTTTTTCGTCTTAACCTTCCTTGTATTCATACAGGTTTTTGTAAGGCCAGCTTCCTTCCATTACTGGAATTTGCCTATACTTCTGTACTAAGTTTTGACTTCTGTAGCATGGCCGATGTAGCCATCTTAGCTCGTCATCTTTTCATGTCAGAAGTCTTAGAGATTTGTGAAAGTGTACATAAGCTAATGGAAGAGAAGCAGCTAACAGTATATAAGAAGGGCGAAGTACAAACAGTTGCATCCACCCAGGACTTACCATTACAGAATGGAGGTCCAGCACCTTCCATGGCTAGCAATGAGGGAAGCACAACCACTTTATCCACGGACCTTGGGGATTGTGAAATTGTACTGTTGGTGAATGGAGAATTGCCAGGAGCTGAGCCCAATGGAGGGGTAGGACGACAGCCTGAGCCCCAGGTTTCTTCAGAGGCTGAAGCTGTCCAGTCGTCTGTAGGATGTGTAGCTGATTCCCATCCTGAAATGGGGTCTATCGATTTAACAAAAAACAACCAGACGGAACTAAAAACTTCAAACAACAGAGAAAATAACACAGTTTCTAATACATATCCTAAACTTTCAAAAGAGACTGTAATTAGTAGCTCACCAGAGGATAGTGATGTGGGAAATGATATATCTGCTGAGGATATTTGTGCCGAAGGCATTCCAAAACATACGCAGAATGTTGACCAGCCTTTAGAAGATCAGGAAAATCTAGTTCCATCAACAGCAAAGACAGACTTTGGCCCTGATGATGAAACTTACAGAAGCAGGCTTCGACAACGTTCTGTTAATGAAGGGGCATATATTCGACTACACAAGGGAATGGAGAAAAGGCTGCAGAAACGGAAAGCCATTCCCAAGTCAGCAGTTCAACAGGTATGATGCAAAAAGGGTAGACCTTTGTAGCTTTAGCTTTAGGTTAAAGCCATGAACTTATGGCTATAGTGAAAATTATTTGGGAGGGGAGATGGGTGCAAGGTAGCAACTTAATGCTTTAAATGCCAGTGTTAATAAGATAATGTGAATGTGAAATCTTTTTGTTAGAAATTTATAGCATGACTTTAAAAATTGAGTATGTTTACTTAGATTGTGATTTCTGTCTCTTACCAGGTGGCTCAGAAGTTAGTTCAAAGAGGCAAAAAAATGAAACAGCCAAAAAGAGATGCTAAAGAGAACACCGAAGAAGCATCCCATAAATGTGGGGAATGTGGAATGGTTTTTCAGAGACGATATGCCCTTATAATGCACAAACTGAAACATGAAAGAGCTAGAGATTATAAATGTCCAGTAAGTATTTAGAAAGCTAATTGAAGATAACTCTAATCTTATGTAGAATCCAACTTACTGTTGTGTTGTCTTTTCACTTGTATTTCACTTGTCTTACATGGCCGTAAGAGTCATCTTCTGAGTTAAATGTGCATGTCATTTACTTGCCTTCCCAAAATATTCAGTGACTTATCTCTGCTTCCTCCTGATACCCTAGTAAAACAACAGTAAAAAGATCATTTTAAAAATGTAACTCATAAAAAGGCAGAAGATCTTAACAACTAAATTCTAGATATGAATAAATAGATGGAGTAACTTATTCAGCAGATTTGAAAGAATTCACTTCCAGGTTTTCAGTGGGGAAAGTTAAGAATCAACTCAAATTGTATTGTAGAACCACCAGAATGTCTCAGGAATTAGTAGTGCTAGCTGCCTTGAAAGTAGAGGCAATTAAATCACCACCGCTGCCCCCTTAGCCAAAAAAACCATCTTCTTTTTTTTTTTTTTTTTTTTTTTTTAAAGCCTACGGCACCCGGTATTCCCAGACAGTCTCGAAAAAACCATCTTCTACTCCTTGGAAAAGATAAGCTGGGAACGGTGGCTCATACCTGTAATCCCAGCACTCTGGGAGGCCAAGGCAGGTGGATCACCTGAGGTCGGGCGTTCAAGACCAGCCTGACTAACATGGAGAAACCCTGTCTCTACGAAAAAATACAAAATTAGCTGGGCGTGGTGGCACGTGCCTGTAATCCTAGCTACTCAGGAGGCTGAGGCAGGAGAATCACTTGAACCCAGGAGGCTGAGGTTGCGGTAAGCTGAGATTGCGCCATTGCACTCCAGCCTGGGCAACAAGAGCTAAACTCCGTCTCAAGAAAAAAAAAGGAAAAGATAAAGCCATAACTCCACTGGGGAGTGCTATGTACAGTGAAGCTAAATGTACAATACCTAAAAGGGGGAAGGGTAAAAGCATAAAAGCATACTGAATATTGTCTTTTTGGTTTGTTTGTTTTTTGGAGATGGAGTCTTGTTCTGTCACTCAGGCTAGAGTGCAATGGCATGACCTTGGCTCACTGCAACCCCCACCTCCCAGGTTCAGGTGACTCTTCTGCCTCAGCCAGCTCAGTATCTGGGACTACAGGCATGGGCTACCATGCTTGGCTGATTAGTTTGTATTTTTAGTAAAGACAAGTTTGACTATGTTGGCCAGGCTGATGTCAAACTCTTGAACTCAAGTGATCCGTCTGCCTTGGCCTCCCCAAGGTCGGGGATACCACGCGTGAGCCACTGCACCCGGCCAAAGTTCGTACTTTACTCAAGTCCTGGGATATAGGCATCCAGACATTAACTGTAAAGCAGCAGGATTTCTCAGAGATGAAAAATCTGAAGCCCAATAACAAGAGACCTAAAGATACTACTGACTAAAGCTCATGGTTAACAACAATCCCCTCCTCACTCAGGTGGAAATTCCAATGAATTATTTTTTTTTAAGAGATGGGGTTTCACTATGTTAACCAGGCTGGTTTCAAACAAACTCCTGACCTTGCAATTCACCTGCCTCAGCCTCCCAAAGTGCTGGGATTTACAGGCGTGAGCTACCACACCTGGCTCCAATGAATTTTTTAATGTTTCATTCTAAAATATGAACAGATATTAGGGACTATTAGACTCATGACAAAAGATTTCAAGAAAACAACTTTGGCTGGGCACAGTGGCTCATACCTATAATCTGAACATTTTGGGAGGCCGAGGCAGGTGGATTGCTTGAGCTCAAGAGTTTAAGACCAGCCTGGGCAACATGGTGAAACCCTGTCTCTAAATATAAAAACTAACTGGACATGGTGGCACACACCTGTAGTCCCAGCAACTTGTGGGGGGGCTGAGGTAGGAGGATGGCTTGAACCCAGGAGGTCAAGACTAAAGGGAGACAAGATTGCCCCACTACACTCTAGTCTGGGTGACAGAGTGAGACCCTGTCTCTTAAACAAAAAAAAAAAGACAACTTTGAGGAACCCAAGACTAGCAAGAAAAAACTGAAAAAACCTCAAAGTATTTTATATAAGAGATAAATGAACAAATTATGTTTACAGAACAACTAGGTACTATGTTTTTGTTTTTTGTGTTTTCTTTGAAACAGAGTTTCATTCTTGTTGCCCAGGCTGGAGTGCGGTGGTGTGATCTCAGCTCACCGCAGCCTCCTCCTCCCAGGCCCAAGCAATTCTCCTGCCTCAGCCTCTTGAGTAGCTGAGATTACAGTCATGTGCCACCGTGCCTGGCTAATTTTGTATTTTTAGTAGAGATGGGGTTTCTTCTTGTTGGTCAGGCTGGTCTTGAATTACTGACCTCAAGTGATCCGTCCACCTCAGCTTCCAAAAGTGCTGGGATTACAGACATGAGCCACCACACCGGGCAGTACTATGTTTTTAAAAGGGCACATTGAGGCTGAGCATGGTGGCCTATTCCTATAATCTCAACACTTTGGGGGCAGAGGTGGATCACCTAAGCCCAGGAGTTCAAGACCAGGCAGTATAGAGAGACTCCATCTCTACCAAAAAAAAAAAAAAGTTTTTTTTTGTTTGTTTGTTTTTGGTTTTTTGTTTTTTTTTGTTTTTTTTTGAGACGGAGTTTCGCTCTTGTTACCCAGGCTGGAGTGCAATGGCGCGATCTCGGCTCACCGCAACCTCCGCCTCCTGGGTTCAGGCAATTCTCCTGCCTCAGCCTCCTGAGTATCTGGGATTACAGGCATGCGCCACCATGCCCAGCTAAAAAAAATGTTTTTAATAAAAGATCACATTGGCTGGTCCGAAGTTAGTGAGTTATCTCCATTGATTGTTCACAGTTACAGATTGAACTCCTTGTTTAACTCTTTACCCCCTTCTCACTACTGCACTTGACTAATGTTTAAAAATATATATATATATATATATATATAAATAAAAAGTTGTATTAGTCAGGCACAGTGGCCCACACCTGTAGTCCCAGCACTTTGGGAGGCCAAGGCGGGCAGATCATAAAGTCAAGAGATTGAGACCATCCTGGCCAACATGGTGAAATCCCATCTCTTGGAAAAATACATTAGCTGGGCATGGTGGTGCACACCTGTAGTCCCAGCTACTTGGGAGGCTGAGGCAGGAGAATTGCTTGAACCTGGGAGGCAGAGGTTGCAGTGAGCCGAGGTCGCACCACTGCACTACAGCCTGGCAACAGAGAGAGACTCCATCTCAAAAGGAAAAAAAAAGGTTATTAGTATAAAGGACACATTAAAATAACTAAAGAGTTTTTTAGGAATAACACATATAGTATCATCTAAAAATCTCAGAAAAGTTGGGAAATAAACTAATGAAATCTCCCAGAAAATAGCGCAAAAAGACAAGTTAGAAATGGAAGTGAAAAATCATAGGATTTGTCTAAGATATTCAGTATACAATTATTATTTTCAAACAACATGGAAAACATTAATAAAAATTTCAGAACTTAAGGATAGAAGTTTTTGTGTTAAAGTAGTACACTGAATGCCCAGAACAGTGGATGAAAATAAAACTATTGAAGTACATTATAAAATTTCAGAATAAGGGACAAAAGTAAAATAAATTGCCAGAGGAAAGACAAAAACGTTGTCAGTCTCAAAAAGAATGAGAATCAGAATGGCTTTAGGCTTTTCAACAACAGCAACAGAAACTAGAAGACAAAGCTACAATGTGTTTAAAATCTAAAGAGAAATGATTTCTGGCTTGAAATCTTACAGCCAATCAGTCAAACTTTTAATTACTTAAGTTGGTAGAATAAGAATATTTCAGACATGCCAGGTCTCTAAAGTATTACTACCCAAATTTTCTCAAGAAGCTATTGACATATGTTTCACTAAAATGAGCAAGACATGGTAAATGGAAAACGTGGTGTTCAATTCAACAGAGTCCTAGAGGATTCATCAGGAAAATAGTGAAGGGAGATCCCAGGATGAAGCTATGTACCAGGCACTGGGAACAATTAGCCCCAGGACATAATTTTTTTTTTTTTTTTTTTTTTTTTAGACAGGGTCTTGCTCTGTTACCCAGGCTAGAGTACAACGACGCTATCAGTGCTCACTGCAGCTTCCACATCCCAGGCTCAAATGATCCTCCTGTCTTAGCCTCCCAAATAGATGGGACCACAGGCATGCACCACCATGCTCGGCTAATTTTTGTATTTTTTTGTAGAGACGGTTTTACTATGTTGCCCAGGCTGGTCTCAAACTTCTGGACTCAAGTGATCCGCTCTCTTCAGCCTCCCAAAATACTAGGGTTACAGGCATAAGCCACCATGCCCAGCCCAGGACATAATGGTTTGAAGAGATTTCCAAAAAGGTGATGGGTTTTAAATCTCCTCCCAGTACAGTTGGGGGCAGGGTTTGGCAAATTAGTAAGTGCAAAGAGAATTAAGTAAAACAAAAAGCAAGAAAGGAAAAAGAATTATAGTGTACTGTATGTGGCCCAGTGGTAATAATATTTATGTCCAAAAATGCAAGCCTCAAAATTGGTCTACTCAAGAATATGATATAACAGTATTGATAAAGAGGGGTAATGGAAATCATTTACGTGTCTAAGTAGGGAGTAGGGGAGTGAAAATGTGAATCAACTTCCATTATGTATGTAACATAGAGTTACAAAGAGAAGCATTGAGGGCTTCATCCAAGCACAACTGCACTTAAAAACAAAGTCAAAGATAACTCTAGAAGCAAAATATAGTGGCGATGATTGGCCAGGAGACCAGTTTTACTTGTTTTAAAAAATAGGTTTTGAAGAGGGTAAGCATATATAACTTTGATTTTAAAATGAACAAAACTTTTGTGAATCTTCAACTATGAGATAAAATCCAAGGACCATTAATCATAGCCTGATATTTCTATTTCCAGGCCCTACTTCTGTTCCACATGACAGCTATTAATACTCATACTAATGATAGTATTCTTTTTTTTAACCATTCCTGTAAGACCTATTTGAAGCCCAACCTTCTTGATACTTCACTTTTTTTAACATATAAGTCTTGTGCTGTTGAGGTTAGGTGATCGAGACCATCCTAGCCAACATGGTGAAACCCCACCTCTACTAACAATACAAAAATTAGCTGGGCGTGGTGGCACACGCCTGTAGTCCCAGCTACCCTGGAGACTGAGGCAGGGGAATCGCTTGAATCTGGGAGGCAGAGGTTGCAGTGAGCTGAGATCACGCCACTGCACTCCATCCAGCCTGGGACAGAGTGAGACTGTGTCTCAAAAAAATAAAAAATGTCTTCCAACTATTTCAGCTTTAAAAAAAAAAAAAGAAAAGAAAAATAAGAAATGACCAGGCGAGGTGGCTTATGCCTATAATTCCAGCACTTTGGGAGGCCAAGGTGGCCGGATCATGACGTCAGGAGTTCAAGACCAGCCTGGCCAACATAGTGAAACCCCATCTCTACTAATAATACAAAAAATTAGCCAGATGTGATCGCAGGCACCTGTAATCCCAGCTACTCAGGAGGCTGAAGCAGGAGAATTGCTTGAACCAGGAGGCAGAAGTTGCAGTGAGCCCAGACTGTGCCACAGCACTCCAGCCTGGGCAACAGAGTGAGACTCCATCTCAAAATAATAGTAAAAATAAAATAAAATTTAAGAAAACAAATATCTTGTACTGTCATCAGACTTCAGCCTCTCCAGAATAGGACTTGAGTCTTATCCCTTTTGTCTTTATAATCTAGTACCTATTGTTTTTTTACATACATGTGTTTATTTATTTATATAATTGTAACAAAAACAAAGTTCAAATATGAGTTGAGTTTCATTTAACATTTTGTAACGATAATACAGTTAATGAGAATTTTGTTTCCTTTTCTAGTTGTGTAAAAAACAGTTTCAGTACAGTGCCTCCTTGCGAGCACACCTTATTCGTCATACCAGAAAAGATGCACCCTCTTCATCTTCATCCAATTCCACATCTAATGAAGCATCAGGAACATCATCTGAGAAGGGCAGAACCAAACGGGAATTTATATGTTCCATATGTGGAAGAACATTACCTAAATTATACTCTCTTCGCATACATATGTTAAAGCACACAGGTGTAAAGCCACATGCATGCCAGGTAAAGCTATGACATTTATTTTGCTATTTAAAGAACATTAGAACTTAACTATGGGCGCCAGAGACTGGTGGGATAAGTATTCTCAAGTCACTCATAATTTGTAAAATGTCAGGGAAATGTATTACTTTTTTAATGCCTAGATCAAAGGTGATTCCCTATCATCATACATTTTTAATTTGCTCTCTGAAGTTGTAATTTAAATCTATTTAAGATGTTTGTGAAAACTTACTAGGGTCCAGAGAATGTATAGGGTAAAAAACCAATTTATCCTTCCAGCCATTCCTTAATCTTCAACAGGACCAACCTGGACTGGAAAGGAACCCATGGCTTTAACAAATCTCTATGGTCCATAAAAGTTCTGCCTAAGCTGTGTTCTTCTCTAGAGCTAAGGATTGAAAGTACCTAAATGCCAGGCCGGGAGCAGTGGCTCACACCTGTAATCCCAGCACTCTGGGAGGCCAAGGCAGGTGGATCACAAGGTCAAGAGTTTGAGACCAGCCTGGCCAACGTGGTGAAACGCCATCTTTACTAAAAATCAAAAAACAAAATATTAGCTGGGCATGGTGTCGGATGCCTATAATCCTCAGCTACTTGGTAGGCTGAGGCAGGAGAATCGCTTGAATCTGGAAGGCGGAGGTTGCAGTGAGCTGAGATTGCACCACTGCACTCCGGGCTGGGCAACAGAGCAAGAATCTGTCTCAAAAAAAAAAAAAAAAAAAAGGCACCTAAATGCCAAATCATGAATCCTGTAATTAGCTGCTTCGGGCTATTTGGAACAGTGAAAAATTTCCAGTAGCACTTGTAACCTTATATATGAGTATGACTCAGTTTGGGTTTTTTCTGTCTGTTTTGAGACAATGTATTGCTCTATCACCCAGGCTGGATTGTAATGGCATGATCACAGCTTACTGTGGCCTCCACCTCCCAGAGGCTTAAACCATCCTTCCACCTCAGCCTCCCAAGTAGATGGGATTACAGGTGTGCACCACCACACCTGGCTAATTTTTTTTTTTTATATTTTGTGGAGATGGGATCTCACTCTCTTGCCCAGGCTGGCCTCAAACTCCTGGGCTCAACTAGTGTTCCTGCCTCAGGCTCCCAAAATACTGGAATTATAGGTGTGAGCCACTAGGCCAGGCCTGGTGGCTCACACCTGTAATCCCAGCACTTTGGGTGGCCGAGGCAGGCAGATCACCTGAGGTTGAGAGTTTGAGAGAAACCTGACCAACATGGAGAAACCTCATTTCTACTAAAAATACAAAATTAGCCGGATGTGGTGTCCTGTCTTGAAATCCCAGCTACCCAGGAAGCTGAGGCAGGAGAGTCACTGGAACCTGCGAGGCCCAAGTTGCAGTGAGCCAAGATTGCACCATTGCACTCCAGCCTGGGTAATAAGAACAAAACTCTGACTTAAAAAGTTTTGGAACCAATGAGATTTTTTCTTTCTTTTTTTATTTTAATAATTTTCAAGCCGGGTGTGGTGGCTCACGCCTGTAATCCAAGCACTTTGGAGGCCAAGGCAGGTGGATCACCTGAGGTCGGGAGTTCAAGACCAGCCTGACCAACATGGTGAAACCCCATCTTAAAAAAATAATAATAGGCCGGGTGCGGTGGCTCAAGCCTGTAATCCCAGCACTTTGGGAGGCCGAGGCGGGTGGATCACGAGGTCAAGAGATCGAGACCATCCTGGTCAACATGGTGAAACCCTGTCTCTACTAAAAATACAAAAAATTAGCTGGGCATGGTGGTGCATGCCTGTAATCCCAGCTACTCAGGAGGCTGAGGCAGGAGAATTGCCTGAACCCAGGAGGCGGAGGTTGCGGTGAGCCGAGATCGCGCCATTGCACTCCAGCCTGGGTAACATGAGTGAAACTCCGTCTCAAAAAAAATAATAATAATAATAATTTTCGAGGAACAGGTGGTGTGTGATTACATGCATAAGTTTTTTAGTGATGATTTCTGAAATTTTGGTGTACCCATCACCTGAGCAGTATACACTGTACCTGGTGATGTAGTCTTTTATGCCTCACTCCCAACTCACCATTTCCCCCTTATTCATAGCTTAGTTCTCACTTATAAGTGAGAACATACGATGTTTGGTTTTCCATTCCTGAGTTGTTACTTCACTTAGAGTAATGGTCTCCAAACGTTATAACCTGGGAGGCAGAGGTTGCAGTGAGCCGAGACTGCACTCGTGTGTGTGTGTGTGTGTGTGTGTGTGTGTGTGTGTGTGTGTGTACACACACACACACGCACCCATATATACCACATTTTCTTTATCTGCTTGTTGAATTATGGACATTTGAGCTGGTTTCATATTTTTGCAACTGTGAATTGTGCTGATGTAAACATGCATGTGCACGTACCTTTTTCATATATCAATGAGATTTTTTAAAGACAAGGTCTTTCCTGTTTTGTTGCCCAGGTCAGAGTACAGTGGCATTATCTTAACTCACAGTAAACTCAAACCCCTGATTTCAAGCAGTCCTCCTGTATCAGCCACCCAAGCAGCGAGGACTTCAAGTGCATGCCACCACACCCACCTAACTTTTTTCTTTTTTTTTTTTTTAGTTTTTGTAGGGTCTTGCTATATTGCCCAGGCTGGTCTTGAACTTCTGGTCTCAAGCTCTTCTTCCATCTTGGCCTACCAAAGTGCTGGGATTATAGGGGATTATAGGCAAGAGCCACTACACTTGGCCTCCAATGAGTTGTTTTATATTTCTCTCTTTTTTGTACCCTTTTATTATATTAGAAGAGAATGAGGTGGACCCTCATGTACCCTTCACCCAACTTCAGTAGTTACCAGCTCGTGGTCACATGTGTTTTATGTATACTCTTTTTTTTGGACACAGTTTCACTCTTGTTACCCAGACTGGAGTGCAATGGCATGATCTCAGCTTGCCGCAACCTCTGCCTCCTGGGTTCAAGCAATTCTCCTGCCTCACCCTCGCGAGTAGTTGGGATTACAGGCGTGTGCCACCATGCCCTGCTAATTTTGTATTTTTAATAGAGACTGGGTTTCTCCATGTTGTTCAGGCTGGTCTTGAACCTCCAACCTCAGGTGATCCACCTGCCTCAGCCTCCCAAAGTGCTGGGGTTACAGGCATGAGCCACCACCCCGACCTTGTGTATACTCTTATTGATTACCCTACTCCCACAACCCCTCTCCCCCGTCAGTTATGAAGCCAAGTCCTAAGGATCACTTTATTCATAAATGTATGTATGTATTTTTATTTATTTATTTTTGAGACACATTCTTGCTCTGTCACCCAGGCTGGAGTGTGGTAGTGTGATCTTGGCTCACTGCAACCTCCACCTCCTGGGTTCAAGCAATTCTCCTGCCTGAGACTCCCGAGTAGCTGGGATTACAGGCACCTGTCACCATAAAAGTCATTTTTATTTTTTTTCTTTATTTTTTAAGATGGAGTTTCCACTCTTGTTGCCCAAGCTGGAGTGCAATGGCTCGATCTCAGCTCACTGCAACCTCCACCTCCCAGGTTCAAGCGATTTTCCTGCCTCACCCTCCCAAGTAACTGGGATTACAGGCATGCGCCACTACATCTGGCTAATTTTGTATTTTTTAGTAGAGGCAGGGTTGCTCCATGTTGGTCAGGCTGGTCTTGAACTCCTGAACTCAGGTGATCCACCCGCCTCAGCCTCCCAAAGTGCTGGGGTTACAGGCATGAGCCATCATTTCTATTGTATTTAACAGAAATTTCTCTCAGTGGATTGTGGAAAGGAAAAAAGTAATTAGTTCTTCTTCACAGTTTGAAAAGTACTGTTCTAGTTGGTGTAGCAGGAGATGGTATATTGTTCTTGACTAAGCTCCCATGTCTCTTAATATAATGTATACTGTTTACCAGTCTCAAGGATAGCATGAGCTTTGTCTGATTTTTACTATTTTGAGAGTCTCTGGTGATCACATGGATTTAAGAAAGATAACAATATCTGTTGAATACTGAATCAGAAGAGGGGTCAACTTTCAAGTTAGTTCCAACTTTCACTTTGTCACTATGTTTATCATAAGTTAAATAACTTAAATATTTATTTAAAATAACACATTCATTTTCTATGTTCTCCCTTTTTGTTTTATTGACTTAATCACCCCCGTTCTATCTTAGGTCTGTGGAAAGACTTTTATCTATAAGCATGGTCTAAAATTACACCAGAGTCTCCATCAGTCACAAAAGCAGTTCCAATGTGAGCTGTGTGTTAAGTCATTTGTTACCAAACGGAGTCTTCAAGAACATATGAGTATTCACACAGGTAATGAGAAATTTATATTGACATAGTTATATTTCATAAACTATTAATTTATAATGATTATGCTTTAATTATACCAGAAATTATGTTGATAAACTGATAGTTGTGTGTGCTCAATTTTGTATTGAGAAAGTATTTAAAATCTAAAAGCATTTTTTTAGCTGCTGCATTTTCTTAAATCTGGTTTTACAGCTATGTTTGTGTACAGAATATTCATTGTTTGCTTCAATGTAGAAAATGTGCACTAAGTGTTAAAATCGGCATAATTTAAATCTAGGCATAAAGAAATGATCATGCTTTTAAAAAATTAAATGATAGGTAGACATAATTGTCAGCATAGGAGTTGGCTTATATTTTTTGTCCATATTTACTTATTTTTAGATGCTTTAAAGCAGAAATGTGGGAATAGCCAATGAAGGGTAGATATCTGCTGCAACTTGTATTCAACTCTATTACTCTCACAATCCATAGGTCATACAACTGTGTCACATTTCTTGGATTGTAGCCTCTGATAGTACTATAGTTGTTGAGAGGAAAGGGGGATTTTGACATGGTTTATTGTTATTCTTAGATGTCTGCCAAATGTTACAGCTTCCATGTGCCTTTGGTAAAATAACTTCTGAAATATGACATAAAGAATTCTGTTAAAAGAGGACTGATGGCTGGGTATGTGACAGGGTTTTAACTTTTTTAATAGGAGAGTCCAAGTACCTTTGCTCAGTTTGTGGGAAGTCTTTTCATAGGGGTTCTGGACTCAGCAAGCACTTCAAGAAACACCAACCAAAGCCTGAGGTTCGGGGCTATCACTGTACTCAGTAAGTATGCAATATGTGAGGCGTTCAATTAATTTAATTATGTTTTTACTCAGTTTTCAAAAAAAAATTTGAAGATGATATTAAACTGTAACTTCAGTTGCCTCTTGATTTTAAAGTCCTTTTTTTCTTGCCTAAGTGTTACTATTTTTAAACATCTTTGTGAGGTAAATTATAAGCCATACACATCACTCATTTAAAGTGATTTAAGGGGATTTTCAAATGTACTACCTGGAGGTGGGGACTGTGGAAAGAAGGGTCTCACTAGCAGCCAGTTTCTTTCCCCTACTTGTCTTCATTTCCAGAGCCTCCTAAAATCTCAGTTATAATCGAGGTAAAATTCATATAGCATAAAATTAATTGAGCCAAGCACAACAGCTCAAGCCTGTGATCCCAGCACTTTGGGAGGCCAGGGCAGGAGGATCATCTGAAGTCAGAAATTTGAGACCAGCCTGGCCAAAATGGCGAAACCCCATCTCTACTACAAATACAAAAATCAGCCAGTTGTGATGGCGCATGCCTGTAGTCCCAGCTTCTTGGGAGGCTGAGGTGGTAGAATCACGAACCCGAGAGGTGGAGGTTGCAGTGAGCCAAGATTGAACTACTGCACTCCATGCTGGGAGACAGAGTGAGACTTGCCTAAAAAAAAAAAAAAAAAAACATTTTAGTGTGGGTGCAGTGGCTCATGCCTGTAATCCCAGCACTTCAGGAGACAGAGGTGGGAGGATTGCTTAGGGCCAGAAATTCAGAACTAGTCTGGGGAGGCAACATAGCAAGACCCTGTCTCTTGGGAAAAAAAATAAAAAGCCAGGAAGCCCGCTCTCTTTTTTTTTTTTTTTAACTTTTATTTTAGGTTCAGGGGTACATCAGAAAGCTCTCTTACAGGTATCCAACAATTTTTTTTCTTTATTAAACATTTGCCTGGTCAGTATAAGCTTTTAATTAGTGTCTAGAACTCCTGGTAAGGTTGATTCTGACAGTTTGCCAATTTATCCTCTGCTTTTACGGAGAGATGGGCTTTGGAGTTTCCTACTTGCCATATTTGTTGATGTTACTCTAATTAGTCTTATTTTGAAACAAAGATAGTTTGTCATCAATACATTTTCAGTTGTAAGTGAAAGAACACCCAACCAAAACAGGCTTGAATTAAGTGTAAAGTCTAGGAGTCCGAGTAGTTTAATGTAAACTGTATTCAAATTCATTAGCACTTGTTTTCTCAGAGGCACCATATGGATGATGGCAGTGGTTTCAGTCTCACATCCTCAAAGGACAGTGGCAGTGGCAGTGGTTTCAGCTTCACATTCTCTCAAATCCCAAATTGTCAAACTTTGTCTCTGGTAGTTCCATCAAAGCCCTGAGGGTTACCCCAGTTACATCAAGTTAAATCCGTCAACCCTGAGTCAATCACTGTAAGAGAATTCTGTGCTGTGATTGACTTAGGCCCAAGTCATTGCTCTCTCCCTAGGGTCAAAGGTAAAGCCTACCCTCAACACATGGACTGAGAATTAGAGGGTTGAATAGGGATCTCAAAGTGGGGTCACTTAGGGGAGAGAAAGAATAATAAATTTCCTCTGTAATAACTGTTGAGAACATGCATGATTCTTTCTAAAACATTTCTAGTGGTCTTACAATAAAAAGAACCTAAAACCCTGTAGCCTTTATGAAAGATTGGAAAATTAGGGAATTCTTTTAGGTTGAGATCATCTTTTGGAGTTCTAAAAAACTAAAAATGGTTACTGAGTTCTTGGAAACTTGTTTTAAAGGAATAAGATTATACAATTGGGTAACTGAATTTTATTGCAGATGTGAAAAAAGTTTCTTTGAAGCTAGAGATCTTCGCCAGCACATGAACAAACATCTTGGTGTGAAGCCATTCCAGTGCCAATTTTGTGACAAGTGCTATAGTTGGAAGAAAGATTGGTATTCCCATGTGAAGTCTCATTCTGTCACTGAGCCTTATAGGTGGGTAAATTTGAGAAGGAGCTGAACTTGTTATGTGTATGTTCTCTGATTGTTATGGCTGCTGCTGCTTTGGACAAAATAATTTGGTCTTTTCCCCTATTTTAGGTGTAATATATGTGGCAAAGAATTTTATGAAAAAGCTTTGTTCAGAAGGCATGTAAAGAAAGCTACCCATGGGAAAAAAGGAAGAGCAAAGCAAAACCTGGAACGGGTGTGTGAGAAATGTGGAAGAAAATTCACTCAGCTAAGAGAGTATAGGAGACACATGAACAACCATGAAGGTATCTATGCTTTGTGTTATATGTATCTAAATAGAATAAAAGCCAATCCAGTAGTGGTTCTCCTTTTGCCGGCTGTTTCACCTTCCTTGGTAAGAGATTAATTTTATATTTTTATTCATATGACAGAGGTGATCCTCAACCTGAGTACCTATTATTGTGTATACAAACAGATTCCTATTTTAGTGAACTTAATTCCATATCAACATTGTTAGGCTAAACTAAACTATTTGAAGCCTCTTTTTTATTATCCTAGGGTTTTAGGATTGCTGTTTAGCAATGAAGGAATAAATGAGATCATGCATAGAAACTGAAATTTGTCTCAATCACATCTGTCCATAGGAAGATCTTTAGAGAGATTTATAGTTTAGAATCTTGTTTATTCTAAGGAAAACCATTAGGGCCTAAATAAAACATTGCCATAGTCAAGATAGAAAGGCTTATCTACTGTACTTTTTAATAAAAGGAAATTTGGCAGGCAGTTTAAATGTATTTCGGTACTTGAACCTCACTACACGTGCTTTTTTTTTTTTCTTTAGGAGTTAAGCCATTTGAGTGCTTAACATGTGGAGTCGCTTGGGCTGACGCCCGATCTCTAAAGCGCCACGTCAGAACACATACAGGTGAACGGCCCTATGTCTGTCCCGTATGTAGTGAAGCCTACATAGATGCTCGAACACTCCGTAAACATATGACTAAATTCCACAGAGACTATGTGCCTTGCAAAATTATGCTGGAAAAAGACACCCTTCAGTTTCATAACCAAGGAACTCAGGTGGCACATGCTGTTAGCATCTTAACAGCAGACATGCAGGAACAAGAAAGCAGTGGTCCTCAAGAACTTGAGACTGTGGTAGTGACAGGAGAAACTATGGAAGCTCTGGAAGCTGTTGCAGCTACTGAAGAGTATCCATCGGTTTCTACGCTTTCTGACCAAAGTATAATGCAAGTGGTTAATTATGTATTGGCACAACAGCAAGGACAGAAGCTATCTGAAGTTGCAGAAGCTATTCAAACTGTTAAAGTAGAGGTAGCACATGTTTCAGAAGGAGAATGAATATGTTATGAAGATAAAAAGTAACATCTCTTGTACACTGAACTCACAGAACATTTGTTTACAGTTCTTGATGACTATGTGCTTGGAGTTTACATATCAAAGCTCTGGGCTGTTTGGTAACATAACATTTCCAAATATTCTTTCCAGCTGATGGGTTCAATAGAAAAGTCCATTTAGTGTAAAGGAATTGAAAACAAGTCTATTAGGTTGGTGCAATTACTTTTGTAATTGACTAATTAATTACTTTTGCACTAACCTAATATTTGATGGCAGTGGTTTATCATGATACACCTTTTATGAATTAATGTTTATAAATGACTGTACTGAATTTAAAACTGTACAGTTTCATTTGCATTTTGACATATTATACATTTTGCATTTAAAAGGCTGCACCAATTGGCTTTTCTTCTGTTTTATTCTCAAAATACAGAGATTCTGTGATTTATTTGCCCTGTTTATGGATTAAAAAGAAAATTCTAATATAAAAGCATTTCAATAGGATGCATAGGTATATTACTTTTAAATGCTTTAGATCTGTGATTCTTGACTATTTATTTTATCCCTTTTAAGTCAGGGATTCTTTATTCTGTTTTAAAGCACTTAATGAGTTACATGTTGTAATCAAGTTTGCACAATATATTTATCTATATGGGGAACCCATAAATGAATAGCTAATTTTTCAAATGCCATTAAAATGCATGAAATGCTTATTAAAACCTTATTATACTGTCTCTTCAAGGCAAGTAAATTGACCATGAGAAAAGAACACTTATTAAACACTGTTGATGGAAAAATTCTCCTTGTTAACATAGGACAATTAATGGGGAAAAAAATTTCTCGTTCTTTGCAAAGAATGAACAAGTTGATAAGCTAGGTTTGGTATGTTTTCAGCTTTTGTATCATGTTTGTTTAATTTGGTTGAAAAACTGCAGTTGAGAAATCGGATAGCAATATAGAAATTCACAGCAGCTCTGTGGATACCATGTAATTGTCAGATAATTTCGGAATATTGAATATTATTCAGTGCAGCCCTCATAGTATAATACTTGAAGAAATTAATTGATTACAATTTCACCAAATTGTTGAAGGTAAATTTTTTTCTTTTGAGATGAAGTTTTGCTCTTGTTGCCCAGGCTGGAGTACAATGGCACAATCTCAGCTCACCATAACCTCCACCTCCTGGGTTCAAGCGATTCTCCTGCCTCAGCCCCCCGAATAGCTGGGATTACAGCACGTGCCACCATGCCCAGCTAATTTAGTATTTCTGGTAGAGATGGGGTTTCTCCATGTTGGTCAGGCTGGTCTCAAACTCCTGACCTCAGGTGATCTGCCCACCTCAGCCTCCCAAAGTGCTGGGATTACAGGTGTAAGCCACCATGCCCAGACTGAAGATAAATTATTTTTAAAGGTTACCTGAAAACTAAATTATATTAATTCATATGTTTGATTTTTAAATCCCACCTCCTTAAAGCTATCCAATTTTCTGACTTTAAAAATAACCGTGAGAGATGCCACATTTCTCTCTGGGAAACTACCACTCAAAGTATAATTGTTAAAAAATTAAGCCTTTAGGTATTAGAAGCTGTTATAAAGTATAAGTATAAAATTAAGATATAAGCAGAACACATGTAAATCATTCCTAAAGCACAAGAAAAGAATGTGCCTTGATGTACATATATTATTAAGATGCCCCTCCCAGTTTACTTTAAAAATGGCTTTAAGAATAAAGAATAAATGTGATAGCTGTGCATGCATTATATATTTGCATTTGCAAATTTTTCATTGTTTTAACAGCTGTGTGGCTGACTTTCAATTTTAAGAAGTGAATTGACATATAGCCCATAACTTTATAATGGCTGCTCATTTATCTTTCAGTTGGTGAGAAAGCATTTCAACCTGTCTAAAATTTGGAATTGTGTCTTTTATGTTCCATCCTCACTATTGTTATTAGATTTAGTTTAAAAATTATATACGACCATTAATGTATGTCATAAATATGTAAATAAAAGATGTTGAATCTTGTTTAAAAGCATGAGCTTTGGAGTTGGGCTTGTCACTATTTTCAATTCATAAATCAGTTGTTACTTGATATATTATTAAGTTAATTTATTTTAAAATGGAAAGGAAATCAAACATGAAAAAATAATGATTGGAGGAACACTTAATATTAAAACTTCTTACTC
This sequence comes from Sapajus apella, assembly GCF_009761245.1. NCBI lineage: Eukaryota > Metazoa > Chordata > Mammalia > Primates > Cebidae > Sapajus > Sapajus apella. The sequence continues at coordinate 18,774,544 of NW_022436980.1, forward strand.
TTAAATATAATTGATATGGACAGGAGGCAAGGAAATAATGGGTAGAAGGGGGCAGTTCCCCAGCAAAGGCCTGGAAAACCCAAGGCCCTAAATGGGAACAGGCATTCCTGTTTTCACGCCCAAATGTTGCTTTGTGGTCCACACAGCCCCCGATTCTGTACCCATATAAACCCTAAACACAAGCTCCATGAGCAGAAGAGCAATGCAGCAAAGAAGGAGAGAAGAGAAGGAACATCTAAACGTTGAAAGGAGTTCAGCTGGGGATCGTCGAAGAGATCAGCCATAGGATGGCTGAACTCCAGGGAAAGATGATCTTCCCACTCCATCCCCTTTCCAGCTCTCCATCCATCCCGCTGAGAGCCACCATTATCCAGCAATAAAATCCTCTGCATTTACCATCCTTCAATTTGTCCATGTGACCTGATTCTTCCTGGATACCAGACAAGAACCCAGGTACCAAGAGGGCACTGAGCTGGTTAACACTTAAGCCATCTGTGGACAGCAGTGCTAAAGGAGCACGGTAACATGCCCACTGGGGTCTTCAGGAGTCACAGGCATTCCCAACCAGACGCTACTATGGGGTCAGATCTCAAAAGCGCTCAATCCAGCTCCTGCACTTGCCCAGTCTGCGTGCTCCCCCTTCTGTAAGGGGTTTGGCTGAACAGATGAGCCATACCCCCATCGCATGTCCTGTGAGGGTATCAGGGAATGCTCCTGTTTTATAATCTTGCCATAAAATTAAATATTGTGCCATCAGCCATCAGCTTTGAATAATTTAAATGTGTAGAATTATATAAATTCCATGTAGAAACAAATGTTAAGGTTCCAAAAATTCGGCAGAGTTTTAATGTTACCATGAGGGCATTGCTAATTTATAACAATTCCTTTTTAGAAGCATAAAGCATATTGCTGTCATCAGATGACTTCCAAAAACTGCAGGTGTCTCCTGATCAAATATCCAGTCCTTAAGCACTTGTGGCTACTTGTTACTGCTGCTGGTACCAAGTGATTTGGATCAGTGCGGTTACTCCCTGAAATGCTATGTATTGTCAATAGAAATGAATTAAGTAAGGCTCTAACAGGTTTTAATATGTTCATTTTACTAAAAGCCAGTGGGGGGTTATGCACAAGATAAGCTGTTGAATTTAGAGCTAAACCAAACCTTCTGGCTTTTTCCCCTCTTCTTATAGCATTGGTAAAAACTGTGTGGGCATGATGTTTTGTTTTTTTGAGATAGAGTCTCTGTTGCCCACGCCAGAGTGTAGTCGTGCAACCATGGCTCACTACAGCCTTGACCTCCTGGGCTCAAGTGATGCTGCCTCAGCCTCCCAAGTAGCTGGGACCACTAGCTCCCAAAAAGCCCAGCTAGCTAATTTATTTTTTGTAGAGATGAGGTCTCTCCTTGTTGCCCAGGCTGGCCTCAAATTCCTAGGCTCAAGTGATTCTCCCACCTAAGCTTTCTAGAGTACTGGGATTACAGGCGTGAGCCACCACCTGGGGCCGATGATGTTTTCTGTTCATGATTCTTTCAAACCTGTAATCTTGGAGGTTCCTAACGGGTTTTACATCCAGTGCTTGGCACGTGTTTAGTAAAAGCCTTTATTTCACCCGATCCTACAAATTTAGCAGTACTAGTTGTTGAAATGTGTGGAGCAAAGATACATAAATAATTTCTTTAATCACTTAAAAAATGCCAAATTTATTTTGTAGTCTGTTATAATTTGAAGGTTTCATTTTGTTTTTTTGCTTTTTTGCTAGTCAAGTGAAGCAGTGGGCATGGAGAAGGAACAGAGAAATCTGAAACTAGTTATGACCAATTAGTTGTAAATACCACTGCAATTGGATCAGCCATCTGAAGTTTTGAAGTTTAATACTACCGCTATTCGATTTTTTGGCAGGGGAGGGGGCAGTGACAGGGTCTCATTCCCATCGCCCAGGCTAGAGCGCAGTGGCACTATCATTGTTCACTGCAGCCTTCACTTCTGGGCTCAGGCGATCCTCCCACCTCAGCCTCCCAAAGTGCTGGGACTACAGGTGTGAGCCACTGTGCCCAGCCCTTCAAGGAGTTTTATAATTTAGAGTATGAGTTCATCTCCTATAGGGCCTGCTATTGTTGAAATGTTTGTATCTTTCAGAATTCATGTTGAAACTTAATCCCTAATGCAGCAGTATTGAGGTATGGCTTTGAGAGGTGATTGGGTCATGAGACCCTTGCCTTATGAATGTATTAGTGCCTTATAAAAGGGCTGGAAGCAGGCCAGGTGCGGTGGCTCACGCCTGTAATCCAAGCACTTTGGAGGCCAAGGCAGGCGGTCACCTGAGGTCAGGTGTTCAAGACCAGCCTGACCAATATGGTGAAATCCCGCCTTAAAAAAAAAAGGCGGGGGGCTGGAAGCTACTAGCTAAACTCTTTTTTTGCCGTTTTTGCCTTATGGCCTTGTGCCATGTGAGAACACAGCAACAAGGCTCCATTTTGGAAGCAGAGAGCAGCCCTTGCCAAACACTGAGCCTAGTGACACTGGGCCTAGTGGAGCCTTGATCTTGAACTTCCCAGCCTCCAGAACAGTGACAAAATAAGTTTATGTTATTTATAAATTATGCAGCTTACGGTATTTTGGTATAGCAGCCCAAATGTACTAATGGCCTTATTTTAGGGAATCTTACACCACCTACCTAGGTCGAAGATAGTTCGTTCCAGATCAGTTTTGAAGCCAGCCTGACCAACATGGAGAGACCCCGTCTCTACTAAAAACACAAAATTAGCTGGGTGTGGTGACCGGTGCCTGTAATCCCAGCGACTCAGGAGGCTGAGGCAGGAGAATCACTTGAACCTGGGAGGCGGAGGTTGCAGTGGGCGGGGATCACGCCACTGCACTCCAGCCTGAGCAACAAGGGGGAAACTCTGTCTCAAAAAAAAAAAAAAAAAAAAAACCACTTCTGGGGGGGTTTTGGCCTGCCTGAAGCTCGGTATGAGACAGCCTTCTGTCTCTGGCGTGGTGAATGGATTTTTTTCTGGTTTGTGTTTTTGCTGAAAGTGAAGCTCTTCGTTGGTCCCAGCTTTGTGTGGAGCTGTTTCCATTTTTGTGTTCCCAAACCCAGATGTCTTGTCAACATTTGGCAGCCCAAAGCCGACCCCTCTGAGGCTGGCGTTTTCATCTACTAGAGGCTACTGCAGCTTCCACTTGCATATTTGGAGCCCTTTCTTACAAAGCACTTTGACTTCCATAGGATGTTAATAAGCAGAAATGTTCAGGTGTCTTAGTCTGCCAAATACTGAAAACCAAGTCGTGTTGTTTTTGTTTTATTTTTATTTATTTATTTATTTATTTTTGAGACGGAGTTTCGCTCTTGTTACCCAGGCTGGAGTGCAATGGCGCGATCTCGGCTCACCGCAACCTCCGCCTCCTGGGTTCAGGCAATTCTCCTGCCTCAGCCTCCTGAGTAGCTGGGATTACAGGCACGCGCCACCATGCCCAGCTCATTTATTGTAGTTTTAGCAGAGACGGGGTTTCACTATGTTGACCAGGATGGTCTCGATCTCTTGACCTCGTGATCCACCCGCCTCGGCCTCCCAAAGTGCTGGGATTACAGGCTTGAGCCACCGCGCCCGGCCTACTCTCTCCTTTCTTGGGGTGTCGTAATTTAGCAGTCTTACTTCCCATTGATCATATTTTGGCAGTTTTATTTTCACCCTCAGTACCTTTCTTTCTATGTCATTCTCTCCATCTTCTTCTCCCTTCCTGATAACTTATGAGAGTCCCTTGACCCGATTTTTAATTGTTTTTATTCAATTGTCTATTGAATTCATTTCAAAAATTTTTTCTTTTTTGTTTTTTTTTCAAAAATTATATTTTTATGCTAGAATTTACACTTGTTTCTTCATAGATGCTTATTTCTGCTCCCCATTTCCATTCAGCTTACTTTGCTGATTTTATTCATATGTTCGTTTAAAATTCTTTTTTTTTTTTTTTTTTTAAAGATGGGTTTTCACTGTAATGGCCAGGCTGGTCTTGAACTCACGACCTCAGGTGACCCACCCACCTCGGCCTCCCAAAGTGCTAGGATTACAGGCGTGAGCCACCACGCCTGGCCACGTTCATTTAAAATTCATATTGAGCAGGGTGCGTTGGCTCAGGCCTGTAATGTCAACACTTTGGGGGGCTGAGGTGAGTGCGTCACTTGAGGTCCGGAGACCAGCCTGGCCAACATCGCGAAACCCCGTCTCTACTAAAAATACAAAAATATTAGCTGGGTATGGTGGCAGGTGCCTACAGCCCCAGCCAGTAGGGAGGCTGAGGCAGGAAAATCATTTGAACCTGGGAGGCAGAGGTTGCAATGAGCCAAGACCGTGCCACTGTACTCCAGCTTGAGTGATAGAGTGAGACTCCCTCTAAAAAAAAAAAATTGGCTGGGCATGGTAGCACTCCTATAATTCCAGCTTCTCGGGAGGCTGAGGTAGGAGAATTGCTTGAACCAAGGAGGCAGAGGTTCCAGTGAGCTGAGTTCACACCACTGCACTCCAGCCTGGGCAACAGAGGGAGACTCCATTTCAAAAAAAAAAAAAATTATTGGGCTGGGTGCAGTGGCTCATGCCTGTGATCCCAGTACTTTGGGAGGCCAAGGCGGGCGGATCACTTGAGGTCAGGAGTTTGAGACCAGCCTGGCCAACATGGTGAAACCCCGTCTCTACTAAAAATACAAAAATTAGCTGGGCGTGGCGATGTGTGCTTGTAGTCCCAGCTACTCGGGAGGCTGAGGCAGAAGAATCGTTTGAACCCAGGAGGTTGAGGTTGCAGTGAGCGGAGATCGTGCCACTTGCACTCCAACCTGGGCGACAGAGCGAGACTCTGCCTCAGAAATAAACCTGAGACTGGCCTTCTGAGGTATCTTTTCAGGTTTTTTTGCATGTCTCTTCTCAGTGGCTTCATCTGCACCCACCAACCCTCCTGCAGCTCCGGCCAGAAGGGACTCAGGGCAAAAGGACAACTTCAACTCCTGTTGATTTCACCTCCAAACCATCGAATCAGCAGCAAGTGCCCATAGCTTAGCAACCCCTACCCCTTTCCCCAAACTGCCTTTGAAAAATCTCTAACCTTGGCCAGCACTTTGGGAGGCCAAGATGGGTGGATCACGAAGTCAGGAGTTCGAGACCAGCCTGGACGATATGGTGAAACCCTGTCTCTAATAAAAGTACAAAAAAAATTAGCTGGACATGGTGGCACACACCTGTAGCCCCAGCTACTTGGGAGGCTGAGGCAGAAAAATCGCACCAACCTGGGAGGCAGAGGTTGAAGTAAGCCAAGATCGCACCACTGCAGTCCAGCCTAGTTGAAAGAGCGAGACTCCGTCTCAAAAAAAGCAAAAGAAAAAAATAGAAAAATCTCTAACCTATGAGCCTTCAAGGAGATTGAATGAAGTAGTAACTCTGTCTCCCAGGTGGTGGCATGGGTGGCCTTATATCAATTAAACTCTTTACTACAAGGCGATGAATTTATTTTGTTTTTGCAGTGCACAGAAAGAACCAGTCAGATGGTTACAAATGTTCAACTTTTATAATATGTTCAGGCTGGGCGCTGTGGCTCACACCTGTAATCTCAGCACTTTGGGAGACCGAGGCGGTGGATCACCTGAGGTCTGGAGTTTGAGACTAGCCTGGCCAACATGGTGAAACTCTGTCTCTACTAAAAATACAGAAATTAGCCAGGCGTGGTGGCACGTACCTGTAATCCCAGCTACTCTGGAGGGTGAGGCAGCAGAATTGCTTGAACCCAGGAGGCGGAGGTTGTGGTGAGCCAAGATTGCACCACTGTACTCCAGCCTGGGCAACAGAGCTAGACTCCATCTCAAAAAAAAAAAAGAAAAGAAAAGGAAAACGTATGTCAGGTGCAGTGGTTCATGCCTGTAATCCCAGCACTTTGGGAAGCCGAAGCAGGCAGATCACTTGAGGTCAGGAGCTCAAGACCAGCCTGGCCAAAATGGTGAAACCTGTCTCTACCAAAAATACAGAAATTAGCCAGACGTGTTGGCAAATGCTGTAATCCCAGCTACTTGGGAGGCTGAGGCAGGAGAATTGCTTGAACCCGGGAGTTGAAGGTTGCAGTGAACTGAGGTCATGCCACTGCACTCCATCCTGGGTGACAGAGTGACATTGTGTCAAAAAAGTTAAAAATATACATTTGATAATTTTGCCTTTTTTTTTTTTTGAGACAGAGTTTCCCTTTTGTTGCCCAGGCTGGAGTGCAGTGGTACGATCTTGGCTGGCTGCAACCTTTGCCTCCTGGGCTCAAGTGATTTTCATGCCTCAGCCTCCTGAGTAGCTTGGGACTAGAGGTGCCCTCCACCATGCCCAGCTAATATTTGTATTTTAGTGAAGATCAGAGTTTCATCATGTTGGCCAGGCTGGTCTTGAACTCCTAACCTGAGGTGATCTGCCCGCCTCGGCCTCCCGAAGTGCTGGGATTATAGGTATAAGCCACCATGTGCAGTGATTTTACCTTTTTGTGATTTTACCTTTTTTTTTTTTTTTTTTGAGATGGAGTCTTGGTCTGTCACGCAGGATGGAGTACAGTGGCTCAGTCATAGCCTTGAACTTCTGGACTCCAGGGATCCTTTCATCTCAGTCTTCTGAGTAGCTGGGGACAACAGACACCACCAATGCTGGTTTTGTTTGTTTTAAAGACAGGGTTTCACCATATTGGTCAGGCTGGTCTTGAAATCCTGACCTCAGGTGATCCGCCCGCCTCAGCCTCCCAAAGCCCTAGGATTACAGGCATGAGCCACCGCGCCCGGCTTGTTTGTTTTTTTATTTGTTTTTTTCCTCCATAGAGATGGGGTATCTCTTTTCGTTGTCTAGGCTGGTCTTGAGCTCCTGATTTCAAGTTACCCTCCCACCTCAGCCTCCAAAAATGCTGGTATTATTACTGGTGTGAGGCACCGTACCTGGCCTTACTTTTTTTTTTTTTTCCAAGATGGGGTTTCATCATGATGGCCAGGCTGGTCTTGAACTCCTGACCTCAGGTGATCCACCCACCTCGGCCTCCCAAAGTGCTAGGATTACAGGCGTAAGCCACTGCGCCTGGCTTTTTTTTTTTTTTTTTTTTTTTTTGAGACGGAGTTTCACTCATATTACCCAGGCTGGAGTACAATGGCGCGATCTCGGCTCACCGCAACCTCCGTCTCCTGGGTTCAGGCAATTCTCCTGCCTCAGCCTCCTGGGTAGCTGGGATTACAGGCATACGCCACCATGCCCAGCTAATTTTTTGTATTTTAGTAGAGACGGGGTTTCACCATGTTGACCAGGATGGTCTCGATCTCTTGACCTCGTGATCCACCCGCCTCGGCCTCCCAAAGTGCTGGGATTACAGGCTTGAGCCACCGCGCCTGGCCCCCTTTTTTTTTTTTTTTAAGACGGGGTTTCACCATGTTGGTCAGGCTGGTCTTGAACTCCCGACCTCAGGTGATCCGCCTGCCTCGGCCTCCAAAGTGCTTGGATTACAGGCATGAGGCTGGCCTTACTTTCTATATTTAGCTGTATAATCCATCTTGAATACAGCTAGAGGCCAAGCTTCTTTTTTTAAGTATAGATTCCCAATTGTGCACACATAATTTTTTAAATGTAATGACATTTCACCACTGCTCAGCAGTGTCATCTTTGTCATGAATCTAGGGTACATACATATGTAAGTTTCATTCCAGACTCTATTCTGCTTCTTCGCTCTATTTTTGTATCCTTACACCAATAACACATTGCCTTAATTAATGTAGGTTTATGATAATTTCGACATCTGGTAGAGTAAGTCCTCCCACGTTGTTCTTATTGCAGTTTGTCTTGGGTATTCATTCCATGTGAATTTTAGAATCACTTTGTCAGCTGGGAGCGGTGACTCACTTCTGTAATCCCAGCACTTTGGATTGCCAAGGTGGGTAAATCACCTAAGGTCGGGAGTTTGAGACCAGCCTGGCCAACATGGCGAAACCCCGTGTCTACTAAAAATACAAAAATTAGCTGGGCATGATAGCAAGGGCCTGTAATCCCAGCTACTTGGGAGGTTGAGACAGGAGAATCACCTGAACCTGAGATGCAGAGGTTGCAGTGAGCTGAGATCACGCCATTGCACTCCAGCCTGGGCAACGAGAGTAAAACTCCATCTCAAAAAGAGAAAAGAAAAGAATCACATTGTTAATTTTTGGTGGGATCTCGGCTCACTGCAACGTCTGCCTCACAGATTCAAGCAATTCTCCTGCCTCAGCCTCCTGAGTAGGTTTACAAGGGCCCGCCGCCATACCCAGCTAATTTTTGTATTTTTAGTAGAGATGGGGTTTTTCAGCATGTTGGCTAGACTCCTGACCTCAGGTGATCCGCCCCCTCAGCCTCCCAAAGAGCTGGGATTACAGGCATGAGCTGCTGCATCTAGCCTATTTTGTCAATTTTCATAACAAAAAACCTGCTTGAATTTGACTGGAATTAGGCTGGGCGCGGTGGCTCACGCTTGTAATCCCAGCACTTTGGGAGGCCGAGGCGGGTGGATCACGAGGTCAAGAGATCGAGACCATCCTGGTCAGCATGGTGAAACCCCGTCTCTACTAAAAATACAAAAATTAGCTGGGCATGGTGGTGCATGCCTGTAATCCCAGCTACTCAGGAGGCTGAGGCAGGAGAATTGCCTGAACCCAGGAGGCGGAGGTTGCGGTGGGCGGAGGTTGCGGTGAGCCGAGATCGCGCCATTGCACTCCAGCCTGGGTAACAAGAGCGAAACTCCGTCTCAAAAAAAAAAAAAAAAAAAAAAAAAAGAATTTGACTGGAATTGCATTGACAATATAAATCAATTTGGGGAGAATTTATATTGTCGACAAAAAGAGTCAAACTCTGTGAAATATTTGAAGAGATTTATTCTGAGCCAAATATGAGGAACCGTGGCCCATGACACAGCCCCCAGGAGGTCCTGTGAACATGTGCCTGGTGGCAGGAGTGCAGCTTGGTTTTATACAGTTACAGTGGTCCTTCAGGGAAAAGGAGACAAGTTTCCTCCCTCTTGTTCTCTCTTTTCCTTTAAATCTTTCTCCTTTTAGTAGAGACAAAGGAGACACTCTTGGTTTTATACAGTTAGAGAGGCATGAGACATCAGTCAAACACATTTAAGAAATACATTGGTTTGGTCCAGAAATACAGGACAACTCAAAGCAGAGGCTTGAAGGTTATACATGAATTTAAACATTTTCTGGTTGACAATTGATTGACTTTGTCTAAAGATCTGGGATTCATAGAAGGAATGTTCAGGTTAAGATAAAAATTGTGGGGAGCACAGTTTTTTGAAGTCTTATAGTGGCTGCCCTTAGAGACAAATGTTTCTCATCGGATCTTAGTTAATCTCCTTAGGACTGGGAGCCTCTGGAAGAAAAAGATTCAGCTACGTTAACAGAGATTCTTTACAGATGCAAATTTTCCCCCACAAAGAACAGTTTTGTAGGGCCATTTCAAAATACAGCAAAGAAACATGTTTTGGAGTATGTTTTGATCTTCTTCCTTGTCTCATAATATTATGCCAGAGTCAGGATGGAAAGTAAATCACAATATATACGTTAAATAAAACCCATCTGATGAGAATTTGACTTGTAGGGCATGACTCCCCAGACCCCTTACACAGGAACTTGGCCAAGATAAAAAATTAGAGTTTAGTTCTCAATAGCTTCATAATCCAGAATTTTTGTGTATAATGTTTTTGTACGGTCTTTTAGGCTAACTGGCTCCACCATAGGCCATACCCTAAGCCGAGGATGGCCTATGGCAGTCCCTGTGACCCGCACATACACTGCTGGATGGCCTCCTAAAATTAGAAGATCTGAAGTAACTGGAAGACCATGAAAAGAGGAAGAATGATCAAACCCTGCGGCACCTAATTAACTTTGAGACATTCTCTGTTTTCTTTATTCCTGCCTCAATTGATAAGGCCATTGGACTGTGTAACCCACCTTGGTCAACCACGTGACTCCAGACCCTGTATCCTCCTGCCAGCTTGGAAGAACCGCCCTAAACTGTAACTTCTGTAACTTTCCACTGCCTACACCAAACCTATAAAACCAGCTCCTATCCCAGCGCCCCCCACTCACTCTCTGTTCAGACTCAGCCCGCCCGTACCCGGGTCAATAAACAGCCATGTTGCCCACAGAAGCCTGTTTGGGGGGTCTCTTCATTCAGAGCGTGTGTTTCAACATTTGGTGATGAAACCTGGGATAGGGGACTCCTTTGGGGAGACCAGCCCCCTGTCCCTGCTCCCTTTCTGGGAAGAGACCCACTAGGACCTTGACACATCAGACCAGCCCAGCAGCTCACTCTTAGCGTGCCTTCAGATCAAGCAGCAGTCTCTGTCCCTCCTCTTTCTCTCTCTTTTCCTTCAGGGAAGAGGAGACAAGTTTCTCTTTTCCTTTAAATCTTTCCCCTTTTAGTAGAGACAAAGGAGCTACTCTTTATCCATGTAGAGACAAAGAAGACAATCTCTTCCTCATGCTCAAAAACTCCGACATCAGTCATGGACTCAGGAAAACAGTCTTTCCTTGGTGTCTGGTCAATCACCGGGACGCATGCCTTGATCACTCGCCCACGTTACAGCCTAGGAATCACTCAGGGACGCCCAGTGAACATCCTGGGGGCTGCTCGCTGCTTCGCCTCGTCTCTACTCTACTTTCCTTAAACTTATCTCCTTTGCTGGGTGCAATATTCCACCCTCTATTCCTCTGTCTTCGCCTCTAGCCTGTGTCTAAAAAACCTAAAACCTCTTCAGCTGTCACCTGATCTGAAACCCAAACGTCTCATTTTTTCTGTAACACAGCCGGGCCTCAATGCAAATGAGACAGGGGTTCCAAATGGCCAGAAAACAGCACTTTCAATTTGTCTGTTCTGTGAGACCTAAATAATTTTTGTCAACAAGTGGGCAAATAAATGGTCTGAAGTGCCTGACGTCCAGGCGTTGTTTTTTAACACCCCAATCCCTCCCTAATCTCTGCTCTCAATGCAACCCGCCCCAAATTTTCCTTCTCTCACTTCCATCCGCTCCCTCCGCACCTGTTGCTGACCCAGAATCCTCCTTGTCCATTGACCATTCCGACCTTTCTTCTCCCCGCCTGTCTGAACCAGACCCCAATCCAGGCCTTAACCCCCCACCCCCAGAGCCTCCCTCCTCTTCCTCTGCCCACAACCCACCTCCTCATGCCTCTCCTGTCACCTCCCCACCTCATGGCCGGTCCGGCTTACAGTTCAGTCCTGCGGCTACCTCCTCCACCCTGCGAGGGGTGTCTGGAGCCAAAGGCATCGTTAGGGTGCACGTGCCTTTCTCTTTATCCGACCTTTCCCAAATCGACCAATGGTTAGGCTCCTTTTTCATCACACCCTACTGAATATATACAAGAGCTCCGATACTTAACCCAGTCCTATAATCTCACCTGGAGTGACTTAAACGTCATCCTTCTACACTCACCCCAGAAGAATGCTTAATATGCATTTTATCACCCAATCAACCCCTGACATTAAAAAAGCTATAGAAATTAAAATACAGGCCGGGCGTGGTGGCTCACACCTGTAATCCCAGCACTTTGGGAGGCCGAGGTGGGTGGATCACCAGGTCAGGAGATCAAGACCATTCTGGCTAACATGGTGAAACCCTGTCTCTAAAAAAAAAAAAAGAAATTAAAATCTGGCCCTCAAACCCCACAATCCACAATAGGAATTAATCAACCCCGCCTTCCTCTGTTGTAAGACAAACCCCCCCACACCACCCACTCACAAAGACTTCAAATTGCCCAGAGTGCAGCGTCCAGCTGCCCCTCCCAGACCTTGCTTCAAGTGTCAGAAACCTGGCCACTGGGCCAAGGAATGCCCACAGCCTGCAATTCCTCCTAAGCCCTGCCCAGTCTGCGTGGGGTCCCTACTGAGAATCAGACTGTCCGACTCACATCGCTGTTCCTTGTCATGGTGGCTGGAGACTGATGCTGCCCAAACATCTTGGAAGGCCCCTGGACTGTCACAGACTGTGAGCTTCAGGTAACTGACAGTGGATTGTAAGTCCATTCCCTTCTTAATCAACACAGGGCCACCCACCCCACGCTGCCTTCTTTCCAAGGACCTGTCTCCTTGGCCTCCGTAACTGTTGTGGGAATTGACAGCAAGGCCCCCAGGCCTCTCACACCTGCCCAAGTCTGGTGTCAGTTAGGCCAGCCTTCCCTTCCATGCTCCTCCTCCCCGCCTCGCAAGCTCACCCTACCTTCTCATCCTTTGATGGCTGCTTCTGTGCAGAATACCAGCCCCCGGCTCGTCTTTTAAAACCCTGATTTCTCTTCCACCATGGAAGTCCATCCTCAAAACAATCACATCTCAGTGTTCCATCTGCTGCTCCAATACTCCTGAGGGCTTTCTCAGACCCCCCTTTTTTCCTACATATCAGCCTGCGAATTCTCCCCTACACAAGATTGGCAAATAAACTTCAAGCTTTGCCTAGGTAGTGGTTCACCCTGTCTCTCACTCCATCCCTGGCTGCCCTCCCCTTCATCAGACCCTCCTCCAGACCCCTCTTACTGTCTGCGTACACCCAGTCTTGTTCATGAAAGTGAGTGGTTACCACACGCTTCCTCATACACCATGAAGACCAGAGCTCTCCCTCCACACACTTACCCTACCAAGCCCTGCTACAACTTTCAACAGCCGCAGCCCTTGCCGGTTTCCTTTGCATTTCGGTCCAAAGCCCCAGCCCCCTTAGAACACTTTCTCACCTTTTCAGTTTACACTTCCAGTTCTGTCTAATCCAAAGACTTTTGTCCTGTGTGGTTCTTCTTCTTACATCTGTCTTCCTACCAACTGGAGAGGCACTTGACCCCTAGTTTTCCTTACTCCTGAAATTCAGACAGAAGCCCCCGTTCCCCTTGCGGTCCCGACACGACACAAGCAAGTCATTCCATCGATCCCCTTACTTGTAGGGTTAGGAATTACTACTGCACTCGGCACAGGGATAGCAGGCCCTATCACTTCAATCATCACTTTCTGTAGCCTCTCTAATGATTTCTTTGCTAGCATTGCAGAATTAGTCACGATCCCTTCTTCAAGCTCAAGTAAATTCCCTAGCTGCATTTCTCTTCCAAACCCGCAGAGGTCTGGATTTACTGACTGCTGAAAAAGGAGGCCTTTGCCTATTCCTAAATGAAGAATTTGTTTTTGTTTTTGTTTTGAGAGAGAGTCTTGCTCTGTTGCCAGGTGCCAGGCTGGAGTGCAATGGCGTGATCTCAGCTCACTGCAACCTCCGTCTCCCAGAATTGCTGAAGCAATTCTCCTGCCTCAGCCTCCTGAGCAGCTGGGATTACAGGTGCGCCACCAGACCCAGCTAATTTTTGTATTTTTAGTAGAGATGGGGTTTCACCATGTTGGCCAGGATGATTTCGATCTCTTGACCTCGTGACCCACCCGCCTCAGCCTTCCAAAGTGCTGGGATTACAGGCGTGAGCCACCGCACCTGGCCTGAAGAATGTTGTTTTTATGTAAACCAGTCTGGCCTTTTAATCTATTGATGCCATCAGTAGATTAAAAGACAGAGCCCACAAGCTCACTAATCAGGCAAACGGTTATTCTGGAGCTGGCTGGACTGGCTGGACACTGGCTAGCAGGGTGTCATGGCTTCTTCCAATCCTTAGTCCTCTGATACCTTTCTCCTTCTCTTATTTGAACCCTGTGTTTTCTGATTAATCTCTCAATTCCTGCAAAATTATATGTAAGTGCTAACCGATCAGTCAATAAGACAAATGGTCCTTCTAACAACCCCACAATATCATCCCTTGCCCTGAGATCTCCCAGCAGTCTAAATTCTTTCCCATTGTTAGGTTTCCATGCCTTCCCCAATCCCGCTCAAAGCAGCCCTGAAAAACATTGCCCTATCACCCCTCTGTGCGGCCTTCCTAATATTCCACTGCCCTCCACTCTTCATTTCTTTTTCCTTTATATTACTAATATAAAAAGACAGGAATGTAAGGTCTTCTAGGCTAACTGGCTGCACCATAGGCCACACGCCAAGTCAGGCCCCATGGAGACCCCCGTGACCCGCACGAACACCACAGGTGGCCTCCTGGAACTAGAAAATCTGAAGTAACTGGAAGACCATGAAAAGAGGAAGAATGATCGATCCCTGCAGCGCCTCATTAACTTTGAAGCATTCTCCATTGTTCCTTATTCCCGCGTCAACTGATAAGGCCATTGGACTTTGCAACTCACCTTGGTCAACCTCGTGACTCCAGACCCTAAGACCCCCTCTCAGCTTGTAAAAACCGCCCTAAACTGTAACTTCTGTGACTTTCCACTGCCTACCCCAAACCTATAAAACCAACTCCTATCCCACTGCCCTCCGCTGACTCTCTCCAGACTCAGCCTTCCCGCATCTGGGTAAATAAACAGACATGTTGCTCACACAAAGCCTGTTTTGGGGGTCTCTTCCTTCAGAGCATGTTTTAACAGTGTTACGTGAATATTATATATTTTCCCACTTATTTTTGTTATTTTTAATTTGTCTTATGGTGTCTTATAGTCTTCATGTGTACATTTTTTAAGATTTATTTTTAGTTACAACTCATAATCGTGAGTTGCATTGTTGGAGGTCAGAAAATAAGGCTGGTTGTGGTGGCTCCAGCCTGTAATCCCAGCACTTTGGGAGGCCAGGACGGGTGGACCACCTGAGGTCAGGTATTCAATACCAGCCTGGCCAACATGGCGAAACCCTGTCTCTACTAAAAATAAAAATAATTAGCTGGGTGTGGTGGCGTAGGCTTGTAGTTCCAACTACTCAGGAGACTGAGGCAGGAGAATCACTTGAACCTGGGAGGCGGAGGTTGCAGTGAGCTGAAATCATGCCACTGCACTCCAGCTTGGATGACAGAGACTTCATTTTGAAAGAAAAGAAAAGAAATGAGAAAAGAAAGAAAAAAGACAAGGGAAAGAAAGAAAAAAAAAGAGAAAGAAAAAAAAAAGAAAAGAAAGAAAATAATGCGGTGCTTTTGGTGTGCTGAGTGCTTTGAACTAATGGAAAACCAAGATCGCTTTTACCTTCTCCAGCTCCCCTGTCCTTCCTCCTCTTCACTTCCCTAAGTCCAGGAAGGGGCTTTCTTTGAAGTTTCCTTATCTGACTAAGGGAAGTTCCTCCGGAAGAAATGCAACTGTCATGAGCAATCCCTTCATAGTATGTCAGGCAATCTTGATGTAAGAAAAAAAACTTGACAGCATCTCTAAAACAAAACCTAAAAAAACTTAGAAAAAACCTTGAAACTCATAGTCTTCATTTATTAGTCAAACTAGAAATGAATCTTAATTCTACGACGTAGTTCAACTTTTCCATTTACGAGGACCTGACCTGGTAAGCAGCAGCACTGTATATTCTAGCGAAGTGCGGGTGGCTCGTGCCTATAATCCCTGCACTTTGGGAGATCGAGGTGGGCAGATTGCTTGAGCCCAGGAGTTTTGAGAATAGCCTGAGCAACATGGTGAAAGCCTATCTCTACAAAAAAACACAAAATCAGCCAGGTGTGGTGGCACGCACCCGTAGTCCCAGCTGCTCAAGAGGCTGAGGCTAGAGGTTGCTTGAGCTGGGAGATGGAGGGTCCACTGAGCCGAGATTGCACCATTGTACTTCAGCCTGGGTGACAGAGCTACTGAGTCTCCAAAAGAAAAAAAACAAAAACATTAAAATATATTCTAAAAGGGAAATATCTGACAAACTCTTGTCAAGTAGAGAAAGCTAAAGGAAAAAGCTGCACCAACCGCGTGGGAGGGAATGGTTAGCAAAGAAGTGATACAAAATGAAAGAAAACCATTATGTTGTCTTAAAAATTCATGATAACCAAAGAAATGAAGTTTGGACATCTACGTGTTGACAACGCAGAGAATGCAAAGAAGGCAAACTGAGTTTAAAAATATCAATAAATTATCAAGTGGTGATATTTAAGCCCAGAGGAAGAGACAGAAGCATAGGGTAGAAAGAATCTTCAAGTATTTGAAGTAATTAAGATTACTTTTTCTTTATGGTCTTAAATCCTTAGGTAGGGTTAGTAGACAGAAGGCAAAGGTAAAAAAACAGCTTCC
Organism: Sapajus apella; assembly: GCF_009761245.1. NCBI lineage: Eukaryota > Metazoa > Chordata > Mammalia > Primates > Cebidae > Sapajus > Sapajus apella. Next base: position 18,790,646 of record NW_022436980.1, read on the forward strand.
AGGCCAGATGCGGTGGCTCACGCCTGTAATTCCAGCACTTTGGGAGGCTGAGGTGGGTGGATCACCTGTGGTCAGGAGTTCAAGACTACCCTGAGCAATATGACGAAACCCCATCACTACTAAAAATACAAAAATTGGCCGGGTGTGGTGGCATGCGCCTGTAGTCCCAGCTACTCAGGAGGCTGACACATTGCTTAAACCCAGAAAGTGGAGGCTGCAGTGCCCCAAGATCGCACCACTGCACTCCAGCCTGCCCAACGGAGTGTGACTCTGTCTCAAAACAAAAACAAAAAAAACTTCTAATACTTAGCGATTGTCAAAGAAAGGCTTTGGCAAGATTTTCTAAAGCACAGGACAGACAATCCTTTGGCATTGGAGGAGGTTTACATCTTTTTCAGTCTGACATTCTCTAATGCTGTAGAGCTAGGTGCTGAGCTAGGGAGACGCTAGTAACTCAAAATTTTAAATCCCCCGTTACTTTGGTCAACAATATGAACAAGAGCAACACTCAACATTTGTCTCAACTTCAAGAACAAAAACCAGTAAGCAATTATTAAATGGAATAGAAAACAAACACATTATTGAGCTTGACAAATTTATTGGTATTTTAGTAAAGACATTCATCTCAGTCGTTTCTCTCTCCCAGCTTGACCTTAGGTTAATATTTCATTTGGGTCAAGAAAAGAATATGTAGGAGAGGTATGTTATTTTAACAAACAGGAAAATGGACAAAAACAGAGTCTGCCTACATTAAAGTAAGTTAAATTCATGTATCTTGATATAATTAAATCATGTCAGAACTAAGAGTTCTATATACATTTCCATTGTTTTACTTGGGGCTTATTCTAAACTTAAATGCTAGTGAACAAAGTGTTAGGAATATACACAGCCTTCTTTTCTGAAGTTATTACCAAGTGAAAGAGCTCGGCGAGCAGTTACCACCAATAAAACAGTCTGAAGCTGCCTCCAAATACAATATTGTAGGAGTTTTCAAAAAAATTTTTATACTGTATGTTTCTTTTGTCTGTGACTATGCTTTTAAAGATGTTTAACTGTCACATTAAAAAAAAGTTCATATACAATACAAAAATACAAAAACAAACACCCTACAATACACAAATCTAACAAAGTATATGTGGTGAGATTCCAAAAAATGTTTGAAGATGCATTTTCTTTCTTTCTATTTCAGTATCTAAAATGTGCTTTTTGAGAGGCCATTGGTCAATATGTATACATTTAAAATAAACAATATAACTTTACTAGTAAGAAAGCCGGTAGTTAAGTTCATTTCAAATTGGATGTCACAAGTCAGTAATTTAAATCCTTAGACAAAGTAACAGAAAGTGCATCTTCTTGTTTTCCATCTTCATACAATGTTAATTTTTTTTTTTTTTTTTTTTTTTGGTGTTGATACCCTTTAAAAAATAAAAACAGCCAAATACTTAAGCAATATGTACATTTAAGTTTTTGGTGGTGGTTTGTATTTTAAAAGAAACAGCTTCCTTATGATTTGCCTCAAGTTCTGGTGGAAATGCTTACAGGAACTAGCTAATAAACAAAAAACAAGAGAAGCACATTCAAAATACTGATTTACTTTGGTAGCAAATGGGTTTTTTTTTTGAAGACTATGAAGATAGACAAGACCCATTAAGGTGAAGTGGGCTAGTTCATTCAACAGTTTACATTAAAAAAAAATTCTTTTAAGAGCTAAGCGTCTGTATCCACTGACAGCAATGCAATACCTAGTTTATGATGACTTGAAACAAAACAAATGCCCATAAGGAAAAAAGCTGTATTTCAATTTGATCTAAATTTACTTTCAGTCAATAGTTCATTAACATTTTCCTCCCAATACAATACTCCCTCTCTCTATAAGGCTGTTCCTGGGAGCCAGACAAGTTTACGTAATAAGGGAGTTGAGGGTAACTGCTTGCAGTTTTAAATAGACAATAACTTTTTGCTTCCCTCTTAATGTGCTAATAGTTGTGTCTAAAAAAATATGCAATTCTTAAAAAGGTACCATTTCTGATTTCTTTATTATCTGTAGCCTTTGGAAACTAATCACATGAAACTACAAAATTAGCAAATGTCTTGAAATCCGTATATAAAACATAAATTACCTCTAATTTCAAACTCTCATTTATTAGTGTACCACTCAATCTTTTAAAAAAATGAAAAAGAAAAAAAAAGCGGCTCCAAAGATAGTCTTATACCATTCTTTAAAAAAGGAAACTGTTCCTTTTAACTTTACACCCACCCCACGCCCCAATTTCAAAACATCATTTAATTGTCTTGGTCATGGACATTTCCAAGATGAGATTTTATATTTCGCTCCCATAGCTTCTGGTTATCAGAAAACCCATGCTTTCCTTTATTGAAAGAGTTTGGTCCAGCTGATGTTGGTGTATCCCTGCGTTAAAAGACAGAAAATGTATTTAAAATGTTACATGAGGCCTTTCAGGTTATGATTTTCACTCATTTACATGCTTGTGTAGCACCTATTATAAATACAGACTGCACACGGGAAGCTCTACGGAGCTTTTTAAAAACACACTTCAGAGGCTGGGCATGGTGGCTCACGCCTGTAATCTTAGCACTCTGGGAGGCAGAGGCAGGTGGATCATCTGAGGTCAGGAGTTTGAAACCAGCCCGGCCAACATAGCGAAACCCCATCTCTACTAAAAATACAAAAATTAGCTGGGCATGGGTGACATGTGTCTGTAGTCCAGCTACTTGGGAGGCTGAGGCATGACAATTACTTGAACCTGGGAGGCAGACGTTGCAGTGAGCCCAGATTGTGCCACTGCACTCCAGCCTGAGTGACAGAGCAAGACTCCATCTCAAAACAAAACAAAACAAAAACAAAAAAAAAAAACTTCAGACACAGTTCTAGAATTTCAGCTCCAACAGGCCTAAATTGAGGGTGGGGATAAATCCGCGGTTTTAACACACATTTAAGGCAATTCTGATACCCAGCTAAGTGTGGCAACTACTACAGTTTTTAAAACTGTTGACTGCCAGCTGGAGCAAGGGGTAAGACCCTGTCTCTACAAAAAAAAAATTAAAAAATTAGCCAGGTGTGGTGGTGTGTGCCTGTGGTCCTAGCTGCTCAGAGGCTGAGGTGGGAGGGCTGCCCAAACCTAAGAGGTCAAGGCTGCAGTGAGCCATGATCACACCTCTGCACTCCAGCCTGAGCGACAGAACTAGGCCCTGTCTCAAAAAAAAAAAAAAGAAAACAACAACAAACCTGTTGCCTGTAACCCATTAATAGCTTCATAGAATCAATGTGATAGCTGGCTGCCAGCATGAGTGAAAAAGAAAATAGAAGAAAAAAATGAAGCTATATTACACATGGAAAGGTTCAGTGTCTTTCGGGCGTGGTGGCTCACGCCTGTAATTCCAGCACTTTGGGAGGGCGAGGTGTGCGGATCACGAAATCATGAGTTTGAAATCACCAACATGGTGAAACCCCTGTCTCTATTAAAAATACAAAACTTAGCTGGGCATGGTGGAATGGTGGGCTGCACCTGTAATCCCAGCTACTCAGGAGGCTGAGGCAGGAGAATCGCTTGAACCCAGGAGGTGGAGGTTGCAGTGAGCCAAGACTTCGCCACTGCACTCCAGCCTGGGTGACAGAGCGAGACTCCATCTCAAAAAAAAAAAAAAAAAAAAAAAAAAAAAAGGTTCACTGTCATTTTATGAACTTCTGCTTCAATTATTTATGTTTAAATATGTTAATATATGTGCTGCATATTTAGGTGGGACATCAATGTCAGTTGTACTTCCTACTTTAGGCACAGCATGAAAGGCAGGCATGCAGGCAGCCACCGGGACTGTCTCCACTTGAATCACACACTGAAAGTCTGAAGACTTACGCATGTGTATAGATTTAGCACTTGGCATTATCATACTGGTAGTTAAAGTGGAAAAGGAAAAAGATTTAGCACTCAGTTCTTTGTGGGTTCATACATTTGGAAGCAGTGGGGACACAGTATGAGTTGATGTAGAGTTAAACTTTCTTGCTAGTCTCTAGGCTACCCACTAATGCACAAAGACAGGAAACTGAACATCATGTTAACCTAAAATTAATGTTATCTCCATGACAACGGCAACAATGGAAAAAATTTAAATAGTTTCATTTGTTTTATTTTGGTATTTGGCATCTAAGTCATTAAAGAAAAAAAGAAACGTAAGAAAAAGTGGTAGAAATGATATCATAAGTGAAGAGGCTGGGCATGGTGGCTCACACCTATACTCCCTGCACTTTGGGAGGCTGAGGCAGGACTGCTTGAGGCCAGAAGTTTGAGACCAGCCTGGGCAACATAGCAAGATCCTATCCCTACTTAAAAGTGTTTTAAAAAAGCAAAGTGACTGAAAGCCATTTGTTTTATACTGGGAAAATTTTGAAATCGGAAACATTTCTCATAGCTATTTCTTATTTGAAAAAACAGGCTGAGTGCGGTGGCTTACACCTGTAATCCCAGCACTTTGGGAGGCTGAGGTGGGCAGATCACTTGAACTCAGGAATTAAGAGATCAGCCTGAGTAACACAATGAAACCTCATCTCTACTAAAAATAAAAATAAAAAATCAGCGAGGTGTGGTGGCATACACCTGTGATCCCAGCTACTTGAGAGGCCAGGTGGGAAGATAGCTTGAGGTGGGAGATCGAGGCTGCAGTGAGCTGGGATTGTGCCACAGCAATCCAGCCTGGGCAACAGAATAAGACCCTGTCAAGAAGCAATCTTAAATTATTGATATGTCTTAAGATACTCATTTCTCTAACTGGGAGACTAAATAAAATCACCGATAGTTAACAGAATAATTACAGTTGTCTTTCTTCATGAGGCCTGATCCATGTCTTACTCATCTTCAAAATCCTAATTAATCATCTAGTACACAGAAAATGTTTTTAAAAACTGTTCTGCCCAAATGCACAAGAAAAGCCTGCACACCCCTTTAAGTTAATGCTTGACAAAAAAAGAAAAAATAAAATAAAAAAATATAAACAAAAAAAAGAAAAGCCAGAACACTAAGAAATCATGTGCAAGTTATTCTTGTTCTTAATTCACCTTTGTAACTTTCTACAATATTTACGAAAAATTATAATACCTTCCAATATTCTTCATCCTCATCTTTGCTTCTGGAGGCATTTCTTCTGGTTCACTCTAAAGAAAAAAAGTAAGTAAACCAAGATAACTGCATACAAATTTATTAAATTCTTGATTGCTAAATTTTATATCTAAGTCTTTTAGCATTTTCACTACTGCAAATTTTCATACAAGGAGAAAATCAGTGAGTTATTTACCTTAACTACATTTAAAAAATAAATGCTTGCCTTCTAGGGTGCCGATTTTCCATAAAGAAAAAAAAACTGGTGAAAAACAAGCATTCTATAACTAAAACCATTTAGCTATAATATGCTACACATTGTGTTAAATGTTTTTATATGTCCTATCTCTCAAAAAATGCTAACATAATCGTATGAGGGAGGCATGATTATCATCATTCATATTTTGCAGGTGAGGTAACAAAGTTAACTTGCCCAAAGAAACAAAGCGAATAAATAGCAAAAGAGTTTGGTACCAAAACAAAGGTTCTTAACCACTTTTTTTTTTTTTTTTGAGACAGAGTTTCGCTCTTGTTACCCAGGCTGGAGCACAATGGCACGATCTCGGTGCAACCTCCGTCTCCTGGGTTCAAGCAATTCTCCTGCGTCAGCCTCCTGAGTAGCTGGGATTACAGGCACGTGCTGCCACGCCCAGCTAATTTTTTGTATCTTTAGTAGAGACTGGGTTTCACCATGTTGGCCATGTTGGCCTCAAACTCCTGACCGCAGGTGATACACCCGCCTCAGCCTCCCAAAGTGCTGGGATTTTATAGGCGTGAGCCACCGCGCCTGGCCAACCACTTTTAAAGTGCTACTCTTAAAAGTATCTATTACTATAAAGACATCTGAAAGCTCATTCCTGGCTGGGCACGGTGGCTCATATCGGTAATCCCAGCACTTTGGAAGGCTGAGGCGCGTGTATCACCTGCGGTCAGGAGTTTGAGGCCAACATGGCCAACATGGTGAAACCCAGTCTCTACTAAAGATACAAAAAATTAGCTGGGCGTGGCAGCATGTGCCTGTAATCCCAGCTACTCAGGAGGCTGACGCAGGAGAATCGCTTGAACCCAGGAGGCAAAGGTAGCAGTGAGCCAAGATCGTGCCACTGCACTCCAGCCTGAGCGACAAGAGCAAAACTCTGTCTCCAAAAAAAATAAAAACACAGAGAGAGAGAGAGAGAGAGAGAGAGAGAGAGAGAGAGAGCGCGCGCGCTCATTCCTTCTTTTTCTATACTTATAGCTGTTGAAAATTGTGGGAAAAGATCTTTTCAGATATAAGTTTTTATGTATAAATGCTGCTGCTTAGCTAAACACGGCTTTTTAAAAGGGTGCTGCTCCAGCTCAAAGGGGCTTCTACTGGTTACATCTGTGACAATTTGAGCATTTATAATAACCTACTGAATAAGATTCCGTGAGTATACACTTAAATAAAATTTAAGTGTAATAAGAAGAAGCTCTTCCTTACAGTAAGAGACAGTTAACAGATGTAGAAGGGATGATGGAATTAGAAAAATAATCATTGGGCAAACTTTATCATGATAATTCCGATGAGAATTATCAATGGATGTTAACACTAGTGAGTAAATGTCCTCGATCATATTATTTTTACATATTCTCCAAGCCTATCCCCACAAAATAAATTTTAATCACAAAAGGTAGAATAGTAATTTGGCAATGAAGAAATCTGGCCGGCACCACTTTAACCAAATGATCGAAGTTAACACTGTTAGTGATGGGGCATACTGACAGCATGTGCTCCCTGATATGATGCACTGATAACTTGGCATCGCTTCTGTGGTATTCGTGCCAAAAGTAAGAAACGTGAAACTAATCGTGAGAAAATGTCAGACAAATCCAAATTGAGAAGGTTTATATAAAATAACCAGCTTGTACTCTTCAAAAATGTTAATACCATGAAACATACAGACTCAGGAATTGTCCAAATTAAAGGAGACTAAAAATATGCAACAACTGAACAAATATTTAAACATTTCAAAATTAAGTAAGTGGATATCCTCTTTGTTCAGCATATTTCAAACTCAGATATATATCCAAGGTTACTTAATTATGTTCCCCACCTACCTCCCCAAAAAAAGAACTGGATAAAGATTTTAGATACATGTGTTTTTTAAATCAACCAGACAATTTACCCTTTATTACTATTATAGCAGGAAGAATGTTGCCTAAACCCAACAGAAATTAAAAGCAGGGAAGACAGTAGGGTATGATGCAAAGAACAAGAAACCAGAAGACCTAAAGGACAACATGTGTGTGCACTGGCACGTACTCATGCATACTTAATTTCTCTATTTCCTTTTTTTTAAGACAGAGTCTTGCTCTGTCACCCAGGCTGGAGTGCAGTGGTGGAATCTCAGTTCATTGCGAACACCACCTCCTGGGTTCAAGCGATTCTCATGTCTCAGCCTCCTGAGTAGTTGGGATTACATGCATGTGCCACCACACCCAGATAATTTTTTTGTATTTTCAGTAGATGGGGTTTCACCATGTTAGCCAGGATGATCTTGATCTCCTGACCTCGTGATCTGCCTGCCTCGGCCTCCCAAAGCGCTGGGATTACAGGTGTGAGTCACTGCACTTGGTATATCTCTCCGTTTTCAAAATATGAATAAATATATCACACAACTCACAGATACAAATTAAAGGTAAAATAATGTGAAAAGGGTCCGGGTGCAGTGGCTCACACCTGTAATCCTAGCACTTTGGGAGGCCAAGGTGGGTGGATCACCTGAGGTCCAGAGTTCAAGACCAGCCTGGCCATCATGGTGAAATCCCATCTTATTAAAAAAAAAAAAAAAAAAAAGTGAGAAGATATCCAAATTGTTAGGCATTCAAAGTAAGCCACAGCTGAAATGTTAAGTGCTTACAATTTCCAACCTCTGCACTTCTGTACATGTTCTCTGCACCCTGTATCGTTTTTCCCTTCTACAGTCTGTACATATCTGAATGGGTTGAATGAAATGGTACCTAACTTTCTAAGAATATTAGAGATGCAGCTGGGCACAGTGGTTCATGCCTGTAATCCCAGCACTTTGGGAAGCTGAGGCAGGAGGATCACAAGGAAGTTCGAAACCAGCCTGGCCAACATGGTTAAACCGTCTCTACTAAACCATCTCTACCAAAAATAAATACAAAAAATTAGCCAGGCATGGTGGCAGGTGCCTGTTAGTGCTTCTCGAACTTAATTCCAGTCTTCCAACTGCCAGACTAGTGGTCTTGCCATGCTGCTGCATCTAGTAGCTGGCTTATATTTCTTTTCTCAGTTTCCACAGTGTAATTTATTCAGGTACTTTAGATTTTTATCTTGTACCGTTTTACATTAAGTCTCTGCCCTACTAGACTGAGTTCCTAGGCAAACATTTCTGATTTATCTTTATAACATTATAGTGGCTAACATACAGAAAGCACTCAAATGGATAGAATGAGTGGAAGTCCAAGAGAGAATACACTAATGACTACAGTCATTTTTTGCTTATTGATTTGGGCTCCAATCATTCTGTATTTATCCTTGCTCAAAATTCCTCTACAAATCTCTCCAGTCCAGTCAAATGCAGCTACTCAGTATTTACTACTTGTGACTTGAAAATTGATGGCTTGGCTTACAAAAGTATTCCTTGGTTCACTAAAACCCTGCCTAATGTTTTTGTGCCTACCTCATATATATTCTTCCCAAATCACTCCGGTCCTCTGAATATATTAAGTCTTATCCACATAAGAACATATGGTCATGTGGTGGCTCAGACCTATAATCCCAGCATTTTGGGAGGCCAAGGCAGAGGATCACTTGAACCTAGGAGTTTGAGACCAGCCTGGGCAACATGGTGAAACCCTGTCTCTACAAAAAATACAAACATTAGCCGATCATGGTGGGGCAAGCCTGTGGTCCAGCTACATGGAAGGCTGAGGTGGGAGGATCACCTAAGCCTGAGAAGTCAAGCTGTGATTATGCTACCCCACTCCGGCCTGGACAACAAAGCAAGACCCTCTCTGAAGCAAAAAACAAACAAACAAAAAAACAAAAAACAAAAACAAAAATACTCCCTCTCTTGCTCTCTCTCTCTGACACACACACATTTTTAGGAAAAACTACTGATGTATCCTGAGATACTTAATTGCTACACAATGGGGTCCAGTCATGAGTGGGGGGTTAGGTTTTAATGTCAGAGTCTAACACAAAACCATCAGTGAGAATTACGCTTGAAACTTCTATAGGTCATTCATAAGAATGGGAAGATAGGGACATTGTGAGGGGCATGAGGAAATTGGGACTAAGAGACTCAGGCATCTCATGTTCATTCCGGACTTACATGCTTTTTGAGTAGAATTTCTGGCAGAATCACCTGCATTATTTAATTGTTATCCCTCCTAGGGATATGGGAAGTGAGCACAATACTTGACATTTTTTTTTTTTTTGAGACAGTCTCACTGTTACCCAGGCTGGAGTGCAATGGCATAATCTTGGTCCTTGGCTCACTGCAACCTCCGCCTCCTGGGTTCAATTAATTCTCCTACCTCAGCCTCCCAAGTAGCTGGGATTACAGGCACGTGCCACCATGGCTAGCTAACTTTTCTATTTTTTGTAGAGATGGGGTTTCACCATATTGGCCAGGCTCATCTCGAACTCCTGATCTCAAGTGATCCATCCACCTCAGCCCCCCAAAGTGCTAGAATTACAGGTGTGAGCCACTGCGTCCAGCCAACAGTTGGCTTTTTGAAGTTGAATGCAAGCATAATGTGTCATTACTGAAGACTCCAGATATAAAAATTAGGGCAACAGTGTTGAATTTTTCTTTTTTTGGATCCTACATACTTCCCAGCACAAATTATTTATAATAAGCAATTACTGATTTCATTCTTAAGCTTCTTGCCCCCAAGTCAATAATATGCTAAAATAATCCCCAAACCAAATAAAATGCAAAAACAGAACATCTAGCTTTTTTAGATGACACACACACACACACACACACACACACACACACACCCCTGTAAAGAAAATTCACGAATATTATTACTATAACCTATTATATGTCTCTAGTACCTTCCTTAAAGAACTGGTTAAAGTAAAAAAAAAAACAAAAAACAAAACTGGGCAACAACTTACATCTTCATCTTCATTAAAAGCTGCTGCTACTGAAAGTGTTTTAGGAGCAAGAGTTGGAACAGTTTCTTTAGGCTTCTGAAGAAGAAACATATTAAAAAGAATATCATGTAAGTAACATTTATGCAAATTTATTTAATGATATGAAATATTTATCTTGAAAGATTTAACTTCATATTTTCATAGAAATTTGTATGGTAACAAACCTAATACTTTGGACAAATCCATTCTCTCTTTTCAAAAATGTGGATTATCAGTGGGCATGTTTTACTTTACTAATTTGTGGTGTCCATTTGTTGCCCTCCTATAAAAGATTTTCTAAGGCCGGGCGCAGTGGCTTGCTCATGTAATCCCAGCACTTTGAGAGGCCGAGGTAGGCGAATCACCCGAGGACAGGAGTTAAAGACCAGACTGACCAACATGGTGACATGTTGTCTCTACTAAAAATACAAAAATTAGCTGGGCGTAGTGGCGTATGCCTGTAATCCCAGCTACCTGAGAGGCTGAGGCAGAAGAATCGCTTGAACCTGGGAAGCGGAGGTTGCGGTGAGCTGAGATCGCACCATTGTACTCCGGCTTGGGCAACAAGAGCGAAACTCCGCCTCAAAAATTTTTTTTCTAGTTAGGATCTATAATATCACTTACCTAAGGGGTACGTGGCATAGTCAAGAGAAAATTATTAGTAATACCTTCCTATAGTAACATTAAATACAATCTGCCTTGAAAACATAAAAGGCATCATGAATCATCTTTCTGTACTAGCTAACTTTCTGCCCTTAGGCCTATAAATATAACTAATCTAAACAATCTCTTCTCACCATCTAACCTGTGTTTTTTTGGTTTTTGAGACTAAGTCTTTCTTTGTCGCCCAGGCTGGAGTGCAGTGGCACAATCTTGGCTCATTGCAGCCTATGCCTCCTGAGTTCAAACAATTTTCATGCCTCAGTCCCCTGAGCAGCTACGATCAGCTGAGTAGCAGGTGTGTGCCACCATGCCCAGGAATTTTTTTTTGTTTATTTAGTAGAGATGAGGTTTTGCCATGTTGGCCAGGCTAGTCTTGAACTCCTGACCTCAAGTGATCTACTGGCCTCAGCCTCCCAAGGTGCTCCCTATTAAAAATTAAAAAAAATTAACCGGGTGTGGTGGCGAGCGCCTGTAATTCCAACTACTTGGGAGGCTGGGGCAGGAGCAGGGCTTGAACCTAGGGGGCAAAGGTTGCAGTGAGGTGAGACTGAGCCACTGCATTACAGCCTGGGTGACAGAGTAACACTCTATCTCAAAAATAAATAAATAAATAGGCTGGGAGTGGTGGCTCACACCTCTAATCACAGCACTTTGGGAGGCTAAGGCAGGAGGATCATCTGAGGTCAGGAGTTCGAGACCAGCCTGACCGACATGGTGAAACCCTATCTTTACTAAAAATACAAAATTAGCCAGGCATGGTGGTGCATGCTTGTAATCCCAGCTACTTCGAGGCTGAGGCAGGAGAATCGCTTGAACCCAGGAGACGGAGGTGGCAGTGAGCCAAGATCACACCATTGCACTCCATCCTGGGCAACGAGTGAAACTCTATCTCAAAAAAAATAAATAAAAATGAAACAAAACACCCCTTCCTTGGCTTCTGTAACAGTGCTTTTTAATGGGTATTCTCCTATTCTCCCACCTTTTGTTCTGTCTCCCTCTTTCCTGCTGCTCCCTATTTAGAAGATATAAATACCCAGGCGGGCACACTGGTTCACTCCTGCGATCTCAACTTTGAGAAGCTAAGCAGGAGGACTACTAGAGGCCAGGGGTTCCAGGCCAGCCTGGTCAACATAGCAAGTCCCCATCTCTAAAAAAAATTTTTTTTAAATTAGCAAACACTCAGAATTTTGTCATCAGTGACCTTTCCTTCTCTGGTCAATTTCATTCATTCCCGCAGTTTTAACTACCAAATCCTATGTCTACCCCGAAACAGGCTATCATCTGCCTACTGGGTAGTTCTACTTAAGAGCTCCCTTAAGTACTTTAGTTTCAGTGTTCGTTAAGTACTCAAACCAGAAAATCTTTTCCTCAACTTGTAAGGTCCTACTGATTAGACAGCTATTAAGTAAACTTAATTCTCCCTCTGCCTTTCTTTTTTTTTTTTTTTTTTTTGAGACGGAGTTTCGCTGTTGTTACTGAGACTGGAGCGCAATGGCACGATCTCGGCTCACCGCAACCTCCGCCTCCTGGGTTCAAGCAATTCTCCTGCCTCAGCCTCCTGAGTAGCTGGGACTACAGGCACGCAACACCATGCCCAGCTAATTTTTTTTAATTTTTTTTGTATTTTTAGTAGAGACGGGGTTTCACCTTGTTGACCAGCATGGTCTTGATCTCTTGACCAGCATGGTCTTGATCTCTTGACCTCGTGATCCACCCGCCTTGGCCTCCCAAAGTGCTGGGATTATAGGTGTGAGCCACCGCGGAGGCCTCCCTCTGCCTTTCAATCATGCTACCACACTAACAACCTAAGGTCCTTAGCATTATTTGTCTGGACTGCTATTAGAAATGCTCATAGGGTTGGGCGTGGTGGCTCACGCCTGTAATCCTAGCACTTTGGGAGGCCAAGGCGGGTAGATCACAAAGTCAAGAGATCGAGACCATCCTGGTCAACATGGTGAAACCCCGTCTCTACTAAAAATACAAAAATTAGCTGGGCATGGTAGCGCATGCCTGTAATCCCAGCTACTCAGGAGGTTGAAGCAGGAGAATTGCCTGAACCCAGGAGGCGGAGGTTGCGGTGAGCCAAGATCACGCCATTGCACTCCAGCCTGGGCAACAAGAGCAAAACTCCATCTCCAAAAAAAAGAAAGAAATGCTCATGCCTGTTATCCCAGCACTTTGGGAGGCTGAGGCAGCTGGATCACTTGAGGTCAGGAGTTTGAGATCAGCCTGGCCAACATGGAGAAAACACGTCTCTACTAAAAATACAAAAAAAATAAAAATAAAAATTAGCTGCATATGGTGGTACACGCTTGTAATCCCAGCTACTTGGGAGGCTGAGGCAGGAGAATTTGTTGAACACGGGAGGTGGAGGTTGTACTCTGGCCTGGGCGACAGAGTGAGAGGGAGGGAGAGAGGGAGGGAAGGAGGAAGGAAGGAAAAGATATTAACAAAAGAGGGAAGGAAGGGAAGGAAGGAGGGAGGGAGATTTTAAAAAGATAGCATCTCCTGATCTTTCTTTCTTTTTTGAGACAAGGTCTCACTGTCACCCAGGATACAGTACAGTGGTGCAATCTTATCTCACTGCAGCCTCGACCTCCTGGGATCCTCCCACCTCACCCTCTCAAGTAGGTGGCATTATAGCACATGCTGCCATGTCTGGCTAATTTTATTATTTTTGACACAGAGTCTTGCTCTGTCACCTTGGCCTCCCAAAGTGCTAGGATTATAGGCCTAAGCCACTGTGCCCAGCCTGGTTTATTTTTTGTAGAGAAGAGGACTCATTATGTTGCCCAGGTTGGTCTGACTCCTGAGCTCAAGCAATCCTGTCTCAGCCTCCCAAAGTGCTAGAATCATAGGCATGAGCCACTGCACCTAGCCTCCCCACTTTCTGCATTCTCTTCTCACCAAGCCCCTATATGGTACCACAGCGATGCTTCTAAGATGCAAATCTGTGTAAGTCTTGAGTCTTTCTAATGGTTCTATGGCTCCCTTACAGCTCAATAGTGAAACCAGATTATATTATGCAATGTAAGCCCTTAAAGGTCAGTCTCAAGGTCTAATTTTAGGGGCTATATATCCCTACATTTTCCCACCAAACACTGTCTAAATACTAATGATTTTCTCAATGTACCATATGGCTTCAATTTTTTTTTTTTTTTAGACAGGGTTTCACCATGCTGGTCAGGCTGTTCTCGAACTCCTGACCTCACGTAATCCACCTGCCTCGGCCTCCCAAAGTGCCGGGATTACAGGTGTGAGCCACCACTCCCGGCCAGCGTGAGCCACCATGCCCAGCCATGGCTTCACATCTTAAGTGCATTTGCATGAAATGCACTTTTGCTCCTGTCTACATTTAAGCCCAACTCAAAGATCACTTCATCAGTAAAATCTTCTATGACATGCTAAAACAAAATTAACCGTCCCTTCTTCTATACCACACATTTTTTATAAATGGTGTTTTCTTTTGAAGGAATAAAACATGTTCAGTTAGAGATTATGCATAGTAACTTTAGAAACACCCTAATTTTTAAAAGATGTCATGCATTTAATGTTGTGGATACAAATAAGCATTTGTTGGCTGATTAACTATCTTCATATAATATAATCAAACCAGCAATTTCAATTTTTTAAAAAATCCTACACCTCACTCTCCCAAGAAGACTGTGTTTACACTGTAGTTTATTTTATTTTTGAGGTGGAATCTTACTCTGTTGCCAGGTTGGAGTGCACTGGCACAATCTCGGCTCACTGCCACCTCCGCCTCCTGGGTTTAACAGATTGTCCTTCCTCAGCCTCCCAAGTAACTGTGACTACAGGCACATGCCACCAAGCCCAGCTAATTTTGTATTTTTAGTAAAGACAGGGTTTCTCCACGTTGGTCAGGCTGGTCTCAAACTACTGATCTCAGGTGATCTGCCCGCCTCAGCCTCCCAAAGTGCTGGGATTACCGGTGTGAGCCATCACACCCAGCCTTATAGTTTATTTTATAAAAGCGGATTTGTTTTCCAAAACTAAAAAGTTTTACTGAGTAGTTTTTTTTCAAATATAACCCTCCCACCCAAAATTATCAGAAATTACTAATCATTTCAATTATTTAGAAAGAGTAGACTGGAGCAACAGGAGTGAAACTCTTTAAAAAAAAAAAAAAAAATGGGGACGGACTCGGTGACTCATGCTTATAATTCCAGCACTTTGGGAGGTTGAGGCGGGCAGATCACCTGAAGTCAGGAGTTTGAGGCCAGCCTGGTTAACATGGTAAACCCTGTCACTACTAAAAATATAAAAATTAGCCAGACGTGGTGGCACATGCCTGTAATCCCAGCTACTCAGGAGGCTGAGGCAGGGGAATCGCTTGAATCCAGGAGGCGGAGGTTGCAGTGAGCCAAGATCATGCCACTGCACTCCAGCCTAGGTGACATAGTAAGACTCTGTCCCCAATAAATAAATAAATAAATAAATAAAAATAAATTTAAAGCCGGGCGCAGCGGCTCACGCCTGTAATCCCAGCACTTTGGGAGGCTGAGGCGGGCAGATCACCTTGAGGTCAGGAGTTCAAGACCAGCCTGACCAATATGGTGAAACCCCATCTTAAAAATAAATAAATAAATAAATTTAAAAAGAGCAGAAATTTAGATTTAGGGACTATGTCCATGCACAGTAAAATCTATTCTCAAGAGGACCATCTATACTACAAGTATAAATGAAAATAGATATTTAATATACTGCCTATCAAAAAACACCAAATATTTATGCAGTTAGGTCTATACAAGTTTTATAACTACATATTAAACAAAAAGAATCAGCTGAAATACAGAAATAGAGTAATGAAGTAATGATGTTATAATAATGTTTTTTGTTCAGACTAAATTTTCTAAAAAGTAGAAATTGAAAAAAATGGAAAACAGAGCAGAGTGTGGGTGGGGAGTCTAAGTAACAATAGCTTTTTTAAACGAGAATAGCCCAAATATACTGACTCTGTTCCAGACCGTATTTTTAAGATCTTTGAATAAATAACCAATGTAGAATAAAGCTATGCACATTAGACAACTGAGCATTAACTTTCACAGCACAGATATAAATAACCAACTCAAAGGCAATTTTAGGATTTTTCTCCTCACACAAGAATGTAACCATTTTCCAAAGCCAATAGGAACATACTATTTGAGTAACTTCTTTTTCCCTAATAAGAGATCTATTTGAAGATTATGAAATTTTCATATTATAGGTCAGAAACAAATATCTACAACTTATTATGCTTTAAATTAATATTGCAAATTCTTCCAGAAGTTCCATGGTTAATAAGCATCAGTTCAAGGCTTCCACCTTAAAACAAGGGATCAAATATTGACCTGTAAAGGATTACCAACATAAGATATACAGTATTTAATGCCCACTTGTGGTTCCAAAGTAAGATAATTAGGTAGATCTTATCAAGCAATACCTTACTAATATTAATCTTTTAAGATAAAAATAACTGACTTCTCAATATTATTTTTAATATTATAGGCTCTGAAGCATAAAAATAAACTTTGGAAAATCTTTCTCAAAATATTTTTTGGAGGACTTGCTCAACCCAGAAAAAAGATTTTTTTTTTAATAATATTTTTATTTTTTGTAGAGACAGATCTTGCCATGTTGCCCAGGCTGGTCTGAAACTCCTGGGCTCAACTGGTCCTCCCACTTCAGCCTCCCAGAGTTTTCATATTACAGGTGTGAGCCACTGTGCCCAGCCAACTTAGAACAATTCTAAGTTATCATTTTATAAATCATATATTCTCTATACTAGTTGTTCCTTCTAATATTCCAAATCTTTCTTTCTTAACAGCTTTACTGAGATAAAATTCATCTAGACCCTTCTTGAACAGGGTGCTAATCATCTAAGTTCACAGACCAAAGATTACTTCTCAAACAATGTGCCTTTTCACCCTTAATTTACCATAACCTAATAAATGCCAGGTTTCCAAAACAAATTCTTAAGACCCATTACAAACATCATATATGAAACAACAACTCACACTTGATCCAAGTTTGATGGATATGGCTGATGCTTTCTTTGTCGTCTGACTACCTATGGCAAATCCAAACTTGGAGATCTTTGTAGGCTTTGTTGGGAGGTCTGCAGCTTCTTCTTCAGCTGATCGCTTCTCAGCGCTGCGACTGGAACTTTCCCCTCCATTACTGGAAGAAACAGTCTTAGTTTTCACAGGTTTTTCTGCTTCTTCTTCAGGTCCTGGTGAAGTCGAAACAACTTACCAAGATGAGCTATTTTTACTGAGCAGATTGATGGGAGCAGCAACCTCAAAAAGCATCGTTATAAGGAAGATACCTCTGCAGTTGTCACCTACTGACCCAACAGTCTCTTCCACTGTTTGTTAGAGTATACAGCAGGAACTGAGATTGTGTGGCAGTAGAAGAGGCTCCCATGAATTAACTAGCATAAAATACAGAGCAATGTAAAATTATAAACAAAGAGTTCACAAAGAGTAAAGACCCTTCAACTAAACACCACAATTTGTACAATAATCTTGTTATTTGTGGGATTTTGCTTTCTAGAAATCAGATCTATCTAACATCTTTTACACTTAGTGGTTTGTGTACAAATAGTCACATTGTAAAATAATACATTTGGCTAATAAATTTTTAATACTCTTCAGTAATGTAGTAATAATCATACAAAGTACCTGGTTATGAACAGACTCATTTCTACCCAAATGACAGTGTTAATACAGCCTAGTTATTTTCCTGAGTGATGTCTTCCTCCTGTTCATCTCACACAATCTTAAGAGCTGAAAAGGAACTTCAAGGTCATTCCATCTTGAGAAATTTAATTCTACTCTGACAACTTGGTTATCACCTGTTTTAACCTACCCATAAGAGCTTTAAAAAAAAATATATCATACTCTGGTTTATGTTAGTCTTGTTCATGAAAGATGAGCTAATCATAATTTCAAACATACAACATATACATATGTAGGTTTGGAAGATAAAATGTCTTCCTATTTTGCTTCTGTTTGTATGATGTCAATGATGAAATGAGTTCACATTGTGACTTTCTTGGGTCTGTTATATTGGGGGATAAGACAGAAGACGACTGGCTGATCACTAAAAATTTTTTTTCTTTCTCCAGTTTGCCTGTTCTCCATATAGAATGTATTCTGCTACACTGGATCAAGAGTTTACTTATGGAGAAAAAGAAGATGCTCCAAGAGACGGCCTTGATAACAGTTAAGAAAGCAGGACACAAAGCTAGAATGGGGAGAAAAAAAGTAAAACACAAATAGACTGACAAGCAAAGGATTAAAAGATCAGAGGTGACAGATACAGATCTATACAGTTTTGGAGTGATGGGGTCTCCAGGTTAATAAGCACTTCAAACAAAACATTTGATTTTGTTTAGATGAAAAATTAAAAAAAAAACCTCTTTATTCCCTTTGGACAAGGAGTAAAAGTTTGACAGTATAGAGGAAATTAAGCAGGATTATATTTTGGGATTTCCCTAGGAGACAAAGATAGCACTGAAATGGTTGCTTGAGGTGCCATTCTCTTATTTACATATAATTACAAAAGCACCTGAAGAATTAAAGAATCAAGATTGCTATTCAACAGCTAAAAAATGGAACTCTACGAAGTGTAGAATTTCTTTTAAAAGTGAGTATGGGGCCGGGTGTGGTGGCCCGCGCCTGTAATCCAAGCACTTTGGAGGCCAAGGCAGGCGGATCACCTGAGGTTGGGAGTTCAAGACCAGCCTGACCAACATGGTGAAACTGTGTCTTAAAAAAATTAAAATAAATAAATAAATGAGTATGATGCAGTTTTTTCAGAGTCTCAGTTTATAACTAAAAGCATTTATGCTAATTTTATTCTGTATTCTATTTGTAGTTCTAATCAAGTATGACATTTCATAGTGAAGCCCAAGCAATAACTACTTTTCTGTGAGTGACATAGTTAAAATAAAAAACTCTTTGGCTCTACACATTGCAACACAGAGAAACATACAGGAAACCTGCTGGCTTTACATGTGGAAACAATCTATACACTAAAGAATGAGTAAATACAAGATCAGTTTTTCTAAAAATGAGAAAGTCACTTACCAACTTAGAACATAAAACACGGACTAAATAGCAAATTATTAGATTATTTATTAAGGAATATTTTAATAAAAGGAATTTTATCTAATTTGTACTGTGAGCAAATAAAACATATAATTAATATGAAATCAAATTACACTTGGTTCTAGCATTTTTTTTTTTTTTCACTGAGTAGCTGGAGAGGGGTGAGCCTTAGAGCACAAAGGTAACTTACTTTGAAAAAATTACCTAATAAGCTGTGCACAGTGGCTCACATCTGTAATCCCAGCACTTTGGAAGCCTAAGGCGGGTGGATCACCTGAGGTCAGGAGTTCGAGACCAGCCTGGGCAACATGGCCAAACCTCATCTCTACTAAAATACAAAAATTAAGCTGGGCATGGTGGCAGGCGCCTGTAATCCCAGCTACAAGGGAGACTGAAACAGGAGAATCGCTTGAACCCAGGAGGTGGAGGTTGCAGTGAGCTGAGATCATGCCACTACACTACAGCCTGGGCAACAGAGTGAGACTACATCTCAAAAAAAAAAAAAAAAAAAATTACCTAATAAGAAAGTTTAAGTCCATAAGAGTATTGTTCATAACCCATTTGCATTCTCGTTGCTTCCCTTTTTGAAAGAAGGGCACAGAGATACTTCTCTAGTATGTAGAGTGGTATGTAGTCTAAATGATGATGGATTCAGACCCTACTGGTATCTGGCATAATACATGTCAATTTAATTGATGCAGTTCTTGATATAAACAAAAAAGCCTGAGATGGCCATGATTATGTATGACTAGCTCGTCTCAATTTCTCCTTATTTCAAAGAGCTACAAAGATTTAACCAAAGAGAGGAGAAAAGAAACTACCAAAGTTTTACCCTATTCTTTAAAACAGTTAGTTCAAATAAGTAGCTTCTCTCATAGACATAAATTAATGCTGGCCGGGTACAGTGGTTCATGCCTGTAATCCCAGCACTTTGGGAGGCCGAGGTAGGCGGATTATGAGGTCAAGAAATCGAGACCATCCTGGCCAACATGGTGAAACCCCATTTCCACTAAAAATACAAAAGATAGCTGGGGATGATGGTGCACGCCTGTAGTCCCAGCTACTCGGGAGGCTGAGGCAAGAGAAACATTTGAACCAGGGGGCGAGGTTCCAGTGGGCCGAGATCAAGCCACTGCACTCCGGCCTGGCAACAGAGTGAGACTCTGTCTCAAAAAAACCCAAAACCTCCCCCCCAAAAAATTAAAAATTAATATTAACTATGGAAACTACTCATAAAAAATATACCTACGACTTAGTAGACTGCTAGACAGAAATTAAAATTCAGAACATTCTCTAGGTAAGCCCCAGGACAAACTTGACAGTTTTTCAAAAAAGTGACTGCCACAAAATTACCAATTTAGCAATATCCATGGTATGACATAAATTTCAACTATGATTCCTCTGCACAATTTCATTAAAAATATCTGACATTCAAAAATGGCTTAAATGTTAATAGCACTACTTTCCTGTAATGGTAAGGAGACAAATGGTAAGTTAAGGGAGGGATATTACTTACTCTAAGTGACCAAGAAAAAGACAATAATTTTTCTGATCCCAATTAGCAAAGTAATTTAATACTACTACTCTCCACATAGTAAAATGGAAACATCAATATTCATTCATACTATAGAACTAATATCCCTACAGCGGATTTATGCTGACACTCAAGGTACATTTTAACAGAACATTAAACACGTTTGCTACCCTCAGTCAAGACAGTTAACAAGATGGCCTTAAAATCAAAAGCTACGATTCTTTAGGCTTTTGCTCAAACTACTGCTAAATATTTTTTTGCTTTTCCGCAAACTGCTTCTAAATTTTTATGTAGTTTTACCCCACAATTTCCAAGACAATTTTTTAGGGAAAAAAAAAATCCCCTAGTGATAAAGTACTACATGGTTTAAATTCAAATTGTTCTCTCATAAGGTATTTTACCACTTAAAAAAAAAAAAAAAAAAGGCTTGGGGAGGGAAGAGAGGGAGATGGAGTTTCAGCTTAACTAACAGAACTGTACATGCTTTTTAAAAAGGAAATCCTGGGTCCAGTAACTAACATTACACTTAAATCTTTCCAATAATTTTTGTTCCCAAGGCAATTCACATGAAACATTCTATTAGGAGGTCTACTAGTGGCCTTCATATGGTATTAATCGTCTTTATTTTCTCATGTCAAATAATCTCAGGGATAATAATTGAGGTGGTCAGAATAGAGAATAATGTTTAAAATGTTCTGAAAACATTTTAAACAGCTCACACGTGCTAACTCACTTGTCTTGTTATGTGCAAAGAGCGAGCTGGAAAGATTACATGTTTCTTTCCCTCAACTCACAAGACCCGAATTTAGGGAGGGGAACGAACAAAATAAGGAGAGCTGTAACCTGAGTTTAACATCGTAACGAAATACAGGAAGGGTCAAGCTAGACTATTTAGCCACCTAAGTATCTGGCAAGCGGTCAGCTGGCAAAAGCCTAAGGGAGATACTTGAAAGAATGGCAACTTAAACCAGAGAGCAGGCAAGGGCATTCCTCCTCCCCTCCATCACCTCGGCCCATCCTGTCACAGGGTCAGTATGAAACTTGGAAGTAAAGGAAAGAGAGCAGGCCGGGGTTGTCCGCCTCCTCGGGGAAAAGAGAGGAGCAAGCGTAATTAACTCCTGCGTGTAACTGAGGCCGGCACCGTCAGAAACTCGGCCTGCGGCCAGTTCCCGCGGCCGGCACTCAGTGGCTCGCACTGTGTGTATGTTTTGTCTCATGAGCGTCTCCGGTGTGTGTGTTTTGTGTGATGTACGTCTCCGGTGTGGCGGCAGCGGCTCCTGCACCGCCGCTCCTGGTCCCACCCCAAGTTCGGTCTCCCTTTCTGGCGCCCATCTCCCTTCTCCTCGGAATCAGGGCCTCCGCTGGGGCCAGGAGGTGATGAACAGTGGCCAGCTCTCCCCCGGCAAGGAAGCCATGTGAGCCCGGAGCCCAGCGGGCCGCACCGGGCGTGCCCGGGGCAGGTCTGGGCCCAGCACCTGGCCGGGTGAGGTCCAGGTCCGCCCATTCTCGCCTCTACCCCACTCCCCCCACCCTGGGGAGCTCAAAGAAAGGCCCGGAGCATCCCACGCCGCCCCCAACGCTGGGGTTGTGTTCACCTCCGGCGGCTCCAGCTCGCTGCGACTTTTCGGGCTTCTCCTCTCCCGCCTTCCCGTCCGCCATTTTCCCCGCCGCGGCCTCCCCTGCCGCCACGCCAAGGACGTCACGACCCCGCCCAGAAACCATTGAGTTTTGGAGCCAGCCGGCGCGGTGGCAGCCTAGAGCGGTCCCGAAGACTGAAAAGACGCCCCCTTCGGAAACGGAAGCGGATGTGACATCATCGAGTAGCCTCCTCGGAAGGAAGAGCTGGGAAGGCTGGACCGTCTAACTGGAGTGCTGGCTAGGGATTTTACTACAGGGCAGTCAGGTGTTCGTGGTCCAGCGGCAGGTCCGGAGAAGTGAGGAGAAATGAAGCATCTCTCTGGAAACGCTGGGATCTTAGGAGGTTTCCGCATACCAGGTGTGCTTGCAGCTGAAGCTGAGAAGGTCTTCCGTTCTGGCCTTGCTGGATAACGAGTGCCCGCCTACTCTATGTAAACAGAAAGCCCGCGTTCTTTTTCCCTACATAACGGGAAAATGAGCGTTTATCTTGCGCCCTCTAGCTTCATACGCCTTTCATACACTCCTTTAATCACCGCGATTGTCCAAATATAGAATTCCCCTCTCAATTAGCCGTGAGAGTTGAGGCCAAAGAGAGTAATTTGTCCAAGTCACGTAGCCAAGTGTAAAGCTACTTTTTCTACAGGCTGATTCTACCAAGTTGAGAAACTACCTTTTCAAGTTAAGACTGGAGTAATTTTCTGCCTTACTAAGAAACCTTTAGTGTATCCCCACAGTCTGCAGAATGAAGTCCATGAGCTACATTAGGCCCTAGTGTACCTTTTTGGCTTCATCTTCTCCCTTTCTCAATATTTATCCAGCCCTCCTTAGCCAAATGGGGTCTATTATTTGCTTAGGGAACTGGTGTTTCTGGGTTTGCCCTGCAATATATAGCTAGAGAAAGTCAGGAGTCAGGAACTTGTATTTGAATCTGTTTTGCCCTTTCCTGCTTGAGTAATCTTGAGACTTGCTTACTGCCTACAGACCTACCTTCTCTGTAAAACAGAATTAATAGTAGTACTTCCTTTAAAGAGCGGTAATGGGGATCAAATGAGATCATTTTTGTATGACATTATTTGGTCACTTCATACTTCCCTCAGTTTTTTGTTTGTTTTTAAGTGTTGTCTTTCTGAATGGCTCAAAAGTTTCTTGACAACAGAGACCAGTTTTTAAAAACTTTGTATTGTGCGTTTCATATATGAAAAGTATTCAATATTTGCACATGGATTCCTCCTCGGGCTTCAAGTGGAGAAAGAATGAAGAAAGTATGAAAGTTTTTTTCCCATGACAGAAGCAGGGCAGTGTGGTGATGATACTGTGATCTAGGTTGAAGTCCCTGATCCATCATTTATCATGTATGTAAAAGTAACAAGGAAACTGTCTTACAGGTACTTGTTTCATTTTCCTTGTGATCTTTTCAAGGTAATCATTGAGACTTGTTTCTATCATTTTAAAAATGGGGATATACATGAGGATTTTAATTTGAGATTATGTATTTATAGATGCTTGTAATTTTTAAGAGAAGATAAAGCTCAGAGAGGTCACATACCTATTTAGGAGCAGATCCAGTTCCCATATACCACACAGCAGAAGTTAAGGATGCATCTGCAGGACTAGGTATGAAAGAAAAAAACAAAACAAAAAAAGGGTGGAGATAGTAATCCATTCACCTTTCAGTTCCGTGAGTTTCATGAGGCATGTGTGTCTTGTTCACCACTGTTTCCCCGGGACCTGGATTACACTAGTCTGGATAAATATCTGTTGAAGAAATTAATGCAAGCTTCAGTAACCTCCTACAAATGGGTTAGAAAATGAAAAGGTAGTGTCGTAAGAAGGGGTGGAAAGCGGATGATCCCTTTCTTCCCCATCGTAAGAGTCATGCCAACACGCTTATAACAAAAGACAGGTCAACAAGAGAAGAGGCTAACAAATTTAATAATATGCATAAGCATGGGAACAATACAACTAAATATGAAAACTCAGAAAAGGGTCAGATGGTCGAAGCTTGATAGGGGAGAGAGAGGTGGAGGGTGTAGGTAATTTTTCTTTTCTTTTTTTTTTTTGAAACAGTTTCACTCTTGTCTCCAAGGCTAGAGTGCAATGAGGCCATCTCCACTCACTGCAACCTCTGCCTCCCAGGTTTAAGCAATTCTCCTGCCTCAGCCTCCCAAGTAGCTGGAACTACAGGCACCTGCCACCATACCTGGCTAATTTTTGTGTTTTTAGTAGAGACAGGTTTTTGCCATCTTGGCCAGGCTGGTCTCAAACTCCTGACCTCAGGTGATCCACCTGCCTCGGCCTCCTAAAGTGTTGGGATTACAGGCGTGAGCCACTGTGTCCGGCCTGTAGGCAATTTTAGAGGAGTAGTAAATGATTTTAGGAGAGATGAATGCACCTGGGAGACAGAAATTCACTTGTAAATTATTCTCTTTGTAGACTGAGTGAAACTAGAGAACCAACAATGATTTGAAGGCCAGTCATGGTGACTCACATCTGTAATCCCAGCTATTTGAGAAGCTTAGATGGAAGGATCTCTTGAGCCCAGGAAGCAAGTTTGCAGTGAGCCAAGATCTCACCACTGCACTCCAACCTGGGATAGGGAGAGACCCTGTCTCAAAAATAAAAAGCAGTAGTTTGATGCAAAGTTTGGTCTCAGCCTGGCCAACCTGGCAAAAACCTCTACTAAAAACGCAAACATTAGCCAGGTATGGTGGCAGGTACCTGCAGCTACTTGGGAGGCTGAGGCAGGAGAATTGCTTGAACCTGGGAGGCGGACATCGCCCCATTGCACTCTAGCCTTGGAGATGAGTGAAACTCTTGTTTCAAAAAAAAAAAAAAAAAAAATTGCCTACACCCTCCACCTCTCTGTCCCTTGTGACAGTATTTAAGCTTCAACCATCATCTGGTGGTGGTTAATTTTCAGTCTTTTCCCCCATGATGTGAGTTTTGTTTTCTTTTGTTTTTTTGAGACCAAGTCAAACTGTACCCAGGCTGGAATGTGGCGGCTGTTCACAGACATGATCATAGCACACTACAGCCTCAAACTCCTAGCCCCAAGGATCCTCCTTTCTGACACTCCCAAGTAGCTGGGACTACATGTGTGCACCACAGTATCTGGCTGGCTTTGTGAAATGTTTTAATTTCTTCTGATTAATGAAATTTCAGGGAGTAAGGAGATAGAAAGCAATTATGTTCTTTGATGGGTCTGGTTTCTAGGTAGATAAAAAACTTCAAAGAACAGTCTTATCCCGTGTTTTAGGGGAGGCAGAGGATTGAGAGGCAGGAGGTCGCGTGGGGAGATCAGAGAAACCTTGAGGCTGCTTCTCTAGTTCAGCATGTCAAAGCACTGAATTTGGGGGTATCATTTTCTGACAATGAATAGGCAATGTAGTCCAAGGCAAAGAGCTTCAGTTATGTACCACATAAAAACTGGATTTAAATTCTGACTCTGCCATTTGCTAATTCTGTTAATTTGGACTGGATAAAAATGTTATGAAATATAACTCTACAAATGGAATAATATAGGGTTACTGGTGGCATTAAGTGAGATAATAAAAGTAAAATCTATAATATGCTGCCTGGCCATGGTGAGAGCTTGCTTAATAGAAGCTATGGATTATAACCTCTAATGAGCTATTTAACTGGTTTAAAAATCAGGAAATGGAAGGTAATATGAGCAATTATTAATTTAGATGTGTAATTTATGAGGTGACAACTATAGTATCTAAAATATTTAAGCTTACTATACACCAAGCATTGTTGAAGGTATTTTATTTGAAATTAAGTACATTAAATCATTACAATCCTATGAATTAAGTGCTGCTATTATTCCCCCCACCCTTGTTTTTTTGATATGGAGTTTCGCCCTTGTTTCCCAGGCTGGAGTGCAATGGCATGATCTCGGCTCACTGTAACCTCCGCCTCCCAGGTTCAACCGATTTTCCTGTCTCAGCCTCCCAAGTAGCTGGGATTACAGGCATGGGCCACTATGCCTGGTTAGTTTTATGTTTTTAGTAGAGATGGCGTTTCTCCATGTTGGTCAGGTTAGTCTTGAACTCCCAACCTCAGGTGATCTTTTCACCTCGGTCTCCCAAAGTGCTGGGATTACAGGCGTGAGCCATTGTGCCTGGCCTAATCCCATTTTTATGGACGAGGGAATTCAGGCACAAGAAGTGAAGCTGAACTTGAAATTCAGGCCAAGAGCTACAAAAAGAAAAAAAATTAGAGTGGAGAAGAAAAGTGGCTAATCATGATTTCGCTAATCTTAAGTAGGATATTTTTGTTTGTTGTTGTGGTTTTTTTTTGAGACAGGGTCTCGTTCTGTTGCCTAGGTTAGAGTGCAGTGGTTCATAGCTCACTGCAGCCTTGAAATCCTGGGCTCAAGTGATCCTCCCGCTTTTGCCTCCCAAAGTTCTGGGATTACAGGGGTGAGCCATTAAGTAGGTTCTTAATGTAGCCTTGTAATTCTATTACATGTCCTTAGACTATTCTCAATTTCAAGGTACATCAGAATCAACTGAAGGGCATGTTAAAACAGATTGCTGGGCCCCACTGCCAGTTTCTGATTCAGTTGACTCAGTGGCTGGGGCCTGAAATTTGCATTTTTAACTAGTTCCCAAGTAATGGTGATGCTGCTGGTTGGGGGACCATACTTTGAGAGCCACTGCCCTAATTCATTCACTTTCCTATACTATTTCATGCTTGCTTGGCTCTCCAGAAATGTCCATTACTTCCTCCCACTCAGGGGGTGACTTTGCTTTTTATTTTCAATGAGAAAATAATAGCAATCAAAATAGAACTTTTACATATTCTCAACTATATTTGAGGTGTGGTACCTGCATTTATACCTATATACTCTGTCTTCTGTTACTTATGAAGTAGAGCCTGTCCATCTTGTTTACACACATCACTCTTGTTCTGTCAGATTTGTCTTCCTACTATTGAAACATTCCCAACATCAGACATACATGCTTTTATGTCTCCCATGTTAGTAAAAGACTTTTCCCTTGATCTCATGTCTTCCTCTAGCTCCTCATTCCTATTTCCCTTCATATAGAAACTCTTTGAAAAGACTGTTTATACTCTGTCTCATATAGCTTTGTCCATTCTCCTTTTTAAAAAAAAATTTTTTTTGTAGAGATGGGTTTTTACCATGTTGACCAGGCTCTGGTCTCAAACTCTTGTTCTCAGGTGATTCACCCGCCTCAGCCTCCCAAAGTGCTGGGATTACAGGCATAACCCACCGTGCCCGGCCCTTTTTAAAAATTTTTTGTGACAGAGTCCGGCTCTGTTGCTCAACCTGGAATGCAATGACCTGATCTTCATTCACTGCAACCTCCACATCCCAGGCACAAACGATCCCTCTGGCTTACTCCCCTATCCCCACAAGTAGGTGGGACTAAAGGCGTGTACTACCATGCCTGGCTAATTTTTTGTAGAGACAGGGTTTCTCTGTGTTGCCCAGGCTGGTCTCAAACTCCTGGACTCAAGGGATCCACCTGCCTCGGCTTCCCAAAGTGCTGGGATTTCAGGCTTGAGCCATCACGCCAACTCCTATCCCTTTTTTTTTTTTTTTTGAGATGGAGTTTTGCTCTGTCTCCCAGGTTGGAGTGGCAGAATCTCGGCTCACTGCAACCTCTGTCTCCTGGCTTCAAGCAATTCTATCTTGCCTCCCAAGTAGATAGGATTATAGGCATGGGCCACTCCACCTGGCTAATTTTTTGTATTTTTATAGAGCCTGGGTTTCACCATGTTGGCCACGCTGGTTTTGAACTCCTAACCTCAAGTATTTGCCCACCTCAGCCTCCCAAAGTGCTGGGGTTACAGGTATGAGCCACTGCGCTCAGCCTGCCTATTCTCTTAAACCTACTCCAATTGACTTTCTTTTCACCCCTCCACTGAAATTGCTGTTGTCAAGATCATCAGCAATGTCCCCATTCCATTCCTACATTCAGTGGTCAGCTCTCAGACTTCATCTTACTTGATCTGCAGCATGAAACACTTTTTTTGCATTTTGTCTCCAGGACATTTTCTCTTTTTTCTTACTGGTTGCTCTACTTCAATCTTATTTGCTGGTTCCTTCTCATTTCCCACGCCTTTAAAGGTTGGAGTATCTCAGGGCTCAGACATCAGATGTCTTTATCCAAACGGACTCCTTAGATGGCCTCAACTAGTCTGGAGCATTTAACTATCTTTATATTAACATCTCCAGCCAGACCTTATCTCTGAACTCCAGGCTCATATGTCCAGCTGCCCACTTGACATGTCAACTTGGACATCTAATAGGCAACTCTCTAATGTCCCAAAGTTAACTTTAGATTACCTGCCCCCTCAAAGCCTACTTCTTTGGCATTTCAGTAAATATTAACAAGTCCTCCCAGTTTCTCTAGTCAACAATCTTGAAGTCGTCCCTAAATTTTATCTTACTTCTCCCATCCAATCCATTACTGCCAGCTTTACCCCTTCAAACTAAATTCATATCTGACTGCATCTCACTACCTACTTTATTACCACTTTCCTACGATTATCTCTCACTTTTGTTACTGCAATAGCCTCTTACCTGGTCTCTCCCTTATAATCAATTCTCAACAGAGCAGCCAAAGTGATCCTTTTAAATTGAATCCAATTTGGGGTGGGGTGGGGCAGGGAGGAGGAAGAGATAAAGACAAGAGGAAGATCCCTAAATAGGGCAGTGGTAGCAAGTGGGCAAGAAAAGACAAGAATCAGAGAGAGGAAGAAATGCAATCATCCAGAGAGGGGAGAAAAAAAATCACCCATCTGAGATCTGTATCTGGGCTGGAGGAAAAAATTTCTGTAATGTGTTTTCACAAAGAATATATAAAACTGTGGGGGTGTGGGGTAAATGAGTCAGATTCATTTATTCTTCAAATGTTTAAGCACCAGGCACTATACTAGGCTCTAGGGATATAGCAGTGAATAAGACAGAAAAAAAAAAAAATTCTGCTTTCACAGAGCTAATATTCTAGTTTTCCCATTAAAACATCAATCAGATGTCACTTTTCAGTTCAAGACCATACAAGCAATCAGTTCTGCCAGGGATACCAGTTGGGTGTTCTGTAATTTGATTCATATCCTATCTACCTGGAAATAGTGTCAGAGCCCACAGGTTGAGGGCTTAGTCCCCAAAACTGCTCCGTCCTGCCAACCCAGGCACAGGTTGCAAATCTGGGCCTCCAGAACTTCTGACTGACTGGCTTCAAGTTGGGGTACCAACTCCTCTTGATTAACACGCTGGAGTGGCTCACAGAATTGAAGGAAACACATTTACCAGTTTACTATAAAGGATATTACAAGACATACAGATGAAGAGATGTACAGGGGAAGGTATGGGGGACGGGGCTGCAGAGCTTCCATGCCCTCCCCAGGGCACGACCCTCTAGGAACCTCCATAAAAAAAAATCTGCCAATGGTACAACTGTTTAGGATTAATTGAAAGATTATTCTGTTCAACAATCTTGGACAACTCTTTTTACTTTATTATCTTTTTACAGTAAACAAAGTATAATCTCAAAGTTATGCAGATACTTAATTGGGAAGAGACACAACCCTGCAGTTAGTTGGGAAAGACCACCTTTAGAAGAGAAAATGAATTGCTTGGGAAGAAATACATTAAAAGAACTATTTCCAACCCATTTACTTTTTAAGCCATCAAATGTTCTCACTTGAACCACTTCTTCTGTGCGTACACATTTAGAGAACTTTTTGAAAATGAATTAAAAGTCTTTCCCTTCTTTAGTCTGTTGATCAACTCTTGAGAATACTGAGAAGTCTCCAGAATACCACCAGTATGTTTTCTCGTGGGAACAAACTTCAGAGCCTCTTCCCAATTACCAGTGTTTTTCAGACATAACAAAATACGCATCATTTGATCTAAGGTGAGATTTTTGGTACCAATACTCCATTGTAAATATTTATCCAATGGAAGGCATTCAGTTGCCAGCTTTAGCCGTTTTGCCTTGGCTAAAGATGTGCCTGGCTGCATAGTCTTATCAACAAAAGATCCAATTATATAAACTTTGTCATGCCTGAAAGTAGTCATAACATTGGGAGAATCTGCAGTTAAATAGATAATACTGTCCTTTGAAAATAAATCTACATAAGACTTTTCTGTTGCTGTTAAAAGCAATTTGTCCCATTTTTCTCCATACCGTTTAACTAACTCTCTGTGATACACACTACCTATTTTTAGATTGCAGAAATAAATATGGAAAGGATCAACATTTCTTCTGTTACAGCCTTCACTTTCTAAAAGTTGGGAAACAGCATTCTGCAATTCTTTTGGTTTCATATAATTTTCATAAGCCATGTCAAAAACCAAAGGTTGTCCAAACTGCATGGCCTGGACACCCTTCCAGCCCATTGCAATGTCCATATTCCTATCCCAAAGTCGTAAAAATAGAAAGTTTTGCTGTTTATCTTCCTCAGTGTTTTCTAGCAGGCTGACCTTTTTTGCTTCTTCCCTTGCTGCTGCTTTCCTTTCCTTTTTTATTTTCCTAGCTTTTTTAACTTTTTCCTTAGTATATAAATATTTTAAATATTTTTTTTTCGCTGTTTTAGAAACACATTCCATAATGGTTTTGAGCTCTTCTTCAGTGATGTGTTCTGGTACTTCTTTGCCAAGCAATCTCCATGTCTCAATGAACTCTCTGGTGGCAGCTAGAGGATCTTCATCCTTACTGCTTGAGATTGTTGAAACACATTCTTCTTGCACACTAGATTTCATGGTAGTTTTCCACCTATCCAATTCTGGCTCTTCAGAAGATGTACTCTCATTATTAGTACAAGTAACAGTTGGTATTTTGGAAGACATGTATCTCTGCAAAACTGTTGAATATAAATTATTTCTCTTCCTATGAAAGGTAAATGGCACCAAAAACCTGGTGAAAGGTCTGAAGAAATTGACACTAACACTCATTTTGAGGAAAACAGACATGTAAGAAAACTCCTGTAAGAGAAGAGAAATGCAATTAAAAATTAGACAAAGATTTTTAAAACTTCCCAAGTAATTGTGCAAGTATAAATCTGAAATACCAAAATGAAATCAATTTTTGAAACACAAAGTAAAATCTTTGTACCATCACTTTTTTTTCTCTAGACTCCTGTGGCCTAGAGCCTGTGATCACTCACTGAGCAAAAAGTTTAAACCAGGTTCTTGGCTGGGCGCAGCGGTGAGATCACGTGAGGTCAGCAGTTCGAGACTAGCCTGGCCAACATGGTGAGAAACCCCATCTCTACCAAAAATACAAAAATTAGCTAGGTGTGGTGGCAGGCACCTGTAAACCCAGCTACTTGGGAGTATGAGGCAGGAGAATTGCTTGAACCTGGGAGGTGGAGGTTGCAGTGAGCTGAGATTGTGCAACTGTACTCCAGTCTGGGTGACAAAAAAAAATTAGTTGAGTTCTTATTTTAGACATGAATTTCACTATTGCTTTAGCTAAAAGGGTAAGCTGAAAATGCTTTTTAGATTTTCATCTAGGGGCCTAGAGAATCAATGTTACTCAGCAACAAAGTTATGTACCACTGATGCGGCTTACATCATGACGCTGCAGTCTCTTCCATTCCACACTAAGCCCAGATACAGAACCAAACACAAGATCCTTCACAAAAGCAACAAATAAAGACAAAGGACAGGAAAGTTACTGAGAATGGCAACACGTAAAAAGCACTTAGGAACTGTTGTACCAATGCCCTCGTTACGGAAATATACCGAGATCTGCTGATCAGCAAATAGCAACAAAGTCCCCGAGTTCAGGCTTTATTTTGCAGCAAATAGTGTTATTGCCAAAGAAAATGTCCAAAATTGGGACAAATGTATGTAAAGCTCCACAATTTTATCCTGGAGGCCTGGATGTCTATGAGATATTATAGATACTTAAAGATGTAAAATAAAACTAGTGTCAAATTTGAAGAAAAAAAAACCCAGGGAATTCAAATTTTTACAAAATGCAAATAAAACACTTGAAAAATTCCTTCTCCCCTTGCTTAATTTAATGACCCTGCATAGGCTCCTAGGTCTCCCGCTCTCTGACCCATGCACTGATGTCCAGATGCCCCTCCCTTAAAGGTGGATATGACTCCACATTCTATCCTATTCTTTTTTTTCAATCTATCTATTTCCCTTGTGAGGTGTGACCTGCTTCTCTGGCTTCAATGACCATTCATCAGAAAGTCACTCAAATGCAAGCAGGCTGTGGTGGCTCACTCCTTTAATCCCAGGACTTTGGAAGGCCGAATGGGGAGGATCGCTTGAGGCCAGGAGTTTGGGACCACCGTGGCCAACACGGTGAAACCCAGTCTCTACTAAAAATACAAAAACTAGCCAGGCATGATGGCGCATACCTATAATCCCAGCTATTCTGAGGCCGAAGTAGAAGAATCGCTTGAACCCCGGGGGGGGGCGCGGGGGGGCGCGGCGCGGAGGTTGCAGTGAACCGAGATTGCACCACTGCACTGCAGCCTGGGCGACAGAGTGAGATTCTGTCTTTAAAAAAAAAAAAAAAAAAGACCCTAAAATACAACAAATAGAAATAACCTTTCTACCTTCGCTTTGCAACCTGATCCTCCTTCACTGTTCTGTTTCAAGGGATATTGTTATCCATTCGTATTGTTCCCAACATACATATTGCACCCAGGTTAAAGTCCAAACTTATCAGTGTGGCTTACAAAGATTTTCATCATATCATGCTTTGCCTACCTTTTCAGCAGCGTCTCTAGCTATTCTTCGCCTTACACTTTAAGCATTCCCCCGTTAGTTCTCATAGCACTCCTGTGCCTATGGCAGTACTTCTAATACTGTATTGTAATTGCCTGGTTATCTGCCTCTCTAGATGGTAAGGAGTATCTTGAGGACAAAGACTTTGTCTATAATGTTAACATTGAACCCGATGCTTGACAGTAATCATGCAAATGTGCAAATGTTTTTCTAATACCCTAGGATGGATGTTTCTCACATTAAAAAAAAAAAATATATATATATATATATATATATATATTCAGCCTCCCTTTAAAAAGAAAACAATTTACTTTAGAATTCCGGAAATATTTAACCTGGGATCCCCAGGCCCCAATCTAATAAACATTGATTTCAGAAACAAGTGTTCTAAACGTTTTATTCTCGTAACTGGCAAAGATCTAGAATATCACGGAAATGAAAACTCCAATTTTATTTTTATTTTTTTAGAAGTAGTCTCACTCTGTCACCAGGCTGCAGCGCAGTGGCGCGATCTCGGCTCACTGCAGCCTCCGCCTCCCGGGTTTAAGCGATTCTCCTGCCTCAGCCTCCCGAGCAGCTGCGACCACAGGCGCGTGCCACCACGCCATCTAATTTTTGTATTTTTAGTAGAGACGAGGTTTCACCATATTGGCCAGGATGGTCTCAATCTCTTAACCTCAAGATCCGCCGGCCTTGGCCTCCCAACGTGCTGGGATTACAGGCATGAGGCACCGCGCCCGGCAGAAAACTCCAATTTTAAAAAGCAATCAAGGACATCGTTTCGGGAACCAGTGATTTTGTTTCAGCTACTGTACTAGCTGTAGCTTATTAAATCACTGGGCTTCCTCTTATCTGTGGGCCTTCCGAGCTCGCATGCTCCAGGAAGTGCACCTTGGTACGTCTCCGGCGTCCTCCCACCCCCAACACACACTAGGAGAAAGAAGAAACTCGCTTACCAGGAATGCAGAGATAGTGGTTCCCGCTGGCGCAAAGAGCAAGGACACCAGAGGACGCAGGACCCCGCCGCGAAATGACGCCCAGGGTCCCGCGCCGCAGGTAGCACGCAGCCCTCCCAACAGTCCACACAGCAGACCCAGGCGGTCGCTGTGCTCAGCGGAAGTTCCGCCCTCTCTTTCCGGCGCTGCTTTTTGACGTAACAGCACGCAGGGAACACTCCCGACTGAAAGAAACGGCTTGGAGGAGATGGCTGACGGTAGGCGATTGAATACCTGTCGACTACTCTCTTAGTTGTCACAGACGTGTGTGTGTGTGTGTGTGTGTGTGTGTGTGTGTGTGTGTGTGTGTTTCCTCCATTTATCTCTCAGTTGTCAGACTTGTAGGTGTGTGTGTGCGTGTGTGCATGTGTGTGTGTGTATTTCCTCCATTTATTGTGGCTCATATACGTGCGTGTGTGTTTCCTCCATTTGTCTCTCAGTTGTCAGACTTGTACGTGTGTGTGTGTGCATGTGTGTGTGTGTATTTCCTCCATTTATCGTGGCTTATGCCTGTAATTCCAGCACTTTGGGCGGCCGAGGGAGGCGGATCACTTGAGGTCAGGAGTTCGAGACCAGCCCCTTCTCTGCTAAAAATACAAAAATTAGCCGGGTGTGAAGCGTGGCTTGTGGTCCCAGCTACTCGGGAGACTGAGGTAGGAGAATCGCTTGAACCCGGGAAGCGGAGGTTGCAGTGAGCCGAGATCGCGCCACTGCCCTCCAGGCTGGGCAACAAAGTGAGTTGTTACCCTCACAAAAAACAACGGAAAAACTGTTTCTAATTCTTTTCTCAACCTATTCTCTGCTTGGGCTCTGTATTTATAAACATTTGCTGAAAAAGTACTAAAATAAAGTGTTTTTTTCACAAGTCTTTTTACTCAGCTTCAAACTCCTTGATGCTAGGACTTTAAACTCTTAATCTTTTTGACCTGTTTATCACCAGTACCTGGTACTATGCTTGGAACATGCTAAGCCATGGTAAGTTTCTCTCTCCTCCTAACTCACTTGGAAAATTTAATGTAAAATGAAGTTAAAACACATTTGTAAATTGGTGGCCTTTGGGCCAAAATCCATCCTGCACATGTTTTGTTTAGCTAGCACAGTGTTTTCAATTATTTTGATTTAGCTGTCATCTTAAAAATGTACGGCACAAGACCATTTATTGGGGAAAGGTTTTTTCAACAGTTGGTGCTGGGAAAACTGGATATACACATGC
This sequence comes from Sapajus apella, assembly GCF_009761245.1. Taxonomy (NCBI): domain Eukaryota; kingdom Metazoa; phylum Chordata; class Mammalia; order Primates; family Cebidae; genus Sapajus; species Sapajus apella. Next base: position 18,825,777 of record NW_022436980.1, read on the forward strand.
AAAGAATGAAGTTGGACCCTTACCTAACACCATATATAAAAACTAACTCAAAATGAATCAAATACTTTAATATAATAGTGAAAGCTATAAAACATAGAGGAAAACCTTCGTGACATTGGATTTGGTAGATTTCATGGTGTTGAAATCTACCAAACACCAAACACAAATCTACCCCCCCCACACCAAAATCATAGGCAACATAAGAAAAAATATACAAATTGGGCTTCATAAAAATGAAATACTTTTGGGCTGTGTGCGGTGGCTCATGCCTGTAATCCCAGCACTTGGGAGGCCGAGGCGAGTGGATCAGGAGGTCAATAGTTTGAGACCATCCTGGCCAACATGGAGAAACCCTATCTCTACTGAAAATACAAAAATTAGCCAGGCATGGTGGTGCACACCGGTAGTCCCAGCTACTCGGGAGACTGAGGCAGGAGAATTGCTTGAATCCAGGAGGTGGAGGTTGCAGTGAACCGAGATCATGCCACTGTACTCTATCCCGGTGACAGAGTAAGACTTTGCCTCTCAAAAAAAAAAAAAAAAAAAAAAGAAATACTTTTGTACATAAAAGGACACTGTCAACAGAATAAAAAGGCAACCCACAGAATGGGAGAAAATAGTTGCAATTCACATATCTGTTAAGGGATCAATATCCCTTAACAGGATATGTAAAGAACTAGAACTCAACAACAAAAAAACCTAAACAATTCAATGTGAGCAAAGAACTTGAGTAGACATTTCTCCAACAAAGATACACAAATGGCCAATAAGCATATAAAGAGATGTTCAGCATTATTATGGAAATGCAAATAAAAGCCACAATAAGGCTGGGTGCAGTGGCTCATGCCTGTAATCCTAGTGTTTTAGGATACTAAGGTGGAAGGATCACTGAGTCTAGGAATTCAAGACCAACCTGGGCAATATAGCTAGACCCCATCTCTACTAAAAATTAATAAAAATAGCCAAGTGTGGTGGTGTGTGCCTGTCATCCCAGATACTTGGGAGGCTGAAGCAAGAGGACCACTTGAGCCAAGGAGTTTGAGGCTGCAGTGAGCTATGATTGCACCACTGCACTGCATCCTTGGTGACAAAGCAAGTCTCTGTTTCTCCTGTTTCTAAAGAGAAAAAAAAAAAAGCCAGAAAAATTAAATTTTGGCAAAGATGTATAGAAATTGGAACCTTGTCCATTTATGGTGTGAATGTAAAATGGAGCAGATGCTACGAAGAACAGTTTTAACAGTTCCTCAAGAAACCACACACAGAATGAACATATTATGCACCCATTCTACTTCTAGTTATATACTCAAAGGAATTGAAAGCACAGACACAGACACTTGTACTCTAATGTCATTGCAGCATTATTAATAATAACCAAAAGGTGGAAACAACCCAAATATCCATGAACAGATGAAAAGATTTTAAAAGCTGTATGTACATATAATGGAATATTATTCAGTCGTGAAAAGGAATCGAGTTCTTATACACAGTACAACATGGATAAACTTTCAAGGCATTATATACTAAGTGAAATAAGCCAGGCACAAAAGGACAAATATTGTATGAGTCCATCTATATGAAGTACCTAGAATAGTCAAATCATAAAGACAGAAAGTAGAATAGTGTTTACTGGGGACTGGAGAAAGGGGAAAATGGGCAGTTATTTGTTAGTAGGTATGGATTTTCAGTATGGGATGATAAAAAAGTTCTGGAAATGGATAGTAGTGATGGTTGTACAAGAACATGAATGTACTTAATGTCATTGAACTGTGTGCTTGAAAATGACTAAAATGGAATGTTTATATTGTATGTACTTTATACCAAAATAAAAGAAAGTAGGCATAGTCTTTTCCAATGATTTTAAAAAAGAGATCTTGTCTAAGAGACTGATTACTATCATGTTACAAAGGTGAGGTAGGGATAACAAAATAATGAGTTTTCTCCCAAACATAGAAGGAAAAAATCAGGAATAAATATCCTCTAGTAGTTATAACAAATAGCAGTTGTAGAGGTTGTCTTTTTATTGTTCCTATTCTTTGAAGAGATATATCTGAAATTTTTAATTAATATTTTATGAAGGTTTTTGATATATGATCTTTGTCAAGTAAAGGAAATTTTATGCTGTTAAGTTTGCTAAGTTTCTTTATGTGAAAAATCTCTAGAAGTATTTCTGAAAATATAGCAGAACATAATTTATTCAATATGTCTAGGATCTGACCTATTCTAGATTAAGAATATTTCCAGGGTTCAAGACATCTTACCTCCAAGAAAAGCACAGCAATTTTCTTTCTTTCTTTCTTTCTTTTTTTTTAAGATGGGGTTTCACCTGATGGCCAGGCTGATCTTGAACTCCTGACCTCAGGTGATCCACCCACCTCGGCCTCCCAAAGTGCTAGGATTACAGGCCTGAGCCACCGTGCCTGGCCAACAATTTTCAAGATATATGTTTTGGCATAGAAAAATGGCTTGTAATATAGGGTGTAAGGTATTATAAGAAATAAGTATTAGGCCAGGAGCCTATAATCTTTCTTGTTACAAAGGAAGTGGTATTTCTTCGTCTTATAAGAGACTAATCTAGAATGAGATGATTAGAGGTTCATGCCTATAATCTCAGCATTTTGGGAGGCCAAGGCAGGTGGATTGCCTGAGCTCAAGAATTCCAGACCAGCCTGGCCAACATGGTGAAACCTTGTCTCTACAAAAAATGTATATATAAAAAGAAAAATAAAATTTAAAAGCAAGGAAATATGTAAAAACCCATAAGACAATGTCACATAAAAACTAGAATTAAAAAGTAGAAGGTCTGAATGCTCTCTCTTGACTCGTATTTCTTCTTGGAAACAGTGGTTAGACCTAAGTAGAGGTGGTTTTGTACTCAAGGCACCCACTCTCCGGTTCCCCAGAGCTTATTCCACCACGTGTTGTCTTTTCTACATTGGTACAAATGTCATTTGCCACGTATTTGCCTGCACTGTTTATTATATAAAAGAGAACGTTTTCTCTGTACTAGCATCTCTTTCAAGAGTTGGAAGACAATGCATGGATTCAAAGATTTAGGTGTCACTTACAAAGTAGAGAACTCTTGTATCTGAGTCTCTGCTAGACATTCAGTGTCTACAGTAGTGCTTGGCAAGGATTGGAAACTCAATAATTATTTGCTGGTGAATGAATACTAAATAGGTCAGGTAAGTGATGTTAGTGGCTTGGACAAGAGTGGTGGCAGCAGAGGCAAAGAAAAGGGGGAAGATTTGAAAGATATTTAAGAGGTGGACATGACAGAATTTGGTGATCAATTTGGGAGAGAAGGAGAGGAACAAGTCAATAGTCTGGTTTGAGCACCTGGGCAGACAGTGAAAAGGAGTACATGAAGTGAGGGCAGAGATGGTAAGTATAGCGTTAAGACATGCCTTTTGAGCTCTCTTCAAGATAGCGAAATGGTGTCTGCTTTAGGATATTTGGCAGTTGGCTTTATGGGAGTGGAGTTTAGGAGAAAGAAGAATGGACCAAAGATAGAGATTTGAGAGTTATTGACATTGAGTCTGTGAAAGTATATGGGTGGAAGAGATTACCTAGGGCTTGGGTAGAGAGGAGGAGTGGACACAAGAGACTGAAAATAAGCAGCTAAAGAGATGGGAGGAAAACAACCAGAATATGACACAGAAACCAAGGAAAGGGTGTTTTCAGAGACAAGTGGATGGGCTAACGGGGTCAAATATTGCCTAGAGAACATGCAAGCACACTGAAACGTATTTACTAGATTTAGCAATACAAGGGCCACTAGGACCTTAATTGTGGGATTTGGGGGCTTTAGCCAGATGAGAGTGAATAAGGAATGAGGAGATTATGAAAAAGATGGAATCAGCAAGTTTAAACATTTCTATGAAATTTGTCTAAAGAAAAGATATAGTGCTGGGTGTGGGTGGCTCATGCCTGTAATCCCAGCATTTTGGGAGGCTGAAACGGTCAGATCACGAGGTCAGGAGTTCAAGACTAGCCCGGCCAATATGGTGAAACCCAGTCTCTACTAAAAATACAAAAATTAGCGGGGTGTGGTGGCACACGTGTGTAAGTCCAGCTACTCGGGAGGCTGAGACAGGTGAATACCTTGAACCTGGCGGGCAGAGGCTGCAGTGAGGTGAGATCACACCACTGCACTCCAGCCTGGGGGACAGAGCGAGATTTCCTCTCCAAACAAACAAACAAACAAAAAACGAAAAGAAAGAAAAGGCATAGTGTGCTCAGTACCTGGATGTGGAGTCCAGGAAAATTTTCTTCGTTATTATTACTGTTATGTTGGGAGACGCCTGACATTTTAAATGCTGATAGAATCATCAGCAAAGGAATAAGAGAAAGAAAGGATAATAAGATGGGTAAACTTCCTGAGATGAACAGAGAAACAGAGATGGTATTTATGAGGTACTGTGTTAAAGAAAAACTCTTCCCAGGTTCACGAGGGTCATGGTTTCAAATGCAGGAATTTCCTTTGAGCACCTCGTCCACACCTCGATCCAAAATCCACACCTCCATCAGGGAACCAGAGGGGTTTGGAATGTAAAGTTCTTTGGATTTCCCGCCGCTGGCTAGGTAGGGAAAGGCAGGTGAAGCCCCTTTGTCCCAAAAACACCACCAAAAGCTCTGGGAGGAGGGGGCTCTTTATCTCAGAGCTGTGGACCAAGTAGCCAATCCAGTATCAGAGGCAAAGATCAATCACTCCGGAGGAAGTCTGAAAGGACTCCTCTCATTGACGAGAACATGAATGGGGCGGGAATAACTCAAGGGTTAAAATTCCTCTCTCTCTCTCTCTCTCTCTCTCTCACACACACACACACACACACACAGACATTTTAGGGTGATGTATCGTAGTCTCCTATGGTCATATTTTTGGATGGTGTATCCTGAGCCCCATCATCAGCATCACAGTGGCTGCAGGAGTGATCTATAGAGTGTATAGGAGATCAAAATATACCATCCCAAAATGTGTCTCTCTGGTGGAAGGATTATTTTGAGCTGAAGACAATTAATAAAAAGCAGACGTATTATGAGCTCTCTGCTCTCTCCTATCTGCCTGAGAATAAACCATACATTTCCTTTTGTGAAGGCGTTCCCCCCCACCCACTCACACACTTAATGAAGTCATTGTCACAGGGTTTGCAAGAATAATGGACAGAATACAGTAATAATTAAGCATTAATCAAGCTGCATTTTGACTCACTTCCACATAACCAAAAGTTACATAGCACAAGATTTGCATCCCCAGTGTTCCTATAGATAGAATTTCTGATGTTAAAATCATAAAGTTTTTAAGATAGGTAGGATCTCTGATGTTAGAATCATAAGAATTTTATTTAAAAAGTGCTTGGCCAGGCATGGTGGCTCACACCTATAATCCCAGCCCTTTGGGAAGCTAAAGCGAGAGGATCACTTGAGTCTAAAGGTTTGAGACCACCCTGGAAACCAAAAACAAATTATCTGGTCATGGCAGTGCATCCCTGTAGTCCTGTTACTGATGGAAGGTTTAGGAAATAAGAATAAATAAAAAGTTCCTCTTCAAAGCTTTCCTCTTAGTTCATTATGAATAAATAATAGTTTCTTCAAAGGTTAATTTATTTTAAAGCTTTTGCTAATAAAGTAGCTGTTAGTTACAATGAAGAAATAAGTGTATGATATTTGCCCTGAAATGCCTAGACAAGCCCAGGCAAATCTTAGATTATAGCTTATTTGTCTTCCTTATCTGGAAATGTTATCGCTTCTCTAAGCATCCTCCAAGTTACTTTCTCTTTTCCTTTGTTCTCCTCTGCCTTTACATCTTTAGGAAAGTTGCTTTTTTGTTGTTTGTTGTTTTTTTTAAGAACTGTCAATGGATTACTTTATTTCGTAGAAAAGTTACATTGAAAGAAGAGATTGAAAAGTCAAGTATATTTAGTTTGCACACACTTGCCAAGTTTCACAGGATTCAGCCACTTGGATAATATTTTTATTTATAACAGTATATACATATTGAAAGCCTCACACTGAAGCCCATACACATGTCCAACCCAGACAACAATGTGCAAATGAATACGCAAAACAGTCTCTGGAAACTCGCATCTCCAGGATCACGCACAATCTATGCATTGTCCCTCTGGCTGTGACGCACTTCTTCTCCTAATGGCGCACAGGCTCCCGCGGTGACTGAGTCCACTTCCAAACCCCCTGCAGGTTTGCTCTTGGCTAGGACGGTGGCTCAGATAGGTCCCTTTGTGGCTTTGCATCAGCAGCAGTAGAAGCCCTGATTCAGATGGGGTACAGAGTAATTAAAAACAAAACACAGTTCACAGATGAACAGAAAGGCAAAACGGTTCCCAGGAGGGAGACGCCAACTTCTCTTAGCATGGAGGGCATGCTTAAAGGAAGATCCTCGGACTTTGTCACAGATTGCTTCTTGATGCATCCAGCAAAAAATGTACAAATCAGGCAAGGTTAAGGCAAGTCCCCATGGAGGCGAGCTGTTGGCTTTCTGGCATAAGTTTAAGCTGCACACCAAGGATCCTATTTTATCACCTGTGCCGTGGGTAGAGAAGAAAACATAAAAGCTAACAAAAAAATCCAACAAGAGGACGCCATCCTGACCATTACCAGCCTGAGCGCTGCCTGCTGGTGACACAGTTGCCCTTGCCAGGGGTTGGCTGCCTCACAATCCCCTCACCTTCCCAGAGATGCCCAAGGGCTGGGCCCTGCCTCTCCAGTTGGGATGCCTCTCCTGCCCCATACACCAACAGCATCGAGCTGCCTAATGGATCAGGTCACTGAGGCGCTACCCTTCCCCAGGTGCTATTTAGACACTGCTAATTTGGCTGGAACAACAACAACAAAAAATCAGTTCCAAGGCCCTCAAGCACTCAAGATTTCTTTAAGAAATTAAAGCAGAATGGCAACGAAGGACTGCACAGGAACGACTGTTCTTTGGATCGAGACGTCCTCCAATAGCAATACATTCATAGTAACCACGGGGAGGACCCTGGGGCCGCTCTCCCCTCTTCCCTGAAACATCAGTTTCTAAAAGATAGCTTGTTTGCTGTACACAGCCGGGAAATGTTACACTACCTAAACAACACTGGCAGTTTTGAGACACACATGCATACATATGCACAGACACATGCACACACAGAATTACTGAGAGGGTCAAAGGGTGTCTCTTTCGGGGCAGTGGGGAGTGTGCCAGAAGTCACCTTCACTGTTCAGTGCACAGATCTTTTGCGACTTCAGTGCAAAGCATCAGAGCTAATAGACACCAAAACGTCTTACTATGTAAATGCCCTGCTGTGGTCCGGAGAGTGCACTGCTGAGTGGGGGGTCAGCAGGAGCCCCCTGAAATGACTGCTCGGAGAATCCCTGTTCACTGGATTGACTGTTTTCCTTCATGATTGGAAACAGCAGCTCAGTACACAGGATTTGAACAACCCATGTAATAACCCAGACAACTTAGAAAACGTGAGGTATTCTTAACAAAAATCCTAACTCCGCAGGAAGGCCATGACATTTGACTTCTTTGCATGGCCACACACCTTTCCGTCGTTGTTGTAGGTGGGGACTGAGCACCTCTTCCAGTGTGGAGAATCTGCCATCTGTGACTAGAAATATATAAAACTCTGCTTGCTGCAAGTAGTTGGTTTGTATAGGTTCTGGTTGCCCTGTTGGTCACAGATGAGCTGTTGACCCCCTTCAGACCCCAAATAAATGAGTAGAAGTCTGTGAGCAAGTTCCAGCCGGACAAGCCAGGCCTCACGCTGAGAACTCTGGGCCACCTTTTCTGGGTCTCGTGGGCAGTCACCTAAAGTGGAAGCTGACAGGGATTCATCCAGAGGAGTGAGGGGGGATCCCCCAAGCACAGACTTCATCCCTTCCCATCGCAGCCTCCACTCCCACGTGGGCTTCTCACTTTTCAATCGCTCAATTTCCGTCTCATCGTTGCTTATAGAGTGGATGTGGGTGCCAAACGTAACTGCAGTGAAAGTGAAAAACAGAAGACTTTTAAGGCACAGGAAGATCAACAGAATTACAGTCATCGGAGGTAAAAACTCACTGCATTTAGTCCACTGCCCTTGGACACAGGAGATAAACTGCAATCCACAGAGGATCAGAGCATTGACTGAAGACAGAGCTGTATACACAGTGAAGAGCACAAAAAAACCTTTGATTCTTTTTTCCTACACAGTTGTTCTCCCACGGGCAGTGATAATCCATTTTCTGAATACATCTTTTGCAAATACTGCAGTGGTGGTATTAGACCAGTATACTCTGGTTTAATATAGCAGCACTTGGGGCACTTGTAAATCACCTCCTGGGCTTCAGCTGCAGGCTCTCCATGTATTCTTTTGAAGCGTTTCCTTTGAGTACTGCCCAGGGGTCAGTGAGCATGGTTCTGAGGTGGGACGACAGGGCGAGCATAGCCAAGCAGTTAAATATGACCCCATTGAGAAATGCCAGATGTAGGTGATGGAGGGATGGAGGCAGCAAACTACATTGCCACTTATGTACCTATGCAACAATCCTGAATAATCGGCACATGTACCCCAGAACCTAAAGTACAATTAAAAAAAAAAAAAGAATCAAGTGCTAAGTTCAATGCCCTGAGCTGCCTCCAAGGCCACTCAATTCTATATACTCTGGTCCTATAATAAATACAAATTGATCATCTGAAAAAAAAAGATGACCCCATTGACCACAGAGTACCAGAAATCTTTGGAAGGCATGAAAAAAGTCACCGTGAAGTCTGCATAGGTGACCAGAAGCCATGTCATGATGGCACAGATCATGCTGCAGCCGTCAAGGATGAACCAGACCCTGTCAGCCACACCAGCCTCAGAGAAGGAGGACGATGAAGACTCATAGTTGTCATTTTCAGCCAGGAGAGATGATGCTCGACGTCCCAGAGCCTGTGTCCTGATGGCTGCGTGATTTTCCTGATGCACCCTCACATGTCCTTTTGAAACATCACCTTAACATGTGGTGCCTTTTCTTCAGGATCTTAAGGTGCATACTGCCCTACGGCATCAGATCCAAGGCCAGGGCAGGGTTGCCTGGTGCTACAGCTCCTCCTGGCCTGTGGCAGTGACTTGCAGTGGTCAAGGCAGGGATTCATCATGCCGCCATGCTCATGGCCTGGCCAGAGCTGGGGGCTCGGTTTGGTCCCCTGGGTCCTGCCGGGCTGGTCGGAGGGGAGGCTGCTGCTGAGCAGATGGTGGAGCCCAGAGCCCTGGCTGGAGAGCAGGTGGCATGACCACCTAGGAAAGTCTTAAGTTGTTAGCCTACTGTGTGCAGCCTAGACTGTGAAATCCAGTGCCAGCCAATGGAATTAGGACACAGAAGTAGGGCGGATGCGTTAGATATAAATGGCCCTGCCTCCTTTGTTCAGGATTCTCTCATGGCAAGATGGCTAATGGGAGTACCCTTTCTGTGAAAGTAAAGTTGCCTTGCTGAGAAAATTAAATTTATATTTGAGTGCTACTTTTGCGGCACTGAAAATTCACATATAACAGAAGGTATCTGAGTTACTGGCAGTGACTTTGTACGGGTCTGAAGAAACTTCATGTCTCCTCAGAAGAAAGAATTCAGCTGAGGAGCATAAGGCAGAAGAAGAGACAGAGATGAGTTTCAGAGCAGGAGTGGAAGTTTATTTTAAAGGCTTTAGAAGGAAAGAAACGAAAATTCACTTGGAAGAGATCCAGGTGGGCAACTGAAGGCCAAGTGAGGCGTTTAACCTTGATCCTAGGACTTCATAGGTGTATTAGTCTGTTTTCATGCTGCTGATAAAGACATACCTGAGACTGGGCAATTTACAAAAGAAAGAGGTTTATGGTTACAGTTCCATAAACTGAGGAGAGGGCTCACAATCATGGCAGAAAGTGAAAGGCACTTCTTACATGGCACCGGCAAGAGAGAGCTTGTGCAGAGAAATTCTCATTTTTAAAACCATCGGACCTCATGAGACCCATTCACTATCATGAGAACAGCAGAGGAAAGACCCACAGCCATGACTGGATCAACTCCCACCAGGTCTCTCCCACACGTGAGAATTATGGGAGCTACAAAATGAGATTTGGGTGGGGTCACAGAGCTAAAGCATATCATTCTGCCCCAGCCTTTCCAAATCTTATATCTTCACATTTCAAAACCAATCATGCCTTCCCAACAGTCCCCCAAAGTCTTAACTCATCTCAGCATTAACTTGAAAGTCCACAGTCCAAAGTGTCATCCAAGACCAGGCAAGTCCCTTCCACCGATGAGCCTGTAAAATCAAAAGCAATTGAGTTATTTCCTAGATACAATGGCAGTACTTGCATTGGGTAAATACAGCCATTCCAAATGGGAGAAATTGGCCAAAACAAAGGGGTTACAGGCCCCATGCAAGTCCATAATCCAGCGAGGCAGTCAAATCTTAAGGCTCCAAAATGATCTCCTTTGACTCCGTGTCTCACATCCAGGTCATACCGATGCAAGAGGTGGTTCCCATAGTCTTGGGTGGCTCTGCCCCTGTGGCTTTACAGGGTACAGCCTCCCTCCCGGCTGCCTTCATGGGCTGGCCTCGAATGTCTGCAGCATTCCCAGGTGCACAGTGGAAGCTGGCAGTGGAGCCACCATTCTGGGGTCTGGAGGAGAGTGGCTCTCTTCTCTTAGCTCCACGAGGTGGTACCCCAGTAGGGACTCTGTTTGGGGGATCCCACCCCACATTTTACTTCTGCACTGCCCTAGCAGAGGTTCTCCATGAGGATCCCGCCTCTACAGCAAACTTCTGCCTGGGCATCCAGGTATTTCCATATATCTTCTGAAATCTAGGTGGACACTCCCAAACCTCAATTCTTGACTTCTGTGCACTTGTAGGTTCAATACCACACGGAAGCTGCTAAGGCTTGAGGCTTGCCCCCTCTGAAGCCATGGCCCAAACTCTACATTTGCTCCTATCAGCCATGGATGGAGAGCTGAGACTCAGGGCGTTAAGTCCCTAGGCTGCACACAGCTCACAGACCCTGTGCCTAGCTCACAAAATCACTTTTTCCTCCTAGGCCTCTGGGCCTGTGATGGGAAGGGCTGCCACAAAGGTCTCTGACATGCCCTGAAGACATTCCCATTGTCTTGGTGATTAACATTCAGCTCCTCATTACTTATGCAAATTTATGCAGCCAGCTTGAATTTCTCCTCAGAAAATAGGATTTTTTTTCTATTGCATTGTCAGGCTGCAAATTTTCTGAACTTTTATGCTCTGCTCCCCCTTTGAAACTGAATACCTTTAACAGTATGCAAATAATCTCTTGAATGTGTTGCTGCTTAGAAATTTCTTCCACCAGATACCCTAAATCATCTCTCTCAAGTTCAAAGTTCCACAAATCTCCATGGCAAGGACAAAATGCTGCCAATCTGTTTGCTAAAACATAACAAGAGTCACCCTTGCTCCAGTTCCCAAGTTCCTCATCTCCATCTGAGACCACCTCAGCCTGGACCTTATTGCTCATATCACTATCAGCATTTTTGCCAAAGCCATTCAACAAGTCTCTACAAAGTTCCAAACTTTCCTACATTTTCCTGTCTTCTTTTGAGCTCTCCAAACTCTTTCAACCTCTGCCCATTACCCAGTTCTAAAGTCACTTCCACGTTTTTTGGGTATCTCTCTCTTTTTTTTTTTGAGATGGAGTCTAGCTCAATCACCCAGGCTGGAGTGCAGTGGTGCAGTCTTGGCTCACTGAAATCTCTGCCTCCTGGGTTCAAGCGATTCTCCTGCCTCAGTCTCCCAGTAGCTGGGATTACAGGTGCCCACCACCATGCCTGGCTCATTTTCTTGAATTTTTTAGTAGAGATGGGGTTTCACCATGTTGACCAGGCTGGTCTGGAACCCCTGACCTCAAATGATTCTCCTGCCTTGGCCTCCCAAAGTGCTAGGATTACAGGTGTGAGCCACAGTGCATGGCCCATTTTTGGGTACATTTTCAGCAACGTCCCACTCTACCAGTACCAATTTACCATATTAGTTCATTTTCATGCTGATAAAAACATACCCAAGACTGGGAAACTTAAAAAAGAAAGAGGTTTAAGTTGCACATGACTGGGGAGGCCTCACACTCATGGTGGAAGGGGAAAGGCACTTCTTACATGATGGCAGTATGAGAGAGCTTGTGCAGAGTTTAAAACTCTAAGTTTTAAAACCATCAGATCTTGTGAGACCCATTCACTGTCATGAGAACAGAACAGGAAATATCCATCCTCATGATTCAGTCATCTCCCACCAGGTCCCTCCCACAACTGGTGGGAATTATGGGAGCTACAAGATGAGATTTGGGTGGGGACACAGAGCCAAACAGTATCAATTGGCTTGCCGCTTTCCCATGATTCCTCCCTTAGGGTGGGCTGTCTGCATGTGCAGTGCCCTTCTTACCCTGGGGAAGTGAGCATATGCAGTGTGTTTAGGCAGTTGTATCCATGCTCATCTGAGGTTTTCTTTTCCAGTGGGGTGTCTATGGAAGGTCATACTTCACCATTTTGTCTCTTAATCCTCTGAGTTGGGAGGATTGTTTGAGTCCAGGTGGTCAAGGCTGTGGTGAGCTGTGATTGTGCCACTACACTCAGCATTGCTGAAAAGATGCCCAGGAAGTTGCTTCTCCCTGGCATCTGCATTCAGTTAACACTTTAATGTGTTTTTTTTTTGTTGTTGTTGTTTTTTGTTTCATTTTTAAGACATAATGTCACTCTGTCACCTAGGCTGGAGTGCAGTTGCACAGTCTTGGCTCACTGCAATCTCTGCCTCCCAGGTTCAAGCAATTCTCCGACCTCAGCCTCCTGAGTAGCTGGGACTACAGGAGTATACCACTAAGCCCAAATAATTTTTTGTATTTTTTGGTAAAGATGGGGTTTCACCATGTGGGTCAGGCTGGTCTTGAACTCCTAACCTCAAGTGATCCACCTGCCTTGGCCTCCCAAAGTGCTGGGATTATAGGCGTGAACCACCCTGCCCAGGCTTTTTTTTTTTTGAGACAGAATTTTATTCCTTCACCCAGGCTGGAGTGCAGTGGTGCCATCTTGACACACTGTAAACTCTGCCTTTAGGTTCAAGTGATTCTTGTGCCTCAGCCTCCTGAGGAGCTGGGATTACAGGTGTGCACCACCATGCCTGGCTAATTTTTTGGTATTTTTAGTAGAGGCAGGGTTTTGTCATGTCGGCTAGGCTGTTCTCAAACTCCTAACCTCAAGCAATCCGCCTGTCTTAGCCACCCAAAGTCCTGGGATTACAGGCATGAGCTACAGCACCCGGCCTAACACTTTAATGTTAATAGCTGTGGATCATCAGGAGATTGTCCTTCCCTGTCACTGGCTGCCAAATTGTCATTTTTAGAGAGGGAGTATGAGAATTGTTGAACCATCACCTGATATTTCTAATGGGTGTAGAAGAAGAACCCTGTCCTGCCTACATATGCCTATTTAACTACCTGTAACAGTCCCAGCTACTCAGGAGGCTGAGTTGGGAGGATTGCTTGAGCCCAGGAGGTCAAGGCTGCAGTGAGCTGTGATTGTGCCACTACACTCAGCCTGGGCAAAAGAGTGAGACAGTGTCTCAAAAAAAAAAAAAAAAAAAAAAAGTGCTTAAGCAGATTCTGAACTCCAGTGGAACAACTTGAAAGTTTGAAAAGCCCCATGAAGGAACTGAATCAATATATAGTTTCTTTGAGCCCAGGAGGTCAAGGCTACATTGAACTGTGGTTGTGCCACTGTACTCCAGCCTGGGAGACAGACTGAGACCCTATCTAAATATATATATGTATATAGTTTATTCATCCCCTTCTCCCATGGCTTCATCCTATACTTTTCTACCAATCAACAGTCTCCGCACTTAGCCCACTGCAAAACCCTTAAAATCTCTAACCCCAAACTCCTTGGGGAGATGAATTTGAGGTTTCCTCTTGTCTCCTTGTTTGCAGCCCTGCGATTAAAACTCTTTCTCTGTTGCAATCTGGTATCTCAGTATATTGACTTGTTGAGTGCATCAGGAAACAAATCTATTATGTTTACATACCAGGAAGAAAACAGCTTATCACCAGAGATACAATGGCACTGAGAGTCTACATAAACAAACCTACTGACTAGCCCTTATCCATCATCGGCCCCCATATTTTTGCCTTCCCTCAATTTGTTACCCATAGAAGCTCAAAGTGCCTTTCGTTTGCCTTGTTTCTCTCTCTAACTTTATCTTTCTTATGAAAAAACCAGCTAAGCATGGTTGTTTGCACCTGTAGTCCCTGCTACTGTAAGAATGAGAGGCAGGAAGATTGTTTGAGTCTGGGAGTTTAAGGCTGCAGTGAGCCATAATCACACCCCGGCACTTCAGCCTGGGTGACACAATGAGACTGTCTTGAAAAAAAAAAAAAAAAAAACCCAAAATTTCTTGCTCAGTCCAAGCCTAGCTGTTTTTTTTGGGGATTTTTTTTTTTTTTTCCTGAGCACTCCTGTGCCATGTAAAACATTTAACATCAAATAAATTTGTATGCCTTTTCTCTTGTTGATTTGCATGTTGTCAGCTTATTTCAAAGATCCAGCTGGAGAACCTAAGAGGGTAGAGGACATTTTTCCTCCCCTACAAGTCCCAGCTGTATAATGAGAGGCACATAATAATAGAAGGTGGTATGAAAGACTGTAGAAAGTGCCAGGCATGGTGGCTCACGCCTGTAATCCCAGCACTGTGGGAGGCTGAGGTGGGCAGATCACCTGAGGTCAGGAGTTCAAAACCAGCCTGACCAATATGGTGAAACCCCATCTTTAAAAAAAAAGAAAGACCGTAGAAAGTAAATAAACAGTTGACTAAAGATTTCAAAGAAGTTGAGAAACAGGTTAGTGGATGTAATTGGGTAAGCAAGCTAAAGTGATTGGAGGTTTTGGTAGAATCAGATATCTGCTTTTGTGAATGTCATGGTGGAGCAATATCAGGTAATGCCAAGATTTATAATATAACCACAAAAGTGAGTGGTGGGCATATATAGGAGGTCATTAGAGATGTTCTAGGAATGGCGGTCAAAATATAATTACTGGCCGGATGTGGTGGCTCATGCCTGTAATCCCAGCACTTTGGGAGGCCGAGGCGGGTGGATCATGAGGTCAAGAGATCGAGACCATCCTGGCCAACATGGTGAAACCCTGTCTCTACTAAAAAATACAAAAATTAGCTGGGCATGGTGGCATGCGCCTTTAGTCCCAGCTACTCAGGAGGCTGAGGCAGGAGAATAGCTTGAACCCGGGAGGTGGAGATTGCAGTGAGCCAAGATGGCTCCACTGCACTCCAGCCTGACAGAGTGAGACTCTGTCTATATATATAATTTTGTTTCAAAAGTCAATCTTGTTCTATATATTTAGTACCATATAAAGGTTCTCTTTTCGCCGGGCGCGGTGGCTCAAGCCTGTAATCCCAGCACTTTGGGAGGCCGAGGCGGGTGGATCACGAGGTCAAGAGATCGAGACCATCCTGGTCAACATGGTGAAACCCCGTCTCTACTAAAACTACAAAAAGTTAGCTGGGCATGGTGGCACGTGCCTGTAATCCCCGCTACTCAGGAGGCTGAGGCAGGAGAATTGCCTGAACCCAGGAGGCGGAGGTTGCGGTGAGCCGAGATCGCGCCATTGCACTCCAGCCTGGGTAACAAGAGTGAAAACTCCGTCTCAAAAAAAAAAAAAAAAAAAAAAAAAAGGTTCTCTTTTCCTTTTGCTGTGAGTATTTCTGTCCTAGAGTCTGTCAAAATTAGGAAAGCCTGTCCTTTCTGGGCCTGTAATTGCCTGGTGAGCTCGTCCTGACTGCTGCACAGACAAAATCCATTTACTGAGGACCCCGCCTTGCAGTAATGAAAGCTTAATTGATGTGAGGCTGGCCTTATAGAGGAACTTGATTTCTCAAATCAGTCTCTCTGAGAACTCAGAGGCTAGAAATTTTATGGACCATTTGGTGGCCAGGTCGCTAGGGAATGGGCGCTGCTGATTGGTTGGGAATGAAATCACAGGGGTGTGGAAAACAGTCATCATGTGCTGAGTCTATCTCTGGATGGGACCACAGGACTAGCTGACTCAAGCGTCTTGGGTCCAGGTGAGGTCAGTGGTTGCCAAAAAGTCCGAAAAAAAAATCTCAAAAGACCGACCTTATGTTCTACAATAGCGATGTTATCTATAGGAGCAATTGGGAAATTCATAAGTCCTGTGGCCACATGTCTCCTGAGGAGCAAGGGATTTTAGAAACTATACCAGAATGCATGCTTCTCCAATAATCCTAATCTTGTGGCCTTTCATTCACCTTATAAATGTGGTTTTCCCTCTCCGAACAAGGAGGGGGTTAGTTTTAAGGCGGACCTATTATAGTCCTTGTTTTCAAGTTGAACTTTAAATTCCTCCTATGGTTAGCTTAAGCAACACTGAGGAATGATCATAGGCAGCTTAGAGTTTAGAAGCAGGGTGGAGCCAACCATGTCATACTTCTTTTACTATCACAATTTTGCAAAGATTGTTGAAGGCCAGGCCTTTTTTGCTTTTTAAAATGAAATGAAAGTCTTAGAACAAAGAGAGTCAGAGGCCAAATAAAAGGACTGTGCTGCAAGGCAGGTCCTCAAATAATGTGTGTCTGTGTGTTTTCTCTTAGTACTCCAGTTTCCTTTCACAACCAAAGATGTGCACATGATGTTAATTGGTATGTGTACGTTGTACCAATCTGAGTTAATTCAGGCACGTGTGTGTGTGCGCTGTGCAATAGGGTGAGGTTTCTGCATTGTGCCCTGAGCTGCTGGATAGACTCTGCCTATTCCTGACCCTGAACTGGTGGAATAAATGGTTTGGAAAATGAATGGAAGAGTTAATACAGATTATTGTAAAATAAAATTTGTAGATTATATGATGGTCATACAAATGTATGACAGTAAACAATGTGGTATGAAAGTGCTCAATGAGCCTGCCATGTTTGTGATTGTTATTGAACTGCATGTGGGAGGAGGTGCTGTTTATGTCAGAGGCATTTCAATCAAAGCAACTCCATCTTGTGTGGGGACTGGGTAAAATAAGGCTGAGACCTACTGGACTCCATTCCCAGGAGATTAGGCATTTTTAGTCACAGGATGAGATAGGAGGTTAGGACAAGATACAGGTCACAAAGACGTTGCTGGTAAAACAGCCTGTAGTAAAGAAGCCAGCCCAAGCCCACCAAAACCAAGATAGTGACCAAAGTGACCTCTGATCATTCTCACTGTTCATTATATGCTAATTATAATGCATTAGGATGCTAAAAGACACTCCCACCAGCACCGTGACTGACAGTCTACAAATGCCATGGCAGTGTCAGAAAGTTACCCTATAGGGTCTAAAAAGGGGAGAAACCCTCAGCTCTGGGAATTGTCCACTCCTTTCCTGGAAAACTCACAAATAATCCACCCCTTGTTTAGCATATAATAAAGAAATAACTATACATATTAGTTGAGCATTCCAAGCTACACTCTGCCTGTACAGTAGCCATTATTTTGTTTCTTTACTTCTGTAATAAATTCACTCTCACTTTATGGATTCGCTTCAATTCTTTCTTGCATGAGATCCAAGAACCCTCTCTTGGGGTCTAGTTTGGGACCCTTTTCCAGTAATCCCTTTCAAAAACTCAACAGTTTTTGCTTTGTAAACATTTGTTTCTTGATTTAACCCAACACCATTATGACCATCATCACTCATTGATTCACGAAAAATTGGATAAATAATTATCTTGTTTTGGCCGGGCGCGGTGGCTCAAGTCTGTAATCCCAGCACTTTGGGAGGCCGAGGCGGGTGGATCACGAGGTCAAGAGATCGAGACCATCCTGGTCAACACGGTGAAACCCCGTCTCTACTAAAACTACAAAAAATTAGCTGGGCATGGTGGTGCGTGCCTGTAATCCCAGCTACTCAGGAGGCTGAGGCAGGAGAATTGCCTGAACCCAGGAGGCGGAGGTTGCGGTGAGCCGAGATCGTGCCATTGCACTCCAGCCTGGGTAACAAGAGCGAAACTCCGTCCCCCCCCCAAAAAAAATAAATAATAATAATAATAATAATTATCTTGTTTTTATTAATCCTTTAAACATGTATGTGTAGCTCTCATTTATTTCATGTTCAATATTAGAGGTGTTATTTTTTGTGTTTATTTAGTTTTGTAATTTTTTGTGACTAGGAATATGCCATAGGAACTTAACCCTTTTTTTTTTTTTTTTTTTTTTTAAGACAGGGTTTCACCATGTTGGTCAGGCTGGTCATGAACTCCCGACCTCAGGTGATCCGCCCGCCTTGGCCTCCAAAGTGCTTGGATTACAGGCATGAACCATCACGCCTGGCCAATTCTTGTTTATATAAATTAGACTATGGTAAATTTGGTTTTATTGTGCATTATTTAGCTTAAAGTCACAGCTTCTGATAACCTATTGCGAAAAGAAAAATAGCTCAGAGCAGTGTGAATTATGTGAGGTCTGCAAAATTTTTAGGCCCACTTTGGTCACACATACCCTCATTCCCATTGCTCCTCAACCCAGCACAGGGTTAATTGTTTAAAGGCATTTGTTCTCATGACTAGCTGCCTCACTCATTATTTTCTTGCTCCTGGAATTTGTGATACAAAGAACAATGTATAGATGATCAATAACTTATTTTATTTTGATGTAAATTCTTGGTTAAAAAAAGTATGAACTGCCTCTTCTCTTTTGCTTTAAAAAGCCACTTGTAACTGCTGTTAATCAGAGTGTATATTTACGACAACTTGAATCTGTGCTCCTGGGTAGCCATCCTTAAGCTTTGAGATTAGATAAACGATATTTAACCATATTTTCTGAATCTCATTATTTAAGGTTAACACTACCTATAAAGTTAAACGAGGACTTACTGTAGATTAATGCTTTGCAAAATTCATTGCTAGGTAATACCTTGGCTGCTTCCTCCTTTCTCTGCCTGAAGGTGGTGTCTTCTATTACCTGATTGCTCCAGGACTTAGGAAATGGTATATTATTATTGGAGAAATACAACTGAAAACAAAATCTTCCCAGCATTTTGGGAGGCCAAGGCAGGAGGATCACTTGAGCCCAGGTGTTCAAGATCAGCCTGGGCAACGTAGTGAGACCCTGTCTCTTAAAAAAAACTTCTCCTGCTGGGTGCGGTGGCTCACATCTGTAATCCTAGCACTTTGGGAGGCTGAGGCGGGTGGATCACCTGAGGTCAGGAGTTCAAGACCAGCCTGACCAATATGGTGAAACCCTGTCTTAAAAGGAAAAAAAAAATTTTTAATTAAAAAAAAAAATCTTCTCCTAGCTCTCAAATCCTCTCCAAAATGGTAGTAGAGATAGAAAACAGTTTTATTATTGAATAAGCATTAAACCACAAAGTGATATACATAATAGGCAACACATTAAGAGATTGCAAAGACACAAGGAATCTCACCATTTATACTGACAAGCAGATGCAACCCATTACATACATGTTTTCAAGATAAAAAACCAAACTAGGCTTTACGTAAGAAAACTTGAAATGATAGTATACTTTGTCTCACATAGTTCATCTTAAGTTTAGCATAGTTATTGGGAGGACCGCCAGTGTTAGCTAATTGGTTTTATCCAAAGGAAGAAGCAGCAAACTCCTCACATCTTTTTGTGAGGATATAGTTTTGAAGATTGGGCCAAGGCACCCTGCCCACCAAAATTCACTTCTTACCGTTTCAGAAGAACTGTGAGAGCTATCTCCCTTGAATATGCATTTTGAAACATGGCTCCCAGGTCCTAAATTGTGAGACTGAGAAGAGGTTTATTTAGCCATTATAAAGATGTAACATACATTTGAAAAGAACAGAGGATTAAATTCTGAAAGAAAAAGGAGAGATCAGAGCTGTCTCTTCCTTTATTTTCACAGGAAAAAAAATAAGCCTTTCACTTTTTTTTTTTTTTTTTTTAAAGATAGAGTCTCACTCTGTGGTCCAGGCTGGGATGCAGTGGTGCAATCTCTGCTTACTGCAACCTTCGCCTCCTGGATTCAAGCAATTGCTGTTCCTCAGCCTCCTGAGTAGCCTGGATTACAGGCCCACACCACCATGCCTGGCTAATTTTTGTATTTTTAGTAGAGATGGAGTTTCGCCACATTGGACAGGCTGGTCTTGAACTCCTGACCTCAAGTGATCTGCTTACCTCGGCCTCCCAAAGTGGTGGGATTACAAGTGTGAGCCACCATACATGGCTAAGGCTTTTACTTTTAATTTGTTTGTGTGCTTATGAGAATAGAAAAATAGCTAAGCGCAGTCTGAGTTCTCTGAGGTATGCAGAATTGATCAGGTCCAGAGTGACATAAGTGTGGGACTTCAGTCACACTCCCCTATGCCTGGGGCAATTTTTTTTTTTTTTTTTTTGAGACAGAATCTCACTCTGTTGTCCAGGCTAGAGTGCAATGGTATGATCTCAGCTCAATGCAACCTCTGCCTCCTGGGTTCAAGCGTTTCTCCTGCCTCAGCTTCCCAAGTAGCTGGGATTACAGGTGTCTGCTACCTTGCCTGGCTAATTTTTGTACTTTTAGTGGAGATGGGGTTTCACCATGTTGGCCAGGCTGGTCTCAAACTCCTGACCTCAGATGATCCACCCACCTGGGCCTCCCAAAGTTCTGGGATTACAGGTGTGAGCCACTGCACCCAGCCTGGGACAATTGTTTAAAAGGCATTTTATGCCTGACTAGCTACCTAAGCCATTAACTTCTTGTTCCTGGAATTTGTGATACAAAGAAAAATGTATAGCCAATCAGTAATTTAAGTTAATTTAATGTAGATACTTGGTAAATAATTTTGGAACTGATTCTTCCTTTCTGCTTTAAAAACCCATTGTCAGCTGGGCAGTGGCTCACGCCTGTAATCCCAGCACTTTGGGTGGCTGAGGCAGACAGGTCAAGAGGTTAGGAGTTCCAGACAGGTCAAGAGGTTAGCCTGGCCAAGATGGTGAAACCCCATCTCCACTAAAAACACACAAAAAATTAGGTGGGCATGGTGGTATGTGCCTGTAGTCCCAGCTACTCGGGTTGCTGAGGCAGAAGAATCACCTGAATCCAGGAGGCAAAGGTTGCAGTGAGCCGAGATCATGCCATTGCACCCCGGCCTGGGTGACAGAGTGAGACTCCATCTTAAAAACAAAACAAACAAACAAACAAACAAAAACAACAAAAAAACCATTGTTACTACTGCTAATCGAAGTGTATATTCAGGAAAACTTGAATGTGAGGTCCTGGGTGGCCATCCTCATTCTTTGAGTTCCAATAAACTCCATATATAATCATATTTTCTAAATCTCTTTATTTAAGGTTGACACATTATTGTAAAACAACAGGAAGACTGGTCTTATGAAATGCACCACTTCCTTTACTACAGGAAGAAAAGATAAATGTTTCAGTTTGCATCTTTGGGTGAATAAAACCGTGGTTTAGCTAACAAACCACTATTTTATTACTTTTCTCAGGGGTGGAACTGTGGGGCTAATGACATCCATCATAACTTGCACCTCATTTGAGGTAGATTCAACTTTCTTACTGTAAGCCAAAAATAAAATTCTAAGCTCCCACCTAACTGATGCACCCTCCCCTTGGCCAAGAGCATTCCAAAATTAATCTGAAAAACTAGTTCAGGCCATGATGAGAAGTGGTTGGGGGCTGGTGTCAGACATGCCTCACAGCTGACCAGCAGTAACAAACACAGAGACCTAAAGACTGATAGAACAGGCCGGGTGTGGTGGCTCACGCCTGTAATACAAGTACTTTGGAGGCCAAGGGGGGTGGATCACCTGAGGTCGGGAGTTCAAGACCAGCCTGACCAACATGGTTGAAACCCCGTCTTTAAAAAAAAAAAAAAAAAAAAAAGACTGATAGAAAAGACTCCAAATTTGATAAGAAACATCTATAATCCATTCTCTCTGAAGCCTGCTACCTGGAGTCCTTATCTGAATGACGAAACCTTGGTCTTTTTTTTTTTTTTTTTTTGGAGACAGAGTCTCGCTCTATCGCCAGGCTGGAGTGCAATGGCATGATCCCTGCTCACTGCATCTTCTGTTTTCCAGTTTCAAGCAATTCTCCTGCCTCAGCCTCCGAGTAGCTGGGACTACAGGCACGCACCGCCATGCCCGGCTAATTTTTTTGGTGTTTTTTAGTAGAGATGAGGTTTCACCATGTTGGTCAGGGTTCTCTCAATCTCTTGACCTCATGATCCGTCCACCTTGGCCTCCCAAAATGCTGGGATTAGAGGTGTGCGCCACCACACCCAGCCAGAAACCTTGGTCTTTACAACCCCTTATCATAACCCAGACATTTCTTTCTATTGATTCCAGGTCTTTAAATAATAACTCTTTAAACCAATTGCCAATCAGAAAATCTTTGAATTTCTAAAATGTGTGATGTGGAAGACAACTACCCCCAAACCCCACGCCCAGTTGTCCCAATGTCAGCTTCTAGCTAACATTGTCAATGTGAGATTTAACATATCTCAGTTTTAAAAGTTAAACAGGTTGCAGACCTACAGCGACAATGGACAATTGTGCTTATTTTATAGAAGGATATATGTCCTGAAAGATTTAGGGGTCAGCAAAGAGTTTCCTGGGAAGCAATTTATAAGGTCAGCCCTCTGGAGAAGCCTGAAGCCTTTTGTCTGTGGACACGTGGTTTGACACAAGGTTGCAAAGTAACAGTTACCTGTTTGTGGGAAAAAGGGTAACAATGTTGCATGACTCAGTTCCCAGGCTCAACTCTCCCCTTGGCATGAGTTTGGGCCTCCTGAGACTTTTATTTTCCTTTACAAGTCATTGTTACCCTTTTTCTCTTTTTTTGAGGTGGAGTCTCACTCTGTTGCCCAGGATAGAGTGCAGTGGTATGATCTCAGCTTACTGCAACCTCTGTCTCCTGGGTTCAAGCGATTTCCAGCTACTTTTTGTATTTTTAGTAAAGAAGGGATGTCACCACGTTGGCCAGGAGGGTCTCTAATTCCTGATCACAAGTGATCTGCCTGCCTTGGCCTCCCAAAGTGTTAGGATTACAGGCATGAGCCACCATGCCCAGCCCATTCTTATTCTAACAGTGGTCATGAAATGTGGTCCTCGGACCAGCAGCATCAGCAGTAAAGACAGTAAAGCGTCCCAGTAAAGACAGTGGGCCTTAACAAGCACACTGCTTTCCCTTTTTTTTGGCACACTAACATATGGAAGCTGGAAGCTTGTATAGGGTTGGGAGTAGGGGAAGTCTGCAGTTGTAAGGAGGTACCTGGGACCAGGCACAGAAACTCCCTCTCCCCTTTTTAGCACATGCATGATGGAAGGAGATAAGCAATGGGGAGTAGCCCAAGCTAAGAGCCCACCTGCATGATTAGGAAGTGGGGTGGGGGTTGCCAGAGACTCTGCTCTATGCAGATGGCACACATGGTTCTAATTGGTTTTCATGCCCTACGTAGATAAGATACCCCCTCCCTGCTAGCTCATTTATAAAAACCGTCACATTTTACTGCAGCACGCTTACATTTTACCGCAACATAGCAACCCATTTGGGATCCTCTCTGTGACAGAGAGCTGTTCTTTTCCTTTCACCTGTTAAACTTCTGCTCTAACCTCATCCTTTGTGTGTCTGTGTCCTTGATTTTCATGGCTATGAGACAAAGAACCTCAGGTGATGTCCCAGACAATGCAGCTGCTTCAATACCATATTCTTCTTTTTTTGTTGAGCTATATTTAGTCTAGTATTGGAAAGTGACACACCAATTTTGGTGTGCCTTGTTTAAGCACAACAATTAATTGATCAATGATCTCCAACTATTTTCCACAAGAAAGCAAAAAATCATCACATGGTGATGTCAGAGGTCTTAGGATTTCCTTAGGTTCTCTGTGAGGGCTCTGCCCCTACAGTAGGCTTCTGCCTGGACACTCATGTTTTGAGACAGGGCCTCACTTTGTTGCCCAAGCTGGAGTGCAGTGGCATGATCATGGTTCACTGTGGCCTCAAACTCCCAGGTTCAGGCAATCTTCCCATCTCGCCTCCTCAGTGGCTGGGACTACAGGTGTGTGCTACCATGCCTGGTTAATTTTTGTATTGTTTGTAGAGATGGGTTTTTGCCATGTTGACCAGGCTGGTCTTGAACTCCTAGGCTCAAGTGATCCACCTACCTTGGCTTCCCAAAGTACTAGGATTACAGGTGTGAGCCACCATGCCTAGCCACCCAGGCATTTTCATATATTCTCTGAAATCCAGGCAGAGGTTGCCAAGCCTCAACTCTTGCACTCTGTGCACCTACAGGCTTAACATCATGTAGAAGCCACCAACACTTATGGCCTGCACCCTCTGGAGCTGTGGCCTGAGCTTTACCTGGGCCCCTTTGAGTCCTGGCTAGAGCTTGAGTAGGTGGGATGTGGGAAGCAGTGTCCGAGGCTGCACAGGGATCTCACCCCATTCTTTCTTCCTATGCCTCTGTGCCTGTAATGGGACGGGCTGCCTCAAATGCCTCTGAAATGTCCTCAAGGACTTTCCCCCACTGTCTTGCATATTAGCACTTAGTTCCCTTTAGGTTATGCAAATATCTCTAGCAAATGGTTACTCCACAGCTCACCGGAATTCCTCTCCTGAAAAAGCCTTTTCTTTCTCTACCACATGGGCAGGTTAACGATTTTCCAAACATTTACGCTCTGCTTCCTGCTTAAATATAAATTCTAAATTTGAGTTATTTCTTTGCTCCCACTTTTGAATGTAGGCTGTTAGGAGTAGCCAGGCCACATCGGTTTTTTTTTTTTGAGACGGAGTTTCACTCTTGTTACCCCGGCTGGAGTGCAATGGCGCGATCTCGGCTCACCGCAACCTCCGCCTCCTGGGTTCAGGCAATTCTCCTGCCTCAGCCTCCTGAGTAGCTGGGATTACAGGCACGCGCCACCATGCCCAGCTGATTTTTTGTATTTTTAGTAGAGATGGGGTTTCACCATGTTGACCAGGATGGTCTCGATTTCTTGACCTCGTGATCCACCCGCCTCGGCCTCCCAAAGTGTTGGGATTACAGGCGTGAGCCACCGTGCCCGGCCTTTTTTTTTTTTTTTTTTTTGTCAACATGGAGTCTTGCTCTTGTTGCCCAAGCTGGAGTGTAATGGGGTGATCTTGGCTCACTGCAACCTCCGTCTCCCGGGTTCAAGCGATTCTCCTGCCTCAGCCTCCTGTGTAGCTGGGATTACAGGTGCCTGCCACCACACCCAGCTAACTTTTTGTATTTTTGGTATAGACGGGGTTTCACTGTGTTGGTCAGGCTGGTCTGGAACTCCTGACCTCAGGCAACCCACCCACCTCAACTCCCAAAGTGCTGGGATTATAGGCATGAGCCACCGCTCCCTGCTGCCAGGCCACATCTTGAATGCTTTGCTGTGTAGAAATTTTTTCTGCCAGATACCTAAATCATCACTCTCACATTCAAACTTCCACAGAACCTAGGGCAGTAGCACAAAGCATCCAAGTTCTTTGCTAAGGCATAACATGTGTGAACTTTGCTCCAGTCCGTAAGTTCCACATTTCCATCTAAGACCTCGTCAACCTGGTTTTCACTGTCCATATCACTATCAGCATTTAACCACTCTCTATGAAATGACAAGATTTCCCTCATTTTCTTGTCTTCTTCTGTGCCCTCCAAAGTGTTTCAACCTTTGCCCATTACCCAATTCCAAAGCTGTTTCCACATTTTCAGGTATCTTTATAGCAACACCTTTCCCCTTGGTACCGATTTTCTGTGTTAGGGTGTTCTTGCATTGCTATAAATACCTGAGACTGGGTAATTTATAAAGAAATGGGGGCTGGGTGTGGTGGCTCATGCCTGTAATCCAAGCACTTTGGAGGCCAAGGTGGGCGGATCACCTGAGGTTGGGAGTTCAAGACCAGCGTGACCAACATGGTGAAACCCTGTCTTTAAAAAAAAAAAAGGAAAGGGGTTTAATTGGTTCATGGTTCATGGTTTTGCAGGCTATACAGGCAACTTGGAACTGGTATCTGCTTGGTTTCTGGGAAGGCCTCAGGGAGTTTTACTCATGGCAGAAGGTGAGGGGAGCAGGAATCTCACATGGCAGAGCAGGAACAAGAGAGAGAGGGTGGGGGATGTGTCACACAGTTTCAAATGACCCGATCTCACCAGAACTCACTACTGTGAAGACAGCACCAAGCCATGAGGGATCTACCCCCATGACCCAAACACTACTGGGCCTCACATCCAGCATTGCGGATTACAATTCAACATGAGATGTGGGGGGGGGACAAATACCCAAATCCAAATTATATCAATAAATGTCATAAATAATTTGTTTCCGAACACATGATTCCTTCTCAATCTTTTAGCTGTAGCTGAGCTAGCCTTCTTGTGCCTGAATGCCTTTGCATCGGCTGTTCATTTGCCTGTGCCTTTGTTCTCATAGACAACTACTATTGCTCTTCAAACTAAGCAACGTTTTCTTAGGGAAATATTCCCTGAACCCCAAGGCTGGTTAGCTCTCATGCTAGATATTCCATGGCACCCTTTTTTTTTCTGTTTTTGAGACAGAGTTTCTTTCTTGTCGCCCAGGCTGGAGTGGAGTGGCACGATCTCGGTCACTGCAACCTCAGCCTCCCGGATTCAAGTGATTCTTCTGCCTCAGGCTCCAAGTAGCTGAGATTACAAGTGCTAGCTACCATGCTTTGCTAATTTTTGTATTTTTAGTAGAGATGGGGTTTCACCATGTTGGCCAGGCTGGTCTTGAACTCCTGACCTCAAGTGATCTACCCACCTCAGCCTCACATAGTGCTAGGATTATAGGTGTGAGCCACTGCGCCCGGCTTCCTTTACTTTTTAACACTCTTCACATTTGTAATTTCTCGGCCATTGTAAACTCTGTAAAGAGGAAGGCAATGTTGGTGCTGTTTCTACTGTGTCCCAAACACCGAGTCTTGACTGGCACATAGTAAACACTCCGATATTAGTTGAAGATATGAGTGAATACACACACAAGACCAAGAAATTAAATTTTTTTCTTCTGACCTGGTGAACAGGAAGTACAACACATTTTAACAAAAAACATATACAAAGAATGTAGTTTGTTCATGATGTTTAATTTTTACGTTCACTTGTAATTTTATTATGGTATAGAAATCAAAGATTGACAATATTTTTTATCAATTGCCATTTTGTTGTCATTATATTAAACCATAATTTGTTAAAAGAAAGATCTTCACACTTAACAAATACTGCAAAACATTAATGATGGCACTACATTCCCACTTCATCAATAGGCTACAAAAGAGAATATGTTCACTTTTCAAAAAAACAACAAAATGGCCAGGTGCAGCAGCTCACACCAGTAATCCCAGCACTTTGGGAGGCTGAGGCGGGTGGATCATCTGAGGTCAGGCATTCTAGACCAGCCTGGCCAACATGGTGAAACCCCCTCTCTACTAAAAATACCAAAATTACCGGACGTGGTAGTGTGCGCCTGTAATCCCAGCTACTTGGGAAGGTGAGGCAGGAGAATTGTTTAAACCCAGGAGGCAGAGGTTGCAGTAAGCTGAGATTGTGCCACTGCATTCCAACGTGGGTGATAGAGTGAGACCCCTCCTCAAAAAAAAAAAAAAGAAAAAGAAAATAAAGCAACAAACCTGGCCATGTGCAGTGGCTAAAGCCTATAATCCCCACACTTTGGGAGGCTGAAGTGGGAGGTTCACTTGAGGCCAGATTTCCAGACCACCCTGGGCAGCAAAGTCAGACCCTGCCTCATAAAAACAGAGGTAACAAAAAGTAACAAATCAAACCTCAAGCCAGGACATCATATTGTGTGTGAGTTGAAAGTGTTTTTTTTTTTTTATTTCCAGAATCTGTATTAGCAAAGTTGCAGGAGAACCAACAACAACAACAACAAAAAACAAACGTAGATGGCAAAAGTAGTTTAAGCACTTTGCTTTCTTTTTGTGGAACTTCTAGTCGCTATTGGCATTCGAGAGAAATTAATGGTTGTTTTGGCTTTTAAAGCTTTCTTAAAGTACTTAAAAATTGACTGAAGGCTAGAGGAAGGGGCTAAGCTGTACTTTTCTGTACCAGCAGAAACCATAGGAAATTCCCTTTTGAAAACAGCAGCTGCAGGTTTATCCAAAGGCTTAGGACTTGTCACCCATTCACGGCAGTGGTGCTTTATCCATGCTAGTAGCTGTACATCACTTCCCAGCTGGTGTCCTACATGATGTTCAGAGTCAATAAGCGCAACAGCATATACTTTGCTCATCACTTCCCACCGTCTACGAACAAGCAAGTCCATAAAAACCAAGCCTCCATAACCATGTACAATGAAGGCAATATCCTTGCCTTCAGTCTTCGAAATGAAGTAATCCCATATGTAAGCCATGTGTTCTTCGGGGGTGTTGCTGCATCTTTTTGGAATACATTCGGGAGGATGCTGGAGAGAGAAAAAGCTCCCACCTTGAACCATTTTTAGAGAAGAAGACTCAATATTTTGTGTTAAAAGGCCGTTCCACTCTTTTTCCATCTTTAGTTCCACAAAATTATCATTGGGGTTTAGTACAATTACATCATAATGTGCCTGCAATGCCATTTGAATACATGGTATTTGACTTCCATGTTGGAGACCATGATGTATTATTGCCTGCTGACTCCACTGACCAGCTCGAAAGACCCCGTGGCCTTGAAGAAGGACAAGAAGAGCAGAATGGTGATTTGTTAATGCTTTCTCACTCATGAAAAAAAAGCTTCTTGGTTCTTCCTTATCAGCCTCAGGTGGGATATAAACTTTTTCTAATTTGCACACTTTCTCCAAAAGCTCATAAACATATTGTTCAAGCAAATGGCCGAGGGCCTGGTAGCGCTGGCTATTTTCCTCAAGGCCATTTTCATAATAGTTAAAGACAAAAGGCCTTTGAGTCTCGGTGTGTCTGAATTCAGCTTTTTCATTGAAGTCATATTTAAGTTCTCCTAGTAAGTCAGATTGTTCAATAAATTTTTGGAAGCTCAGCTCCTTTGTCATTGGTAACCACTGAAAGTTAAAAGAGTAATAGTTTATCAGTGCTAGAAAAAGTAAAGTGAAAATTTCAGCCTGCCAAATTCTTCCAATGGCACATGATGCTAAATCAAGCATGTCAGAAAGACATTGACCTTCAAACTATGGTAAAGATATTAATTTGAGATAATTGTGAGTGATACAGAGTAGTGAGAGAAAGAATATATGAAGGGACAAAGGAGAGACTGTATGTAAATATGGATTTTTTGAACACACAACCTGCACCAACCAGCCCAGGAAGCCAACCCCTCATTTACAATAAACAACACAGGAAGTCAGTCTGGTATAAGTAAGACTGGCAGGAAACTAACCAGTAACTTCTATAACAATTGGCTCCAAATGGCAAGAACTTCATTAATAACTGCCAGCTTTCCTAATTTTGTCCCTATTTCCAACTTGGGATCAACCAGAGAGAGCCAAATATGTACCCCTAAACAATCACACAAGAGGTCCCCATTTCTAGTTAGCTCACCCACAGCTTCCCCATGACAACCTGTGATCAGGGCAGATGTGAAGTTTTCTCTTGTTTTCCCCACTAGAAAGCTCTCCCACTCTTCTGCCTGCCTTGAGTCTCTGCCCAAACACAAGCGGTAGAGGTGCACTCCCTTGCTACAGCAGGTTCAGAATAAACAGGCTTTTCTCATTTGGTTGGCATTCATTTATTTCTACAGAAGATATTTAATAACTTTTGCTGTTAATTGAATGGCAGAAGATAGAAGTGGGAGTGAAATGTGAATCAGCCTATGGAGATTATGATGGATTCAGTGAATACTAGAAGATAACGGTTATTCTGATGTATGAGAAGGAAAAAAAAGTAGGCTGGATGAGAAGTTAACTCAGAAATATAGTTGCTGTAAGTAGAGCTTAAAGGGGAAAACAGGCTTTGAAAGGTTAAGTGGCTTGCCCTAAAACTAAAAAACTATTAAAGGAATGATTGGGTATGAGGCTGACTCTCAAATGCAAATTCTTAACAAATATGTTAACACTCTCCCTTCTTAATTTCTTAACAGTGACACTGGCAACCTACAACGCACTTTCAATAAGTAGCACTCAAAATGATTTCCAGTGCAACTTGAGTTGCCATTAGGCCTAAGGCAAAATTAAAATGCTTTCTTGGATGTCTTAAATCTTTCTAATTTTTAAATTAAATTTTTCCCCCCTTCAATAAGCTGGTCCAGGATTTCTTAACTCCTTTCTCACTTTGTGAATCTTCTTCTCTGACCCCTCTAACCCAACAGCTACTTTATGAAGGTTTTTGGTTGTCCAAAGCACCTATCCATACTGCTCTCTGTTCCTTCCTTTTCTATTAAAAATGCCTCCAGTTTTTGCTGATCTCAGGTGTTATTTTTGAGAAACAGGGTCTGAGTCTCTCACCCAGGATGGGGTGTGATGGTGTGATCACAGCTCACTGTAGCCTCGACCTTCTGATCTCAAGGAATCCTCCTACCTCAGCCTCCCAAGTAGCTAGGACTACAGGCTGATGCCACCATGCCTGGCTAATTTAAAAAAAAACAAAAATTGTTTTTTAGAGACTGGATCTAACTATGTTGACTAGGCTGGTCTGGAACTCCTGGGCTCAAGTGATCCTCCTGCCTTTGCCTTCCAAAGTGCTGGGATTACAGGTGTGAGTCACCATGCCCGGACTCTCTCTCAGATGTTATTATGTAATTAATTTACTTTTTCTAAAGTGTAAATAACTGACAGACTTACATCCTTTAAATAAAAAAGCCTTGAAAATGGATGCAATGCATGGCAAAAATCTGTGCTTCAAAAATCTAACAACGTTTTACAATTGAGGTCATGGTGAAACAATGTTAATGGCATGTCACAACCCTGTTCAAAATTTTCAGTGGTGATGTTTGTTGACTTCTTGTTTCCCGACTGGCATGTAAAAATCCTGGAAGTTGCTACTCAGTCCTAACAACAAGTAAAAAGCTAGACAAACCAAAAATCAACAGCTTTTCTTCATAAGATCCATAAAAGAAGTAAAGTTACCAGGCATACTACCGCTGCCAAAATTGGAAGGATCGAATGCAGGTGAATGTAGAGAATCACAACTTACCAGAGCAGAAACTAGCTGCTCACACCTCCAATGGAAGCGGTACCAGGGTAGGTAAACCTGAAGGCTCAGTGGACAAGTCAGAGGGACTTAGCCATCCCCTCTTTCCCACTCTCCAATTTTTTTATAGGCTCCTAGAGCTCTCACAGGTCCTCAGGGTGACTATTTGTGCTTCTAGCAGTGGGTGGGGAAAAGGAACCATTTTGAAATACGTCAGCTTTTTGTTCTTCTTAACAAGGTCTGCCCTAAGGAGAAACTATTTAATCAGAGGCTAACCTGCTGGGGTTTTATCAGAGCCTAACTGACTTCAGGGAAGGGAAATACCCAGCTTCAGCCCACTCTAGCTATCCTGCTCAACCTAAAGGGGGTTGGGGTGAATTGAGACCTGTGAAGTTCACAGTCCAGATGCACAGGCTTACTAAAGTTCTCAATGGTCTCCCTTCTCACTCAGAATAAAAATTAAGTTCTTACTGCGGCCTACAAGGTCTCACATGGTCGTTGGCTCTCCAAAGTCATTTGCTTCCACTCTCTCACTGGTTTGCTCATCCAGTTATGTGATCTGGGTCTTAGCTCTTTCTCAGGTGTCATTTCCTACCAAGCTCTTGCTTCCTTCACCGTAGTCACACCTGATCTACTTTGCCATCAATCTGTGGAGCAAGCTCCTGTTTTAAGGGTATTCACTTATGCCGTGGCCACAACCTAGAATATTCTTCCCCTTTATAGATATCGACAAGGCTTTTAAAGTTTCTGCCCACTCTTTATCTCATCAGAGTGATTCTCTGTGAGCAGTCTATCTGCAAGAGCAACTCTCTCCCTTTCTTTCTTCTTTTTTTAAGCACTTATTACCAACTGACATGTATTTGCTTATTGTCTACTTCTCTCCATTAGAATGTTAAGTTCCATGACAGCAGGAACAGGGACTTGGTTTTGTTCACTACTGTATCTCTAGTTCTTGGAATATTGTCTGGTGCACAGTAGGCACTTAAATATTGTTAGAATTTTACAATTTTTTGCCAAAGAAAGCACACTTTAAAAGTTCTCTAGCGGGCTGGGCGCGGTGGCTCACGCCTGTAATCTCAGCACTGTGGGAGGCCGAGGGGGGTGGATCACGAGGTCAAGAGATCGAGACCATCCTGGTCAACATGGTGAAACCCCGACTCTATTAAAAATACAAAAAATTAGCTGGGCATGGTGGCGCGTGCCTGTAATCCCAGCGACTCAGGAGGCTGGGGCAGGAGAATTGCCTGAACCCAGGAGGTGGAGGTTGCGGTGAGCCGAGATCGCGCCATTGCTCTCCAGCCGGGGTAACAAGAGCGAAACTCGGTCTCAAAAAAAAAAAAAAAAAAAAAAAGTTCTCTAGCAAAATATTAACACATAAGATGAACACAAAGCTTTGAAAAATTATAGAGGCTTCTTCTATACTTCTAAATTTAATTAATGTCAAAGGTTTATGAATTATTCTTAGAGAGTATCCCACACATCAATTTATCTATATACGCTGTCTTTTGCAAATCAAGATAAACCATCTCTCTCAAGCAAATTCAACATAATTCAAAAATAAAGAGGGAGAGACTCGAATTATTATTATGCTTAATTTTCCAAAGAATGGATTAGAATAAGATAGTGTAGGGGAGGAAAAATAAATTTTTCCTTAATCCTCATTAGTTCTTAGTTGGGATGAACCTTTGTAACAAGAGAAAAACAAAGAAGCTTATTAATGCACGGAGTGCACATCACCTAAGAGAAACCTAAATGAAAAGTAACTCACTTGTGGTCTCCCTGCCTCAGCTTCTTGAGTAGAAGAGACTACAGGCATGCGCCACCAAGCTTGGCTAGTTTTAAAAATTTTTTGTAGAAAGGAGGTCTCACTATATTGCCCAACCTGGTATCAAAACCCTGGGTTAAATTCTTTAGTTAAAAAAATTGATTTGTGAGAAAACAGAAAATTCAATTATTTTTCAGTAAGCAATGTTTTTGTTAAACAGAAATTAACCAAATAAACCAACAAAATGAAATCCTTACTGAACTTGAATCCCAGCAAGCCATAAAGTATTTCTGCCTTGCAGTCATTCCTGCCATGTAAAACACTTCCCCAAGCTCAATACCCCATAACACCTGCGGCCTTACCTCTACCTGGACACTGACCACATTATAATTAAGGCTTGACTGCTCTAGTGGACAAGTGAGTTGGACTGATTCCTTTACTGACTCTGTTAGGATGGGAGATGGGGGTTGGAGGGATAGGAGTTAGGGGTATAAAAGGGCTGGCTTGGGAATCAAACCCTATTTCTAGATTACTTTCGGTCTTGGAACATGCCAGAAACATTTTCCCTGCTTATTGCACTGTGCTGAATTTTGTTAAACCTGTGATTAAATCGTCATTAAATCTTACATGTTGATTTAAAAATTATTCAGATATGTACCATTATGGCCAAACAGGCTAATAGCACCGGGCGTGGAGTTCATTGAGGACTAGCTTAGTCCCTTTAAGTATCGTGACAAATGTTAATTGAACAAATTCCAGTTTATAGACGCCCACTTTGTCATCTCAGCATTTCAGTTATTGAAAAATTAAGTTCCACCTTTTAATGAACTTTAAAAATGAGTTTGAATTTTAAAAAGAAATCCTGTTTTTCCTCGTCAGCTGACTTATTTCCGCTCCAAATGCTAAACGAATAGCTAGGCTATTATTAGGTGACTTTGCCATCTTAACATCTTTTTGTTTCTGAGTTAGAGGAATCACCTTGGCGGCAAATGTGTAAGAGAGGCTGTGAGGAACGCAATACTGCAAACGCTAACGTTTTGTTTTCATAGTTATTTGGCCACCTCGCGAGATCCAGCGAACCGGTAGGAGTTCCTGTTTTCCCCTTTTAATTTTTGTCAATCTAATCTTTCAAGTCAACAAAGCTAAAATCGCGCACCCAGGGGGTTCACTTCCCCAGAGGGGCTCAGATCATGAAATAAACGCCACTAAAAAAAACGCTGGACGAAGCGACCCACAGAGAAAAGTCCCAGGAAGTGACTTCCGGTTGAAGGTGGGAGGAGCGGCTGATTTCCGGTCAAGGCGCCGGCGACAGCTCTAGCGCAGGCGCGTTTCGCAGTTTGCAGGCTTTTTTTTTTTTTTTTTTTTTTTTTTCCCTTCCCTTTCCCCTCCCCCTCCCTACTCCAAGCCGGAGGGGTCTTGAGGTGACAGCGCCTGCAACTGAGATTTCAGCAGCAGGAAAAGATGGAGAAGAGGAAGCTCGGGCGACGGCCATCTTCATCCGGTGAGAAAGGGTCGGAGGAGGCTTGAGCATATTGTCTCCTACCCCCGCGAACGGGAGCCGCAGGCGGCAGCTGGGGTTGCGGCCCCGAGCCGCGAGGGCGGGGGCGGGGGCGGGGAGAGGAGGGGGCGAGCACAATGGAAGGCTCCCGGGTCGCCCCCGCCCCTCGAGTCGAAGACCCGGTCCGAGCTGTCATCGAAGCCTCGGCCGCTCTTCACCTCAAAGCCCCTTTCGTTTTTTCCCTCCTCCGGCGAACCCCCTCGAGTCTCGTCGGCCCGCGGATCTTCCCGGTTGGCTTGCCACTCTCTGCCACGCCTTCCTCGTAATTCCACCGATGTTCCAGTTTCCTTTCGGCTTCTCAGCGCCTGACCCCACTTTCTTGTCTTCCTTTGATTCTCGACTTTGCGTCCCTTCCCCGCTCCCTCCTCTTCCCCTCGGCCTCTAGCTGCTGCTGGGGAGGACAGGTGGGGCTTGCGAGCGAGACCCCTTTTCTTTGATGCAGTGCCCCGCCGGGTCTGGTTCTGCGCAGCAGGCCCGCCTCATAGCCTTCTTCTTTTCCAGCCTCCTCTGCGTCTTCCAGAAGTGATTGGAAAGTCGAACAAAGGATTCCAAGCCGGGCTTTCGTTGTGTTTTTATTTTCGGCATATTTTCGTTTTGGAAATTACCTTGTTATTTTGTTTTAAATGGTTATCTTCAGCTTTGTGTACAGCGTCTTGGAAACAAGAAAGTCGAGTTATAAAGACGTGAAGTAGAGCTCCTCCCAGTCGAGAAGTTTTTGTCAAACACTTCATCCATTAAGGGGTCCTCAAGTCCTTGTGTTAAGTCCTGTGGATGGGAGGGGGAGACGGTGAGGACTCTCCTACTTACAGTCCAGTACGCAAGCTAACACCCAATGAATCAATTATTTCATTTCATTTTTCTGTTTCTTATGGTGCCGTTGATTTCTGCAGAGACACTGTTAACAATTCCAGTTTCATTTAGGAGTGCCCTGTGGCAGTGCGTCTCAAACTTCTTTCAACCTTAATTGCCAAGGAGAGTGATTATGGATCGCTGGGGACACTGAAGCAGTTAAAAACCTGAAATCCCTTTTCATAGGCAGTCAAATGCTATCGATGTTTTTGGTGTGTATTCTGGAGATAATAGTTTTTTCCTTTGAAGGCACATGTATATATGTATATTTATACATATATGTATGTATATGCCTCCAGCTGATGAGTGTTTAATAATCTCCATCCTCCACCAAACCTCTAAGCAAAATGGACACGTTAGGAAAATGCAGGATGCTTAGCTGGTGCATTTCCATGCTTCCTAACAGAGAACTTCAGGTAAAATCATATCTTCGTTTAAGATGCACAACTTTTTTAAAATAAATGCATTTCATCTACGTTTAATACATTTTTGGGGAGGAAAGGCAAGATGTTTGCCTCGTACTTCAAGTCACATCCCCTTGACCTGATTACACTTAGATTTATTTATTTAGCACAGTAACTTGATGTCAGTAGTCCTGAGAAGTGAATTTTGGTAATAAAGCTTTTAATCCTTAAAAGACATTGACATTTATGTTAGTTATATCTCTGTTTATTTCTTGTTTTCTTTTTCTCATGATCTCTCTTTTGGAGCTGCCCTTTCTGAAAAGGCAGGTATAATAAAATCCATTCTCAGTTCTAATGTTACCTAGCTGTTCTCCAGTATGCCTCTGGTTTTAAGATGTGCACAAATTAATTTTTAAGTACGCTTCTGCTTTTCTTTTTTTTTTGTTATTGTTGCTTTTTTATTTTATACTTTAGATTTTAGGTCTTCACAGCCTCTTATGCTTTCCTTAATAGTGTATGTTTAACATCCAGATATAAATTCTCAGAAATATAACATGATCAGTTGGTTGATTCTGTGTAATGGTTGTATGCATGCAGTTGCCATTTCGTTGTAAGTTGTTGCCAACTGGAACCCAAATGAAGTGACTTTTTTTTTTTTTCATTTTATTTTGAGACCGAGTCTTGCTCTGTTACCCAGGCTGGAACACAGTGGCGTGATCTCTACTCACTGCAACCCCCTACTTCCAGGTTTAAACGATTCTCCTGCGTCAGCCTCCCAAGTAGCTGGGATTACAGGCGTCCATCACCACACTTGATTAATTTTTGTATTTTTAGTAGAGACGGGGTTTCACCATGTTGGCCAGGCTGGTCTCGGACTCTTGACCGTGGGTGATACACCTGCCTTGGCCTCCTAAAGTGCTGGAATTACAGGCTTGAGTGACTGCACCTGGCCATGAAGTGACATTTATAGTCATCAAAGTTTCCCAAGTACACAGAAGAGTTTGATTAATAAAATAGGAAGAAGAGGTAGAAGGAAGGTGGGTAGCAGCAGAGAGAAGATAAAATACAAAATTGGAAGTTTTTTCTGTGAGACTACATTAGTCTGCCCTAAACCTTCTCCTAAACGAGGAAGAACTGTAAAATGTTCACAGTGTATTATTGCTCACAACTTTTTCAATTCCAAGTAGCAGAAACCTAATTCCAGCTGGTTTAAACTAAATACATGTATTTGTAACTCACATAACTGATAACTATAATATACCAAAAGCAGTATATTATGGTCATACATTTTAAAAAATGACTGGCATCAGAGACAGGTTAACTGAAGTTGAATGAAATAATAAAGTGTGTGGGAGCAAGGGAGAATGACTGTTAAAAGCGATTAACAACAAAAATATGACAGAACTATATTAAAACCATAAACTGCAATTTTCAAATGAATTTTTGATGAAAACCGGAAACTTCAAGTAAATTTGAAAGCGTTTGCAGCTGATTGCTTCAGGCAACATTCTTGGAGATCTGTGTCACTCTCATTTGCAGTTAAGGATACATATGTTCTTTAAGTACTTAGGCACCAGGCATTGTGCTAAGAACTTTACAAACGTCAATATTTACAAAAGCCTTGTAATTGTTTTTCATTTGCAGATGAGAAAACTGGGATTTAGGGGCAGGATAAAGATTAGTAATAGCTAGTAAGAAACAGTGTGAGAATTCAAAATGTGGTCTCTAATTACATAATCTATAGTTTTAACTTCATTTACTGCTACAGGACATTAATTGGACTTATTTAAAAAAGGTTCCATGGACAAATAAATGTGATAATTATGGTTAGAAAATTTTCTTCACTGCAAGAATTTTTCAGAGCCTTTGATGTGCTGCTATACATTGTAAGTCTCCAAGAGAATGAGCATGCAGCATTTATCAAATGTGCTTCATTTTGAAACTCTCCTCCTTCCCCAGTTTCTTTCTTTCTTTCTTTTTAAAAATTTTAATTAATTTATTTTTTGTTTTTACTTTTTTTTTGTGTGTGTGTGTTTCCTTCCCCAGTTTCATCTTGAGGGACTAGTGTCCCTGATGGTATACCTTTCTTAAATGTTGCAGTAGGTCCAGGTGATGTCTCCTTTGCCTTGGAAGTGTAATGAACGATAATTGAGGCTCAAGATGAGAACTTACAATTGGTTATGATAAAGCTACATTATTTGCAGAGATCTTAGTTGAAGTCATTGGAATGAATGGAAATGCCCACAGAAATACTATAGAGTGAGGAAGGTCTTTTTTTTTCTATTTTCTTTTATTATTTAAAACTTTTTAAAAGCTACCGCGAATCAAAGAGTGAGGATGGTCTTAAATTACATACAATTAATTTCATTTTCATTTTTTTTTTGAGATGGAGTTTTGCTTTTGTTGTGCAAACTGGAGTGCAATGGTGCCATCTCAGCTCACTGCAACCCCCGCCTTCCGAGTTCAGGTGATTCTTCTGCCTCAGACTCCCGGGTGGCTGGGATTACAGGTGCATGCCACCATGCCTGGCTAATTTTTTTGTATTTTTAGTAGAAATGGGGTTTTACCACGTTAGCCAGGCCGGTCTCGAACTCCTGACCTCAGGTAATCCGCCTGCCTCGGCCTCTGGAAGTGCTGGGGTTACAGGTGTGAGCCGTTGTGCCCGGCCACAACTAATTTCAAAGTCGGGAGGAAGAGATACAGTGAGCAGTTAGGTAGATTAGGAATGTGACAGGATTGGGAAGAAAGAGAGGAGAGTTAAAAAAAAAAAAAAGACTTTTCAGAGAGCTAAAGTAGCATGAGGGTGCTGGATTTGGCAATTAGGAGACCACTTTTACTGGTAGTGAGAATGGTTAGTAGGGTAGTAGACAGAAGCCAAATTTCAACAGGCCGGAGGAATGAGTGGTGGTGAGGAAATGAGGGCAGCAAAAGTAAGCTGATAAAATGAGATGGGAAGGAAAGATTGCTAGAACAAGCTTGAGTAGGAAATTAGGTAGAAAGGCTTGTTTGTTTTAAGAATGTGAGAGACTTAAATCAGGTTGGTAGGGAGCAGGAAAGGGGCCGGTGGAGAAGGAAAGATTGCGTGTATATCAGGTAGGAGATAATGGAGTGAGGTCCCAGTAGAAATGGGAGAGAGGGGATAGCATCAAAGAACAGTTTGGTGAGACATAGGGAAAGGAGAGAAGATGGATAAAGATACCGGTAAATCTTGAGAAGCTGAGGCAGTTATGGCTTCTAAATGAAATAGTAAGGTAATCTTTTGAGAAAGGGGCTTTTTATTGGTACTGGAAAGGTAAGTCAATTAGGGATGACTACATATTAAGTACTCTTGCAGTCTTAGTTAAAACAAGTGTGAGTTTTGTAGTAGTTGGAGCTGTTACTACTATGTGACTTAGTAGTGCCACGCAGTACAGGAGAAAGAGTTTGGGGGAAAAAAATGAGTTTAGTTTTACTTAGAGTTAAAGGGTGTGGCAAGACGTAAGGGCAAAGAATGGCTTTAGTGGGAGTGCGGAAGTCAAGGGGTCAAAGGACAGTGTATTTATAGAATGAAAGTTTTGCATTTGAGAACTTGAGTGATGGAACGGTTTTCCTTAAAGCCATTCTTGAATGCATATTGCTGAGATGGAGATATGTAGAAGTTCGTTCCATTAAATGAAGATGAGTCCATTGCTTTTTGAGTAAGTTGATTAATGGATGTTTTAGTGCTTTAGAAAGATGGTAAATTTTGATGACAGAGAGGTAAACTGTGAACCAAGAATCAGAGTAGTCTAGACATGTTGGAGAGTATCTTGGGTCAGTAGATGGCCATCATAAACATGAGCAAGGGAATATATCCACCAATTTTTTTTTTTTTTTTTTTGAGACAGAGTCTTGCTCTGTCACCAGGCTGGAGTGCAGCGGCACAATCTCGGCTCATTGCAGTCTCTTCTTCCCCGGTTCAAGCGATTCTCCTGCCTTGGCCTCCCGAGTAGCTGGGACTACAGGTGCATGCCACGACACCCAGTTAATTTTTGTATTTTTAGTAGAGATGGGGTTTCACCATGTTGGTCAGGATGGTCTCGATCTCTTGACCTTGTGATCCCCCTGCCTCGGCCTCCCAGAGTGCTGGGTTTACAGCTGTGAGCTCAGTGATGGGAATGTATCCAATTTATGGTAATTTTAAAAGAGGAATTACTGCAGTAAAGTCAGAATATGGTGAGGAAGGAGATTTTTTTTTTCTCCTCTCCCCACAGGAAACAATGGAGATTGTTAACCTCTACTTCTATTTTACAAGTGGGAGAGTTTTAACAAAGTAGTATAATACGTTACTAAAAAGCTGACATTCAGTTAACCTAACATGGAGGAGAAGTTCAAGGAAAATATTTAAAATTTAAGGAAGCTGTGTTGACTTTGGAAAAGAATTCAGTGGACTAAGGAAGAGATGGAGAAGATGTAGATGAGAGGGTAGAATCGAATTATATGAGGTGAGATAATATAGCAAGGTGATAGGCTATAGAGATTGACATCTTGGTGGTGATTGCTAGGCCTGATGATGGAAGGCAGAGGATTAAAAAGTAAATTATGGGGGCATGTTAACACAGAGAATGCGTTATGAATGAGACTGAGTAGCTCCAAAGATCCAGACTAGAATTCTGGTGTAATGCCTTCCTGATGAATAACTTTCATATGGGTTTTCATTAACTTGTGAGTCTGACTGATGTGGGCTGTTTCATCCTAGTTTATGTGTGCTTGTATTGGTAACTCACCCTTGGGTTGTGCCTGGCTTCCCTCATTTCTGCTTATCTAAACCTTATTTATTCTTCAAAGCCCACTTTTTTTTTTTTTTTTTTTGCAATGGGGTCTTGCTCTATGGCTCAGGCTGGAGTGCAGTGGGACGATCATAGCTCGCTGCATCCTTGAACTCCTGGGCTCAAGCTATCCTCCCACCTCAGCCTCCCGAGTTGCCGGGACTATGGGCGTGCACTACTGTGCCTGGCTATTTGTATTTATTTATTTATTTTATTATTTATTTACTTATTTTTTGGCCATTTGCTAGATGAACTATAGCAGAAGACTGGCTTTTTTTTTTTTTTTTTTTTTTTAAATATAGTTTTTGTAGAGAT
This sequence comes from Sapajus apella, assembly GCF_009761245.1. NCBI lineage: Eukaryota > Metazoa > Chordata > Mammalia > Primates > Cebidae > Sapajus > Sapajus apella. The sequence continues at coordinate 18,866,559 of NW_022436980.1, forward strand.
GGGTCTTACTGTGTTACCCAGGCTGGTCTTGAACTCTTCGCCTCAAGTGATCCTCCCACCTCAGCCTCTCATAGTGCTGAGATTATAAGCATGAGCCACCATGCCCAGCCCAAGCCCAGTTCAGTTGTGCCTTTCCAAGAACCATTTCCTTAATTAACTCAAATTTACACCTGTTTCTTCACTTTTATTGGTATTTGTGCCTCTTATATGATGTTTATCAGATTCCATCATAGATTCCAGCTGTCTGAATTGTTTAATGTCTGCTGCTATGCTATTAACACTGTGACAAGGACTGTCATTAATTTTTTTTTAACCTTTGCTTTAGATATAGTTTATTAAGTTATAAGCTTACATCATTTAATTTTTTTTTTCAGAACGGGCTTATGGAACATCATTTAATTTTTAAAAATATATATTTTATTGCATTTTAGGTTTTGGGGTACATGTGAAGAACGTGCAAGATTGTTGCATAGGTACATACCTGGCAGTGTGGTTTGCTGCCTTCCTCCCCATCACCTATATCTGGCATTTCTCCCCATGTTATGCCTCCCCAATTCCCCACCCCCTGCTGTCCCTTCCCTATTTCCCCCCTACAGAACCCAGTGTGTGATGCCCTGTGTCCATGTGTTCCCATTGTTCAACACTTGCCTGTGAGTGAGAACATGCGGTGTTTGATTTTCTGTTCTTGTGTCAGTTTGCTGAGAATGATGGTTTCCACGTTCATCCAGGTGCATACAAGGGACATGAACTCATCATTTTTTATGGCTGCATAGTATTCCATGGTGTATGTGTGCCACATTTTCCCTGTCCAGTCTGTCATCGATGGGCATTTGGGTTGGTTTCAAGCCTTTGCTATTGTGAACGGTGCTGCAATGAACATTCGTGTGCATGTGTCTTTATAATAGAACGGCTTATAATTATTTGGATATATACCCAGTAATGGGATTACTGGGTCAAATGGAATTTCTATTTCTAGATCCTTGGGGAATCGCCACACTGTCTTCCACAATGGTCGAACTAATTTATACTCCCACCAACAGTGTAAAAGTGTTCCTATTTCTCCACATCCTCTCCAGCATCTGTTGCCTCCAGATTTTTTAATGATCACCATTCTAACTGGCGTGAGATGGTATCTCAATGTAGTTTTGATTTGCATTTCTCTAATGACCCATGATGATGAGCGTTGGCCTCCTATATGTCTTCTTTTGTGAAGTGTTTGTCCATATCCTTTGCCCACTTTTGAATGGGCTTGTTTGTTATCTTCTTCTTTTTATTTAAGACAGGGTTTCACCATGTTGGGCGGGCTGGTCTTGAACTTCCAACTTCAGGTAATCTGCCTGTCTTGGCCTCCAAAGTGCTTGGATTACAGGCGTGAGCCACCAGGCCGGGTCGTTTTTTTCTTGTAAATCTGTTTTAGTTCTTTGTAGATTCTGGATATTAGCCCTTTGTCAGACGGGTAGATTGCAAAAATTTTTTCCCATTCTGTTGGTTGCTGATTCATTCTAATGACTGTTTCTTTTGCTGTGCAGAAGCTGTGGAGTTTGATTAGGTCCCATTTGTCTATTTTGACTTTTGTTGCCAATGCTTTTGATGTTTTAGTCATGAAGTCCTTGCCTATGCCTATGTCCTGAATGGTTTTGCCTAGATTTTCTTCTAGGGTTTTTATGGTATTAGGTCTTATGTTTAAGTCTTTAATCCATCTGGAGTTAATTTTAGTGTAAGGTGTCAAGAAGGGTTCCAGCTTCTGCTTTCTGCACATGGCTAGCCATTTTTCCCAACACCATTTATTAAATAGGGAATGCTTTCCCCATTGCTTGTTTTTGTCAGGTTTGTCAAAGACCAGGTGGTTGTAGATGTGTGGTGTTACTTCTGAGCCCTCTGTTCCATTCCATTGGTCTATATCTCTGTTTTGGTACGAGTACCATGCTGTTTTGATTACTGTAGCCTTGTAGTATAGTTTGAAGTCAGGTAGTGGGATGCCTCCAGCTTTGTTCATTTTGCTTAGAATTGACTTGGCTATGCGGGCTCTCTTTTGGTTCAATATGAAGTTTAAGGTGGTTTTTTCCAGTTCTGTAAAGAAGGTCATTGGTAGCTTGATGGGAATAGCGTTGAATCTGTAAATTACTTTGGGCAGTATGGCCATTTTCACGATATGGATTCTTCCTAACCATGAACATGGAATGTTTCTCCATCTGTGTGTGTCCTCTCTTATTTCGTTGAGCAGTGGCTTGCTGTTCTCCTTGAAGAGGTCCCTTACGTTCCTTGTTAATTGTATTCCTAGGTATTTTATTCTCTTTGTAGTAATTGTGAATGGCAGTTCATTCTTGATTTGGCTCTCTTTAAGTCTGTTACTAGTGCATAGGAATGCTTGTGGTTTTTGCACATTGATTTTGTATCCTGATACTTTGCTGAAGTTCTTACCAGTTTGAGGAGATTTTGGGCTGAGACGATGGGGTCTTCTAGATATACAATCATGTCATCTGCAAATAGAGACAATTTGACTTCCTCCTTTCCTAATTGAAAACTCTTTCTTTCTTTTTCTTGCCTGATTGCTCTGGGTAGAACTTCCAATACTATATTGAATAGGAGTGGTGAGAGCAGGCATCCTTGTCTAGTGCCAGATTTCAAAGGGAATGCTTCTAGTTTTTGCCCATTCAGTATGATGTTGGCTGTGGGTTTGTTGTAAATAGCTTTTATTATTTTGAGATATGTTCTGTCAATACTTAGTTTATTGAGAGTTTTTAGCATAAAGGACTGTTGAATTTTTTCAAAGGCCTTTTCTGCATCTATTGACATAATCATGTGGTTTTTGTCTTTGGTTCTGTTTTTGTAGTGGATTACGTTTATAGACTTGTGTATATTGAACCAGCCTTGCATCCCTGGGATGAAGCCTACTTGATCATGTTGGATAAGGTTTTTGATATGCTGTTGCAATTGGTTTACCAGTATTTTGTTGAAGATTTTTGCATCTATGTTCATCATGGATATTGGTCTGAAGTTTTCTTGTTGTATGTCTGCCGGGTTTTGGTATCAGGATGATGTTGGTTGCATAAAATGATTTGGGAAGGATTCCCTCTTTTTGGATTGTTTGGAATAGTTTCAGAAGCTCCTCTTTGTATGTCTGGTAGAATTCAGCTGTGAACCCATCTGGACCTGGGCTCTTAATTGCTACCTCGACTTCAGACCTTGTTATTGGTGTATTCAGTGTTTCAACTTCTTCTTGGTTTAAGCTTGGGAGGATACAAGTGTCCAGGAATTTATCCATTTCTTCCAGGTTTACTAGTTTATGTGCATAGAGCTGTTTCTAATAATCTCTGATGGTGGTTTGTGTTTCTGTGGAACCTGTGGTGATATCCCCTTTATCGTTTTTTATTGCATCTATTTGGTTATTCTCTCTTTTCTTTTTTATTAATCTTGCTAGTGGTCTATTTTGTTGATCTTTTCAAAAAACCAGCTCCTGGATTTATTGATTCTTTTGTATATCTCCTTCAGTTCTGCTCTGATCTTAGTTATTTCTTGTCTTCTGCTAGCTTTTGAGTTTATTTGATCCCGCTCCTCTAGGTCTTTCAATTTTGATGACAGGGTGTTGATTTTAGATCTTTCCTTGCTTCTCACTTGGGCATTTATTGCTATAAATTTCCCTCTAGAAACTGCTTTAAATGTGTCCCAGAGATTCTGGTGTGTTGTGTCTTCATTCTCGTTGGTTTCGAAGAACATCTTTATTTCTGCCTTCATTTTATTGTTTATCCAGTCAACATTCAAGAGTCAGTTGTTCAGTTTCCATGAAGCTGTGTGGTTCTGAGTTAGTTTCTGAATCCTGAGTCCTAACTTGATTCCACTGTGGTCTGAGAGACTGTTTGTTATGATTTCCTTTCTTTTGCATTTGCTGAGGAGTGATTTACTTCCAATTATGTGGTCAATTTTAGAGTAGGTATGATGTGGTGCTGAGAAGAATGTATATTCTGTGGATTTGGGGTGGAGAGTTCTGTAAATGTCTATTAGGTTTGCTTGTTCCAGGTCTGAGTTCAAGTCCTGGATATCTTTGTTAGTTTTCTGTCTCGTTGATCTGTTTAATATTGACAGTGGGGTGTTAAAGTCTCCCACTATTATTGTGTGGGAGTCTGAGTCTCTTTGTAAGTCATTAAGAACTTGCTTTATGTATCTGGGTGCTCCTGTATTTGGTGGGTATATATTTAGGATTGTTACCTCTTCTTGTTGCATTGATCCTTTTACCATTATGAAATGTCCTTCTTTGTCTCTTTTGATCTTTGTTGGTTTAAAGTCTGTTTTATCAGAGATGAGAATTGCAACTCCTCCTTTTTTTTTTTTTTTTTTTTTTAAAGATTGGGTTTCACCATGGTGGCTGGGCTGGTCTTGAACTCCTGACCTCAGGTGATCCACCCACCTCGGCCTCCCAAAGTGCTAGGATTACAGGCGTGAGCCACTGTGCCTGGCCAACTCCTGTTTTTTTTTGCACTCTGTTTGCTTGGTAAATATTCCTCTGTTCCTTTATTTTGAGCCTATGTGTATCCATGCGTGTGAGATGGGTTTCCTGGGTACAGCACACCGATGGGTTTTGTCTTTTTATCCAATTTGCCAGTCTGTGTCTTTTGATTGGGGCGTGTAGCCCATTTACATTTAGGGTTAATATTGTTATATGTGAATTTGATACTGCCATCTAGGCTGTAGTGCAATGGTGCAAACACTGCTCACTGCAGCCTCAACCTCTATGGCTCAAGCGATTCTCCCACTTCAGCCTCCCCACCAGCTTAGAGTACAGGTGGTGTTACTGTACCCAGCTAATTTAAATAAATGTTTGTAGAGACAGGATCTTACCATGTGTCCCAGGCTGGCCTCAGACTCCTGGGCTCAAGCAGTCATCCTGCCTTGGCCTCCAAAGTGTTGGGATTATAGGTGTGAGCTTTTAATCTGAGTTGTTTTACTTAAGGTGAAGGTCTCCAATTCTATCTATGTTAGTGCAAAAAACATGGGTTTATTCCTTTTTTATTCCTGAATAGTGTTCTGTTGTATATGTACATAGATGTGTGTTTTGCTAAATTTAAAATTTACTAGAAAGTGAATTTCTAGGCTGGGCACAAGCTCACACCTGTAATCCCAGCACTTTGGGAGGCTGAGGTGGGCGGATCATGAGGTCAGGAGTTTGAGACCAGCCTGACCAACATGGTGAAACACCGTCTGTATTAAAAATACAAAAGTTAGCCGGGCATGGTGGCATGTGCCTGTAATCCCAGCTACTCAGGAGGCTGAGGCAGGAGAATCGCTTGAACCTGGGAGGTAGAGGTTGCAGTGAGCTGAGATTGCGCCACTGCACTCCAGTCTGGGCCACAGAGTGAGACTTTGTCTTAGAAAAAAAAAAAAAAAGTGAATTTCTATAGGATAAAGATTTTCTTACTGCTTATTTAGAAAATTCTTTATTGTTGGTAGTCAACTTGAGAAGTACTAGTTTATTGAATTTATTTCAAGTTATCAAAAAGTTAAGTATAGAGGTGAAAATAATTTTTTAGATCTGGAAAACATTACATAGTTGCTCAGGAAATACATATAGTGGAACTAGTGTGGTATATTATGAACATGGAATAAATCATTTCAGCAATATAGATTTCATTAGTTATTATTAGTTATTTCTGATTTTAAGTACCATATAGTACACATATCTTTAGTATATAATATTCAGCGACCTTTTTTTTTTTTCTTAAATTTGAGACAGCATCTTGTTCTGTTGCCCAGGCTAGAGTACAGTGGTAACATCGTGGCTCACTGCAGCCTCAATTTCTGGTTCAAGTGATCTTCCCACCTCAGCCTACTGAGTAGCTGGGAGTACAGGTGCACACCGTCACACTCGGCTACTTTTTGTGCTTTTTTAAAAATACAAATGGGGTTTCACTATTTTGCCAGGCTGGTCTCAAAGTCCTGAGCTCAAGCGATCTACCCACGTCAGCCTCCCAAAGTGTTGGGATTACAGGTGTGTGCCGCCATGCCTGGCCCTTATCACTGTTTTAACTAGCGTTGCCATAGGTTTATTTTAACTTTCCTTGAATTTCAGAGAAATAGAATCATACACTCTTCTGCATCTGTTTTTTTTTTTTTTGAACATGCTTGTGAGATGTATCCATATTGTGCATAGCAGTAATTCATTATCTTACATCGCTGTATAGTTTTCCATTATGTGAATATGTTCACCTGTACTCCTGTTGATGGATATTTGGATTGTTTCCAGTTTTTGGATATTAGAAACAAAAATACGTGAATATTTTTATTTCCGTTGGTTATTTATCTAAAAGAGTAATTGTTGGACATTGCACAGGCAGGTGTCTAACTTCAGTAGAGATACTGGTGAAGCAGATGGTCACATTTACACTCTTAGCAAGAGCATATTAATTCCAGCCTCTCACCAGTGCTTGGCATTGTCAATCTTTTTCCTTTTGCCCATTCTAAAAGCTGTTTAATGGTTTTCATTGCCATTTAAATTTTATATTTCCCTAATGATTATTAAATTGAGCACCTGTTGATATGTTTCTTGGCCACATGGATATTCTTTTTTGTGAAGTGCCTATTCAGACTTTTGCCCATTTTGAAGATATGATTGTTTTGCTTTTGCTTTGTAGGAGTTCTTTATGTATTTCTGGTTATGAATTCTTTCACAAACACATGTATTATAAATATTTTTCTCTTAATCTGTGACGTGCCTTTTCAGTCTCTTGAGGAGTTTTGATGAACAGAAGTTTTTTTTTGTTTTTTTTTAAATCTGAGACAGAGTCTTACTCTGTCACCCAGGCTGGAGTGCAGTGGTGCATTCACGGCTCACTGCAGCCTTGACCTCCCAGGCTCAAGTGATCCTTTCACGTCAGCCTCCTGAGTAGCTGGGGCTACAGGCATATACTATCATGTCTAGCTAACATTTTTGTAGAGATCGGGTCCCACTGTGTTGCCCTGGCTGGTCTTGTACTCCTGGGCTCAAGTGATCTTCCCGCCTTGGCCTTTCAAAGTGTTTTGGAATTACAGGCATGAGGCACCATGCCTGACCCGTTTTTTTCTTTTTTCTTTCTCAAAGCTAATCCAGGCCTGGCGCAGTGGCTCATGCCTATAATCCCAGCACTTTGGGAGGCTGAGGTGGACGGATCACCTGAGGTTGGGAGTTTGAGACCAGCCTGACCAACATGGAGAAACCCCATCTCTACTAAAAATACAGAATTAGCTGGGTATGGTGGTGCATGCATGTAATCCCAGCTTCTTGGGATTCTCCTTCCTCAGCAGAATCGCTTGGATCCGGGAGGCAGAGGTTGCAGTGAGCCGAGATCGCGCAATTGCACTCCAGCCTGGGGAACAAGAGCAAAACTCCATCTCAAAAAAAAAAAAAAAAAAAAGCAAATCCATGTGCTTCTTTTCTTTCATGTCAGACAGGTAATGTGCTGATGTGGTAACAAGCTTTCAAGGTAGCACGTCTCACAGATGGGTGTGAACACCCAGTCGTCATGCTCTTGAGCTACAAAAGGATCAGAAGTTCTTAATTTTAATGAAATACAGCTTATTAATGTTTTCATTTGTGGTTAGTATACTTGTGTCCTGTTTGAAAAATCTTTGCCTACCCCAAGGTCATGAAGATACTCTCCTACTTAAATCTAGAAGCTTTATTTGTTTTTATCTTTGACATTTAAATGTATGATTTCTTTCAAATTAATTTTGTGTATGGTGTGAGATAGTCAAGGGTGTTATTCCCCCATTTGGTTATCAGATTGCTTCAGCATCATTTATTTTTAAAATCATCCCTTTCCTATAGAATTGCAGTTGTGTATTTGTCATACGCAGGTGATGGTGACTATATATATGAATCTCTACCATTTTTTTAAGTAAAATCTGTGATATATTCCTGTAGACTATAAGTTCTAGGAAAGCTTGGACTTTAATTTGCACACTATACTGTACTCAATACCTAGCACAGTGTGAGGCACATGATAGACATTGGATTAATATTTGCTGATTGGAAGAAAGAACTCATAAAAGAAAAATCCACAGCAAATCTGAAAAATGTTGGTGAGTAAAAGAGAGTTAAGCTGTTCCCAGTTGCACAGTTTGCTTACATATGCAGTAGAACTGAAAGTGTTTTTATAGAATATTCTCAGCTTCTAACTTCTAGAATTTCACCTGGTTTAAATTTCCCCATTATAAGAATTTGTCTGATCAAATGGTTCTATTATTGATCGTGAAGTCTTTGGCCAGGGAATTTCTGTTTAGTTCTTAGAGCCAAGTTTTCCTTTTTCTTTTTTATTGTCATCATATATATCTATGTATATCTATCTATATCTATCTCTGTATATTGTTTACTGGAGACGTTTTGTGAGGATCTGCTATTCTTCTGACACGTAACTTTTTTGACTTTTATGTTTAGCTCTTCAATTTCTGTAAAATGTATCAGTGTAAATTCTAAATCTAACAAGTTAATTTAAAACAAGGGATGAATGTGAAAGAATGTTCTTTATCAAACTGTTTATCTCATTTAGATGTTAAATTATAATTTTTACCATGTCTTTGGTTTTTGTAGAAATCGTCACAGAAGGAAAAAGGAAAAAGTCTTCTGATTTATCAGAGGTATGCATTTGTTTTGCTTTTAACCTATTATGTTTGGAATTACTAATACTGAAAGTATTTTGCTGTTTGTCTTTTTAATAAAATTTTAAAGAAAATAGTATAAAACTTTAATGAGTGTTTTGGGAGAATGGTGTATTCTAATTAACTGAAGGTTAACCAGGAAACCCTTCTACCAGCTTTGTTTAAATTGTTGTAAGATGACCAGCATACTTTCCAGGGCTCATTCTAGATTTTATTTAAAACATAACAGCATTTTTTTTTGCTGACTTAATGTGTTAGAGTACCTAATGTTCTTTCATTAATAATGCTATAGATGCAGAATAGTTGTACCCAAGGTATGTGCTGAAAATTTCTATTGGGAATATGTCTTTTAAGCCTCCTTTTTTCATTTCTTTTACATAAGCCAAGAGTAGAAGCGAAATGAAGTTTCTATCTATGTAGAAAGTGTTTTTAAAATTTAATTCATTTTAAGAAAGATAATCTTTTTCTTTTCTTTTAAGGGACAGGGTCTTGCTCTATTGTTTAGGCTCAAGTACAACTCACTGTAATCTTGAACTCCTGGGCTTTAGCAATCCTCCTGCCACAGCCTCCCAAGTAGCTGGGAATGCAGCCATGCACCACCCCACCCAGCTAATTTTAATTTTTTGTGTAGAGACAGGGGTCTTGCTATGTTGCCCAGGCTGTCTCACATTCCTGGTCTCAAGCAATCCTCCTGCCTTGGCCTCCCAAAGTGTTGGGATTACATAAGCCACCATACCTGGCATATAGATATAATATTCCTTTTTTCTAGAATTTTGTTCTTTAAATGCAGTAATATCCCAATTTACATTATAATAATTTATTTTATTTATTTATTTTGAGATGAAGTGTCACTCTGTTGCCTGGGCTGGAGCGCAATGGTGCAATCTTGGCTCACTGCAACCTCTGCCTCCTGGGTTCAAACAATTGTCTGCCTCAGCCTCCTGAAGAGCTGGGATTACCGGTGCCTGCCACTGCGCCTGGCTCATTTTTGTATTTTTAGTAGAGACGGGGTTTCATCATTTTGGCCAGGCTGGTCTTGAACTCCTGACTTTGTGAACCACCCGCTTCAGCCTCCCAAAGTGCTGGGATTACAGGTGTGAGCTACCATTGCCGGCCTATAAGAATTTATTAAATCCTTTTCTCTGAAGCATTCTAAGTTATGCACGGAGAACTTCGATTTGATAAATCTTCATGTTACATAGTTACAGCATTTAACAAAGAAGTAGTCGTAAAGGAAGACAGTGAGAGGAAATTAAGAGTACCTTAGAAGACCATATAGAAAGTATGGCTTTAGGTACTCTTTCTTTTTTGGCTTAAGATTTGCATGGTGTGGTTTCTTCATTTCAAGTTCTGGATTTAAAGTGGCTAAATGAGGGAAGTTAAGAAAACTCTTAATGCTGAGGTGGGCAGATCACCTGAGGTCAGGAGTGGAAGACCAGCCTAGCCATCATGGTGAAACCGTGTCTCTACAAAGATAGAAAAATTAGCTGGGCATGATGGTAGGTGCCTATAATCCCAGCAACTTGGGAGGCTGAGGCAGGAGAATCGCTTGAACTCAGAAGGTGGAGGTTATAGTGAGCTGAGATTGCGCCATTGTACTTCAGCCTGGGTGACAGAGCGACACTCCGTCTCAACAACAACAACAAAAAACCTTACATTGCCAGGATGAATACTGTGATATCCACTTTGAAATACTACTTTATTAACTGCTACTACTTTTGTGTTTAATTGCCAGTGAAGTAAAATGTCTTGCTTTAGACTATTGCATTATTTGTGCGATTAATCTGAAATTCTGCCATTAGAAATTAATACTGCGTTAATACATTGATCTTTCTGATTTTGATGTGCTACAGTATTTCTTAAACTTTTTGTTTACAAGGAAGTTGAGACTTAAAGAAAAGTTACAGAAATTTTACAGAGTTCCTATACAGTTTACAAAGCTTCTCCCAATGTTTTCATCTTATGTAACTAAAGTATGATTATAAAAAACAAGAAATTAACGTAGATACAGTACCTTAAACCAGTGGTCCCCAACCTGTTTGGGACCAGGGACCAGTTTTGTGGAAGACAGTTTTCCCACGAACAGGGGTCAGGGGGATGGTTTCAGGATGAATCTGTTCCACCTCAAGTCTTCAGGCATTGGGTTCTCATAAGGAGTGTGCAACCTAGATCCCTCGCATGCGCAGCTCACAGTAGTGTTTGTGCTCCTTTGAGAATCTAATGCTGCTGCTGATCTGACAGGAGGTGGGAGCTCAGGCCCTAATGCTCCCAAGCCCCTCACCTCTTGCCGTGTGGTCTGTGGCCCAGGGGTTGGGGACCCCTGCTTTAAACTATAGACATCATTTGGATTTCTTCAGTTTCACTAATATCCTTTTTCTGTTGCCAGATCCAATCCAGGATCCCACATTGCATTTAGTTGTTAGGTCTCCTTAGTTTTCTTAAGTCTGTGATAATTCTTCAGTCTTTTTTCTTTCATGACCATGACACTTTTGAAGAATACTGGACAGTATTTTGTAGAATATCTCTGACTTTGGGTTTGTTTCAGGTTTTTCATGATTAGATTAAGGTTATGACTTTTTGGGAGGAATACCACAGAAGTGATGGTGCCCTTCTTGGTGCATCATATTGGGGGTACACGATAGTGATGTATCTTATTACTGATAATGTCAGCCTTGATTGTTTGGTTGAGATGGAGTTTGCCTGTTTGCTCCATTGTAAAGTTACTTTTTCCTCTTTATAATTAATAAATATCTTAGGGGAGATACTTTGAATGTGTGCAAATATACTATTTCTTCTCAAAGTTTTGTTTACTATTTTAGCTTTTATCAGTGCATTTTGCCTGCGGAAATATATATGTGGTATTCCTTTGGTGGTTTTCTCTTTTGCTCATTCATTATGGATTTATGAATGTAAATTCTTCTATAAGGGGCCAGTGTGGTGGCTCATAACTGTAATCCCAGCACTTTGGAAGTTAGGTTGTTAACTTGAGATCTTTCTAGCTTTCTGATTTGTCCATTGAGTGCTGTAAATTTCTCTCTTAACACTGCTTCAGTTGCATACTAGAGATTCTGGCGTATTGTCTCTTTGTTCTCAGTAGTTTCAAAGAACTTGATTTCTGTCTTAATTTCATTATTTACTCAAGAGTTATTCAGGAGCAGGTTATTTAATTTCCATGTAGTTGTATGGTTTTGAGTGAATTTCTTAATCTTGAGTTCTAATTTGGTTATGAGAGACTGTTTCTCTTCTTTTGCATTTGCTGAAGAATGTTTTACTTCTGATTATGTGGTCAATTTTAGAGTTAAATGCTGTGTGGAGATGAGAAGAATGTATATTCTGTTGTTTTTGGGTGGAGAGTTCTCTAGACATCTATCAGGACCATTTGATCCAGTGCTAAGTTTAGGTCCTAAATATCTTTGTTAATTTTCTGTTTTGATGATCTGTCTAATATTGTCAGTGGGTTGTTAAAGCCTCCCACTATTATTGTGTGGGAGTCTCAGTCTCTCTGTAGGTCTCTAAGAACTTGGTTTATGAATCCGGGTGCTTTTGTATTGTGTGCATGTATATTTAGGATAGTTGGCTCTTCTTGTTGAATTGAAACCTTTACCATTATGTAATGCCATCCTTTGTCTTTTTGGATCTTTTTTGTTGGTTTAAAGCCTGTTTTGTCAGCAACTAGAATTGCAATCTCTGCTTTCTTCTGGTTTTCATTTACTTTGTACATTTTCCCCCATCTCTTTTATTTTGAGCCTACGCGTGTCTTTGCATGAGAGATGGGTCTCTTGAAGACTGTATACCGGTGGGTCTTGGCTCTTTATATAGCTTGCCATTCTGTGTCTTTTGATTGGGGCATTTAACCCATTTGTATTTAATGTTAGCATTGTTATGTGTACATTTGATCCTGTCATCATGATGGTAGCTGCTTATTCTGCAGACTTATGTGGTTACTTCATAGCGTCACTAGTCTTTGAATTTCAGTGTATTTATGTAGTGGCTGGTAATGGTTTTTTATTTCTACAGTTAGTGTTTCCTTCAGTAGCTCCTGCAAGGCAAGCCTGGTGGTGATAAATTCCCTCAGCATTTGCTTGTTTGAAAGGATCTTATTTCTCTTTCACTTATGAGCCTAGTTTGGCTGGATATGAAATTATGGGTTTGAAATTCTTTAAGAATGTTGAGTATTGGCCTTCAGTCTCTTCTGGCTTGAAGGGTTTCCACTGAGAGGTCTGCTGTTAGTCTGATGGGCTTCTTTTGTAGGTGACCTGGCCTTTCTCTCTGGCTGCGCTTAACGTGTTTTCTTTCATTTCCACCTTGGAGAATAATTATTAGGTGTCTTGGGGTTGATCTTCTCGTGAAGTATCTTGCCAGGGTTCTCTGGTTTCCTGAAATTTGAATGTTGTCCTGTCTTGATAGGTTGGGGAAGTTCTCTTGGATGATGTCTTGAAGTATGTTTTTCCAGCTTCCTTCCATTTTCCTTGGCTCTTTCAGGTATCCCAGTTAGTGATAGGTTTGGTCTTTTTACATAATCCCATATTTCTCAGAGGTTTTGTTCATTACTTTTCATTTTTCTCTATTCTTGTCTGCATGTCTTATTTCTGAACCATAGTCTTGCAGCTCTGAAATTCTTGACTGCACTCGGTCTACTCTGCTGTCGATACTTGTGATTGCATGGTGAAGTTCTTGTGCTGTGCTTTTCACCTCCATCAGGTCATTTATGTTCCTCTCTAAACTGGTTATTCTGGTTAACAGTTCCTGTATTGTTTTATTATGATTCTTGGCTTTTTTGCACTGGGTTAGAATATGCTGCTTTAGCTCAGCAAAGTTTATTACCCATCTTCTGAAGCCTCCTTCAGCTCAGTCATCTCAGCCTCATCCCAGTTCTGTGCCGTTGCCGGAGAGGTGTTGTGATCATTTTGAGGAGAAGAGGCACTGAATAGTGGGAATGATAGGCACCTGCCACCACCACACCCGGCTAATTTTTAGCAGAGACAAGGTTTCACCATATTGGCCAGGCTGGTCTTGAACTCCTGACCTCGTGATCTGCTTGCCTTGGCCTCCCAAAGTGCTGGGATTACAGGCATAAGCCACCTTGCCCGGCCTAAACCAATAATTTTAAACTCATGGCTACAATCTGTGCATTCATTCACTTGTTTATTCATCATGTCATGAGCCACACACTTTGGAGATATAAGGGTGAATAAGGCATGGAGCAATCCTTAAGGAGCTGTACTTTTTGGAGAAGATGACTACATAGACAGATAACTCTAATATAGTATGATATGTGTAATATAAATAGTGCAACATAATATATAACACATATATAACATATTATATATAACATAATGTAAATAATGTAATATAAATAATATAATAATATATAATGTAACATTATATATAATAACATTATTATATATATAACATTATATTATAAATAATGCAGTACCAAGTACTGATATTCAGAGAAAGGAATGTGTGGTGTGGCAGTGATGGATGTGTGGATAAAATAGTAATTTTGACAAGAATATGGAGTACTTCATTAGGGAGAGAGAGAAGGGCATTCTAGATTGAGGGAACAGTATATGCAGAGGTTTAGAGATACAAAATAAAATGATGTGTTTGAAGAAGGTTGGTTCATTCAGCGTGTGGGTTGCAGAATTTTTGATGTGTGTATGATGTGAAGGAGCCCAAATTGTAAAGAGTTTTATCTGTAAGTAATGGCTGCCATTGTTGAATTTTAAGTATTGCAGCCATAATTAGATTTTATGTATTAGAGAACTCTGGGGCTGACATTTGAAAGATTAAAAGGGGAAGAGACAGCAGGCAAGAGAATAGTTAGGAAGCTATTGTGATTCCTCATTTATCTACTTTCAGAGTCAAGGAGAGATTTTTTAAAAAAATAAAATTACATATAAATTAAGTACTGAATTTAAAACTCTTAGCAAATTATTAATGCAGAGTAATATAATGGTTCTGTTAGCTGAATTAGCTCTTACATATATAGCTCTTATATAAACTAATTATTTTCTCATCTTAGTTTCAGATAAAAAAGATGTTAAATGCAAAACCAGAGGATGTCCATGTTCAATCACCACTGTCCAAATTCAGAAGCTCAGAATGCTGGAATCTCCCTTTGCAGGGGGTAAATAAAATTAAATTCTTTTAAGTATATAGTTTTATTTGGTATGTTTAAAATATTTTAATAAAACAATTTTTATTTTCTGATATGTCCCTTTCTTGGTTTTCTTGTGTTATTTAATTGCAGATTTTAGTTTTTTTTTTTTTTTTTTTTAGCATGTTGAAATGATACTTCAAGGTTAGGCGCTTCGGTTTAAAATTACGTATACATTATTATGCATGGTTAATTTCATGAAATTTAATATTGTTGTAAAATAAATTCTGCTTTAAGTTTACTAAAACATTAAGGTTTATAGAATTGTTTGTTCTTATGCTGTTGACCCATTTTAAGTTTGAGAGTGTATCTTTTAAAGAGTAATACAACTATATTTCAAAAGATACCTTGATTATAAATCTGGACTTCATCTCACTTTTAAGCATTATAATCAGACTTTGATGAATAAGTCTTAAGATAGTGCTTTTTTGTGTTTTGTTTTTTAACTTTTAAGATCAGTGGTACAAGGGCAGGTTTGTTTCATAGGTAAACTTGTGTCATGGGGGTTTGTTGTACAGATTACTTCATCACCCTAGTACCCATTAGTTTTTTTTCCCTGATACTCACCTTTCTTCCATTCTCCAACCTCTGAAAGGCCCCAGTGTGTGTTGTTCCCCTCTGTGTGTCCATGTGTTCTGATCAGTTAGCTTTCACTTATACGTGAGAACATGCAGTATTTGGTTTTCTGTTCCTATGTTAGTTTGCTGAGGATAATGGTCTCCAACTTCATTCATGTTCCTGCAAAGGACATGATCTCATTTGTTTTCATGGCTGCACAGTATTCTATGGCATATATGTACCACATTTTCTTTATCTAATCTATCATGGATGGGTATTTAGGTTCTTTAGAGACAGGGTCTGTGTTGCTCACATTGGAGTGCAGCGACACAATCATGGCTCACTGAGTCCTTGAACTCCTGGGCTCAAGTGATCTTGCTGCCTATCATCCTGAGTAGCTGGGACTAGAGGCATGTGCCACAATGCCTGGCTACTTAAAATTTTTTTTTTTTTTTTTGTAGAGGTGGAGTCTTGCTATGTTGTCTAGGCTGGTCTTGAACTTCTGGCCTTAAGCAGCCTTCCTATTTTGGCCTCCCAGAGTGCTCGGCAGGAGCCATTGTGCCTGGCCTTGGAATGTGGAAGTATAAGATGAAGGTGCCGGCAGGGTTGACTTTTGAGGCTTCTTTACTTGGATTGCAGATGGCTATCTTTTCTCTGTGTCTTCACATGGCTTTTTCTCTGGGCACATATATCCCTAGTGTCTCTTCTTCTTACTAAAGACATGAGTCATACTGGATTAGGACTCCACCCACATGACCTCATTCAACCCCTTTTAAGGCCCTGTCTCTGCATACAGTTACATTGGGAGTTGGGGCTTCAACATATGAATTTTGGAGAATACAATTTAGGCCATAACTGTAGTATTCATTTAGGATACATAGAGTATATGACACATTTGAAGTTATCTTAAATATATGTATTGTATGTTACAAGAAAAATTAACCTTTATTTATTTATGTATGTATTTATTTATTTATTTATTTCCAGACAGGGTCTTGCTCTGTCACCCAGGCTGGAGTGCACTGATGTACTCATGGCTCACTGCAGCCTCAGCCTCCCGGGATCAAGCTGTCCTCCCACCTCAGCCTCCCGAGTAGCTGAGATTACAGGCACATGCCACCCTGCTTGGCTAGTTTCTAACTTTTTTTTTTGCAGAGACAGAGTTTTGCTGTGTTGCTCAGGTGATCCTCTCACCTTAGAAATTTTGTTATTAAATAATACATTTGTTAGTTTGTATTGGATACAAAGAGTACATAAAAAGGGAAACAATAAAGGAGACCAGGTGCGGTCAGTTGTGGAGACCCCAACCCAGGAGGCGCTGAAGGAATTAAGAAACAGAAACAAAGACAGATTGCAAAAGTGGGAATCAGAGTGGGACATCAGGAGACTGACAGCATTCCCAGCTGAAAGCCCGGAGTAGACTCCGACCCACGTATTTATTCTTTGTGGATAAGTGATTATTTTTAATGAGCAGGTGTTCTATGTATTTTTTTAAAATTCCTTAATTTTTTATTCCTGGTACCACTACCACAATTTACAGGGCAATATACCTGATGTAAATGAAAAGAAAAAGAAAAAGACAAAGCCACAACAGATAAAAGACCTCAGGAATATACATCGAATTGACACTTCATTGCATTAATCACTAGCTGCACTTTTTGCAAACTGTGGGTATGACAGTCCTGAACAAGAAGGGTTTCCTGTTCAAGCTGCAGTAACTTTTCTGACTATGGATTATCACTCCTTCTGTGGCAGAGTTTTACAGTTCCTCTAATGCATTTGGGACAACTGTCTCAAAGTCACCTGCAGCTTTCCTGACAGCTCCTCGCTCTCTCTCCTCCTAAGAACTGTAGCCCTTTTCTGCTGTTTTTAGAACCTTCTGCTACCACATCCACCACTTCCATCACCAGATCCATAACCACCACCAAAGGGACTGCCCAAGCTTCTTCACCAAAACTCACCCCTTTCATGGGTCCATAATTTGATTGCTGTTGTCCACTCTAATTTCCAAAATCATTACAGTTCCCGCCACCACCGTAGTTATCACTGCTAAAATTTCCTTCTTCATTGTAACCATCCTCCACCACTGCCACCATATCCATCACCTTGGTTTCCATATCCTGGTCCACCACCACCATAGCCCCCTCTACTACTATAACCAGGACCCCCGCCATAGTTGCCACCATCACCTTCAACTCCATTATATCCCCCATCACCTCCTCCATAACTACCTCTGCTGCCACCACCTCCACCACCACAACCTCCTCTTCCACCAAAGTTTCCACCGTGGCCAAAATTACCTCCACCACCTCCAGAGTTTCCTCTGCGACCCATAAAATTGCCAGATCCACCTCCACAGCCTCTCTGTGATCCAGCAGACTGCATCTCTTGTTTACAAAGGGCCTTTTTCACTTCACAATTATGCCCATTAATAGTGTGGTAATTCTGAACAACAGTTTTATCAACTGTATCATGATCATCAAAAGTCACAAAAGCAAATCCTCTCTTTTTCCCACTCTGCCTGTCTTCCATAACTTCTATGGTTTCAATCTTGCCATACTTTTCAAAGTAGTCTCTCAAATTATACTCTTCTGTATCTTCTTTCATACCACCAATAAAAATTTTCTTCACGGTTAGATGGGCACCAGGTTTTACAGAATCCTCTCTAGAAACAGCTCTCTTTGGTTCCACTACACACCCATCAACCTTGTGTGGTTGAGCACACATTGCTGCATCCACCTTGTTAACACAAGAATAAGTCACAAAACCAAAGCTCCTGGAACATTTTGTTTGGGGATCTCTCATTACCACCCAATCTGTGAGTGTGCCTCATTTCTCAAAATGTTCTCTTAAACTATCTGTAGTTTCAAAGCTCAGACCACCAATGAACAGTTTTCTCAACTGCCCTGGTTCCTTTGTATCATGGCCCTCCATTTTGAGACCGGACTTGCCTCTTCCAACTTGAGTTCAATATCTCTACGTTTTTTCATAGAATGAAGATAAACTAGGCAAGCAGCTAGTGCCTGTTCACTACTCATTAAAAATAAACTAGAAAGCATTCTTTGCGAGGGAGAAATGGGGGCAGAGTCATGTATCCTGTGTTTGAAGAACTGGTGTAACTAGTGCATGGCTGGTGTATATTGTTTACTGTTCTATCACACCCTGAGCAGTTTTCTGCCTGGGGATGGCTTGGTGTTCCTTGCCATCATTTCTTAGTGAACGATATATAATCCATCACACACATCAAGACCTCTTCCCATCAACCAGGTGAATTCTGTTTACTTAAAAAGAAAATAATATATTTGCATAAGGTTAGAAATTTGGGCTGTGTAGAAAGGTACAAGGTGGGCTGGTTGTGGTGGCTCACACCTGTTATCCTAGCACTTTGAGAGGCTGAGGTGGGAGGATCCCTTGAGCCCTGGAGATGGAGACCAGCCTGGGAAATATAGCAAGATCTTGTTTCTGCTACAAATTAAAAAACAAGCTAGACGTAGTTGTGTGCACCTGTAAGTTCCAGCTACTCAGGAGGCTGAGATGGGAGGATTCCTTGAGCTCAGGAGTTCAAGATTGAAGTGAGCTATGATTGTGCCACTGTACTCCAGCCTGGGCAACAATGACACCCTGTCTCAAAAAAAAAAAAAAAAAATACGCACGCATGCACGCACGCACGTAAGATGAAGCAAATAAAATCTCTTTCTGTCCTTTTTTTTTCTAAAGGCAACCACTATTAATGAGTTTTTTTCATTTATTTCAAGAAAAAAATGGGTTTATATTGTTTTGATATTTGTAAAAGTTAAGTGGTACTTTTGGGAAATTGGCATCCTGTTTGAGATTGGAAGTGGCACATGTCAGGCTTACTGTGCTCTGTGGTTGGCTTAATGTTCACTGTGTTTGGTAAATATTAGCTCATACTTTGTGTCATGTTTGAGGCTGTGCAGGTATCTTGCTGCATTTCCACTACCCAACTTTTTTATTGTTGTTTTTAGTGACTGTCAATGGAAGAGAAAGGAATAAATGCCCCTTTCCATAGTCTTTAGCAGAATTTTAACTCATTTGTTTGTTTGGGATTTTTATTGACCCATAGCTAGTTACATTAAACAGGTAATCTTTTTTTTTTTTTTTTTTTTTTTTTTTGTGGCAGAATCTCGATCTGTCACCAGGCGCCAGGCTGCAGTGCAGTGGCGCAATCTCAGCTCACTGCAACCTCCGCCTCCCGGGTTTAAGCAATTCTTCTGCCTCAGCCTCCTGAACAGGCAATCTTAAGTGTTAAGTTAGATGAGCTTTGACTAGAGTAACATATGCAGCAAACATCCCAATCATGAAATAGAGCATTGTCATGCTCCAGAAATTTTCCTTGTTTTCATTTTCACTGTATTTTTCAAAAAATTAAAAAATCTATTTTTAATTAATTCATTTTTCTTCTTTATGTGACTCAAGTATATGACTCAACCATTGTGTCTTTCCTCATCTGTTGCTTGCACCTCCACCTTGATTCTAGCAACCATTCTTCTGTTTTCTGTTTCCATAGTTTTGCCTGTTCTTACACTTCATAAAAATGGAATCATATAATATGTGCTCTTTTGTGTTTGGTTTCTTTATATTCAGTATAATATTGCTAACATTTATCCATATTTTACATCTATCAGTGGTTTATTTCTTTTTATTGCTATGTAAAATCCCATTATGTGAATATACCATGGTTTATCTAATTCTCTATTGATTGACTTTTGGGCTTGGTTTTAATTTGCTTTTTCGTGACAACTAATGATGTTAAAAACATTTTCTGTGGTTGTTGGGTGGAGTGTTCTATAGATGTCTGTTAGGTCCAGTTAATCAAGTCTGAGATTAAGTGACAGTCTCTTTGTTAGTTTTCTGCCTCAGTGATCTGTCTAATGTTGTCAGTGGGGTGTTGAAGTCTTTCACTATTATTACATGGCTGCCTAAGTATTCGTAGGTCAAGCAAAACTTGTTTTATGAAACTGGGTGTAACAATGATGGGTGCATATATAGTTAGATAGGTAAGTGTTTTTGTTGGATTTTTCCATTTATCAGTAGGTAATACCCATCTTTGTCCTTCTTAATTGTTACTTGTTTAAAGTCTGTTTTATCTGATACAAGAAGAGCGGCTCCTGTTCTTTTTTGTTTTCTATTTGGATGGTAAATCTGTCTCTATCCCTTTACTTTGAGCCTATGGGTGTTGTTACATGTGAGGTGGATATCTTGAAGATAGCAGATGGTTGGGTCTTGTCTTTTTATTCACCTTGACACTCCATGTCTTTTAAGAGGGACGTTTAGCCATTTATACTCAGGATTAGTATTGATAAGTGAGATTTTGATCCCATCATGTTGTTAGTTGGTTGTTGTATAGACTTGATTGTATAGTCGCTTTTTAGTGTCTGTGGGCTATGTGCTTACGTGTGTTTTTATGATAGTAGGTGTCATTCTTCTGATTCCATGTTTAGCACTCCCTTAAGGACCTCTTGTAAGGCTGGTGTAGTTGAAACAAATTCCCTTAGTATTGGCTTGCCTGAGAAGGATTTTATTTATCTTTCACTTATGAATATTAGGTTATTTCTCTTTCACTTACGATCCCTTTTTGATGGGATTGTTTGTTTTTTCTTACTGATTTGTTTGAATTCATTGTAGATTTGGGATATTAGTCCTTTGTCAGATGTATAGATTGCAAAGATTTTCTCCTACTCCTGGGTTGTCTGTTTACTCTGCTGACTGATCCTTTTGGCATGCAAAAACTCTTTAGTTTAACTAGGTCTCAGATATTTATCTTTGTTTTTATTGCATTTGCTTTTGGGTTCTTGGTTCATGAAATCCTTGCTTAAGCCAATGAATGGTTTTTCCAGTGTTATCTTCTGGAATTTTTATGGTTTCAGGTCTTAGGCTTAAGTCTTGGGTTGATTTTTGTGTAAGGTGAGAGATGAGGATCCGATAACATTCTTCTACATGTGGCTAGCCAATTATCCCAGCACCATTTGTTGAAAATGGTGTCCTTTCCACACTTTTATGTTTTTGTTGCTTTGTTGAAGATCAGTTGGCTGTAAATATTTGGTTTTATTTCTGGGTTCTGTATTCTGTTCCATTGGTCTATGTACCTATTTTTATACCAGTACCGTGCTGCTTTGGTGACGATGGCCTTATAATATAATTTGAAATCAGGTAGTGTGATGTCTCTAGGTTTGTTCTTTTTGCTTAGTGTTGCTTTGGCTATGCGGGCCCTTTTTTGGCTCCATATGAATTTTAGAATTTTTTTTTCTGATTCTGTGAGGAGTGATGGTGGTATTTTGATGAGGATTGAATTGAATTTGTAGATTGCTTTTGGCAATATGGTCGTTTTCACAATATTGATTGTAACCATGTGTGAGTATGGGATGTGTTTCCATTTGTTGGTGTCATCTGTGTTTTCTTTCAGCAGTGTTTTTTAGTTTTCCTTGTAAAGGTCTTTTGACTCCTTGGTTAGGTATATTTCTAAGCATTTTATTTTTATTTTTTGCAGCTATCGTAAAAACGGTTGAGTTATTGATTTGATTCTCTACTTGGTCGTTGTTGGTGTATAGAAGAGCTACTGATTTGTGTACATTAATCTTATATCTGAAAACTTTGCTGAATTCTTTTTTTTTTTAATTGCGTTTTAGGTTTTGGGGTACATGTGAAGAACATACAAGATTGTTGCATAGGTACACACGTGGCAGTGTGATTTGCTGCCTTCCTCCCCTTCACCTATATCTGGCATTTCTCCCCATGCTATGTCTCCCCACCTCTCCACCCCCCGTACCTCCCCCATTTCCCCCCAACAGACCCCAGTGTGTAGTGCTCCCTTCCCTGTGTCCATGTGTTTTCATTGTTCAACACCCACCTATGAGTGAGAACATGCGGTGTTTGATTTTCTGCTCTTGTGTCAGTGTGCTGAGAATGATGGTTTCCGGGTTAATCCATGTCCTTACAAAGGACACAAACTTATCATTTTTGATGGCTGCATAATATTCCAGCGTGTATATGTACCACATTTTCCCTGTCCAGTCTATCATCGATGGGCATTTGGGTTGGTTCCAGGTCTTTGCTATTGTAAACAGTGCTGCAGTGAACATTTGTGTGCATGTGTCCTTATAGTAGAACGATTTATAATCCTTTGGATGTATACCCAGTAATGGGATTGCTGGGTCAAATGGAATTTCTATTTCTAGGTCCTTAAGGAATCGCCACACTGTCTTCCACAATGGTTGAACTAATTTACACTCCCACCAACAGTGTAAAAGTGTTCCTATTTCTCCACATCCTCTCCAGCATCTGTTGTCTCCAGATTGTTTAATGATTGCCATTCTAACTGGTGTGAGATGGTATCTCAATGTATTTCTCTAATGCATTTCTCAATGCATTTCTCTAATGACCAGTGATGATGAGCATTTTTTCATATGTTTGTTGGCCTCATGTATGTCTTCTTTTGTAAAGTGTTCATATCCTTCACCCACTTTTGAATGGGCTTGTTTTTTTCTTATAAATCTGTTTTAGTTCTCTGTAAACTCTGAATATCAGCCCTTTGTCAGATGGGTAGACTGCAAAAATTTTTTCCCATTCTGTTGGTTGCCGATTCACTCTAATGACTGTTTCTTTTGCCGTGCAGCTGTGGAGTTTGATTAGGTCCCATTTGTCTATTTTGGCTTTTGTTGGCAATGCTTTTGGTGTTTTGGTCATGAAGTCGTTGCCTATGCCTATGTCCTTAATGATTTTGCCTAGATTTTCTTCTAGGGTTTTTATGGTGTTAGGTCTTATGTTTAAGTCTTTAATCCATCTGGAGTTAATTTTAGTGTAAGGTGTCAAGAAGGGGTCCACCTTCTGCTTTCTGCACATGGCTAGCCATTTTTCCCAACACCATTTATTAAATAGGGAATGCTTTCCCCATTGCTTGTTTTTGTCAGGTTTATCAAAGATCGGATGGTTGTATATATGTTGTGTTGCCTCCAAGGCCTCTGTTTCTGTTCCATTGGTCTATATCTCTGATTTGGTACGAGTACCATGCTGTTTTGATTACTGTAGCCTTGTAGTATAGTTTGAAGTCAGGTAGTGGGATGCCTCCAGCTTTGTTCATTTTGCTTAGAATTGACTTGGCTATGCGGGCTCTCTTTTGGTTCAATATGAAGTTTAAGGTGGTTTTTTCCAGTTCTGTAAAGAAGGTCATTGGTAGCTTGATGGGAATAGCGTTGAATCTGTAAATTACTTTGGGCAGTATGGCCATTTTCACGATATGGATTCTCCCTAACCATGAACATGGAATGTTTCTCCATCTGTTTGTGTCCTCTCTTATTTCGTTGAGCAGTGGCTTGTAGTTCTCCTTGAAGAGGTCCTTTACGTTCCTTGTTAGTTGTATTCCTAAGTATTTTATTCTCTTTGTAGCAATTGTGAATGGCAGTTCGTTCTTGATTTGGCTCTCTTTAAGTCTGTTATTGGTGTATAGAAATGCTTGTGATTTTTGCACATTGATTTTGTATCCCGAGACTTCACTGAAGTTGCTTATGAGTTTCAGGAGATTTTGGGCTGAGACGATGGGGTCTTCTAGATACACAATCATGTCGTCTGCAAATAGAGACAATTTGACTTCCTCCTTTCCTATTTGAATACCCTTTATTTCTTTTTCTTGCCTGATTGCTCTGGTT
This sequence comes from Sapajus apella, assembly GCF_009761245.1. Lineage (NCBI taxonomy): Eukaryota > Metazoa > Chordata > Mammalia > Primates > Cebidae > Sapajus > Sapajus apella. Next base: position 18,890,571 of record NW_022436980.1, read on the forward strand.
AGAACTTCCAGTACTATATTGAATAGGAGTGGTGAGAGCAGGCATCCTTGTCTAGTGCCAGATTTCAAAGGAAATGCTTCCAGTTTTTCCCCATTCAGTATGATATTGGCTGTTGGTTTGTCGTAAATAGCTTTTATTATTTTGAGATACGTTCCGTGAATACCTAGTTTATTGAGGGTTTTAGCATAAAGAGCTGTTGAATTTTGTCAAAGGCCTTCTCTGCATCAATTGAGATAATCATGTGGTTTTTGTCTTTGGTTCTGTTTATATGGTAAATTATGTTTATAGACTTGCGTATGTTGAACCAGCCTTGCATCCCTGGGATGAAGCCTACTTGATCATGTTGAATAAGCTTTTTGATGTGCTGTTGCAATGGGCTTGCCAGTATTTTATTGAAGATTTTTGCATCTATGTTCATCATGGATATTGGTCTGAAGTTTTCTTGTTGTATGTCTGCCAGGTTTTGGTATCAGGATGATGTTGGTCGTATAAAATGATTTGGGAAGGATTCCCTCTTTTTGGATTGTTTGGAATAGTTTCAGAAGCTCCTCTTTGTATGTCTGGTAGAATTCAGCTGTGAACCCATCTGGACCTGGGGTTTTTGGGTGGTAGGTTCATAATTGCTGCCTCAACTTCAGACCTTGTTATTGGTATATTCAGGGTTTCAACTTCTTCCTGGTTTAGGCTTGTGAGGAGGCAAGTGTCCAGGAATTTATCCATTTCTTCCAGGTTTACTAGTTTATGTGCATAGAGTTGTTTGTAATAATCTCTGATGGTGGTTTGAATTTCTGTGGAATCTGTGGTGATATCCCCTTTATCGTTTTTTATTGCATCTATTTGGTTATTCTCTCTTTTCTTTTTTATAAATCTGGCTAGTGGTCTGTCTATTTTGTTGATCTTTTTGAAAAACCAGCTCCTGGATTTATTGATTTTTTTGAAGGGTTTTTTTGTGTCTCTATCTCCTTCAGTTCTGCTCTGATCTTAGTTATTTCTTGTCTTCTGCTAGCTTTTGAGTTTTTTTGATCTTGTTCCTCTAGCTCTTTCAATTTTGATGCTAGGGTTTCAATTTTAGATCTCTCCTTCCTTCTCATGTGGGCACTTATTGCTATATATTTTCCTCTAGAGACTGCTTTAAATGTGTCCCAGAGATTCTGGTATGTTGTGTCTTCGTTCTCGTTGGTTTCGAAGAACATCTTTATTTCTGCCTTCATTTCATTGTTTATCCCGTCAACATTCAAAAGCCAGTTCTTCAGTTTGCATGAAGCTGTGTATTTCTGAGTTAGTTTCTGCATTCTGAGTTCTAACTCGATTGCACTGTGGTCTGAGAGACTGTTTGTTATGATTTCCGTTCTTTTGCATTTGCTGAGGAGTGATTTATTTCCAATTACGTGGTCAGTTTTAGAGTGGGTGTGATGTGCTGCTGAGAAGAATGTATATTCTATGGATTTGGGGTGGAGAGTTCTGTAAATGTCTATTAGGTTTGCTTGTTCGAGGTCCTGGATATCCTTGTTAATTTTCTGTCTGGTTGATCTGTCTAATATTGACAATGGGGTGTTAAAGTCTCCCACTATTATTGTGTGGGAGCCTAAGTCTCTTTGTAAGTCATTAAGAACTTGCTTTATGTATCTGGGTGCTCCTGTATTGGGTGCGTATATATTAAGGATTGTTAAGTCTTCTTGTTGCATTGATCCTTTTACCATTATGTAATGTCCCTCTTTGTCTCTTATGATCTTTGTTGCTTTAAAGTCTATTTTATCAGAGATGAGAATTACAACTCCTGCTTTTTTTTGCTCTCCGTTTGCTTGGTAAATCTTCCTCCATCCCTTTATTTTGAGGCTTTGTGTGTCCTTGCATGTGAGATGGGTTTCCTGGATACAGCACGCTGATGGGTTTGGCTTTTTATCCAATTTGCCAGCCTGTGTCTTTTGATTGGGGCATTTAGTCCATTTACATTTAGTATTAATATTGTTATGTGTGAATTTGATACTGCCGTTTTGATGCTAGCTGGCTGTTTTGTTCGTTACTTGATGCAGATTCTTGATTGTGCTGATGCTGTTTACCGTTTGGTATGTTTTTGGAGTGGCTGGTACTGGTTGTTCCTTTATATGTGTGTAGAGCCTCTTTCAGGAGCTCTGGTAAAGCAGGTCTGGTGGTGATGAAGTCTCTGAGTACTTGCTTGTTCGCAAAGGGTTTTATTTTTCCTTCACTTACGAAGCTTAGTTTGGCTGGATAGGAGATTCTGGGTTGAAAGTTCTTTTCTTTAAGGATGTTGAATATTGGCCCCCACTCTCTTCTGGCTTGTAGGGTTTCTGCTGAGAGGTCTGCTGTGAGTCTGATGGGCTTCCCTTTGTGTGTAACCCGACCTTTCTGTCTGGCTGCCCTTTTCTCCTTCATTTCAATCCTGGTGAATCTGACGACTATGTGCCTTGGGGCTGCTCTTCTTGAGGAATATCTTTGTGGTGTTCTCTGTATTTCCTGGACTTGAATATTGGCCTGCCTTGCTAGGTTGGGGAAGTTTTCCTGAATAATATCCTGAAGAGTATTTTCCAGCTTGGATTCATTCTCTCCGTCACATTGAGGTACACCTATCAGACATAGATTAGGTCTTTTCACATAGTCCCACATTTCTTGGAGACTTTGTTCATTTCTTTTTACCCTTTTTTCTCTATTCTTGCCTTCTCGTTTTATTTCATTGAGTTGATCTTCGACCTCTGATATCCTTTCTTCTGCTTGGTCAATTCGGCTGTTGAAACTTGTGCATGCTTCGTGAAGTTCTCGTGTTGTGTTTTTCAGCTCCATCAGTTCACTTATATTCCTCTCTATGTTGTCCATTCTCGTTAGCATTTCATCAAATCTTTTTTCAACGTTCTTAGTTTCTTTGCATTGGGTTAGAATATATTCTTTTAGCTCACTGTAGTTTCTTATTACCCACCTTCTGAAGTCTGATTCTGTCATTTCAGCACACTCTTTCTCCATCCTGCCTTGTTCCGTTGCTGGTGAGGAGTTGTGATTCCTTGTAGGAGGAGAGGCATTCTGCTTTCAGATGTTTTCATCCTTTTTGCGCTGGTTTCTTCCCATCTTTGTGGGTTTATCTGCCTGTTGTCGTTGTAGTTACTGACTTTCAGATTGGGTCTCTGAGTGAGCTTCCAGTTTGTGGATGCTGAAGTTACTTCTTTTTCTTAGGTTTCTTTCTAACAGTCTGGCCCCTCTGCTTAGGACTGCTGAGGTCCACTCCAGGCCCTGCTTGCCGGGCGATCACCTGCAGCAGCTGCAGAACAGTAAGGGTTGCTACCAGTTTCCTCTTCTGCTATCTTTGTCCCAGCAGGATGCCTGCCAAATGTCAGTCTGTTCTCTCCTTTATGAGGTGACTCTTTGGATATACGGGGGTCAGGGAGCTGCTTGAGGAGACAATCTGTGCTTTATTGGAGCTCAAGTCCTGGACGGTGAGCTCCATTGTTCATACAGAGTTGCTGGGCAGGTATGTTTAGGTCTGCTGCAGCAGAACTCATAAACTCCCTTTTTTTTTTTTTTTTTTCTTCCCAGATGCTCTGTCCCAGGGAGTTAGGGCTTTATTTATGAGTTTCCGTTGTGCTGCTGCTTTTTATTTTTTCTTTCAGGGCTGCCCTGCCCAGTGAGGAGGCAGCCTAGTCACTGTCTGCCTGCAGAGGCTTTGCTGAGCTGCCGTGGACTCCGCCCAGCCGCTGTGTGATCTTCCCTGTAGTCCTGTTTATATGGGTGTGGTTAGAACTGCCTCAGCAATGGTGGCCCGCCTCTGTTATGGCGGACTCTCTCTGTAGTGGCAGGTTGCGTGGTAGAGTGTCTCAGTAATGGCGGACGCCCCTCCCCCACAGAGCCGGAGTGTCCCGGGTTCAGCTGTGCTTGCTGTGAAACTCCCAACGCAGAGCGTTTTCAATTACTTGTTTGTTTTTTTTTTTTGTGGGGTGGGGGGTGGGACCAGTGGAGCCTGATCACCTGGCTCCCTGACTCAGAGTCTTTTTTTGATGTTGAACGGTTGACTGTCTCCCAGTGTTCCAGTTGCCTGTTGAAAAGTTGCCGGGATCTCCCGTGCCGTGACTCACTGAGCCGGCTGAAACAGCAGTGCTGAGATTCCTGGTGGTTTTTTTACCTGGGAATCTCCTGGATTGGCTCGCTATTTCAGATGAATGGACAACTCTGCTGTCTCAGGGCTCCAATTGCCAGCTAAGAGGGCACCCTGACCAGTGTCTTTTGTATGGAGAACCACCACACCAGGGCGTGGGCAAAGCATCTGCATGGGCCGAAATAGCTGCGCCGGCCGAAACAGCCGAGCTGGCGACCCATGGTTCTCCTCCGCCTGGGAATCTCCTGGTCTATGGGCAATAAAAATCTGTCTGGAAATGCGGCGTCCACTCACCCTCTGCACTTTCACTGGGAGCAGCAATCCTGAGCTGTTCCTAGTCGGCCATCTTTCCTCGATTCTCCTGCTGAATTCTTTTATCAGTTCTAGGAGCTTTCTGGAGGAGTCCTTAGGGCTTTCAAGGTAAATGATCATATCGTCAGCAAAAGGTGACATTTTGACTTCCTCTTTATTGATTTGGATGCCCTTTATTTCTTTCTCTTGTTTGATTGCTCTGGCTAGGACTTCCAGTACTATGTTGAGGAAGAGTGGTGAGAGTGGGCAGGCTTGTCTTGTTCCAGTTCTCAGAGGGAATGCTTTTAACTCTTCCTCATTCAGTATTATGTTGGGTTTGTCATATATGGTTTTTATTACATTATGGTATGTTCCTTGTATGCCGATTTTGCTGAGAGTTTTAATCATAATGGGATTCTGGATTTTGTCAAATGCTTTTTCTGCGTCTATTGAGGTGATCATGAGATTTTTGTTTTTAATTCTGTTTATGTGGGTTATCACATTTATTGACTTGTGTATGTTAAACCACCCCTGCATCACTGATATGAAACCCACTTGATCATGGTGAATTATCTTTTTGATATATTGTTGGATTCGGTTAGACAGTGTTTTGTTAAGGATTTTCGCATCTATGTTCAGCAGGGGTATTGGTCTGTAATTTTCTTTTTTTAGTTTGTTTTGTCCTTTCCTGGTTTTGGTATTAGGGTGATACTGTCTTCATAGAACAATGATTTATGGAGGGTTCTCTCTTTCTCTATCTTGTGGAATAGTGTCAGTAGGATTGGTACCAATTCTTCTTTGAATGTCTGGTAGAATTTTGCTGTGAATCCGTCTGGTCCTGGGCTTTTTTTTTTGTTGGTAATTTTTAAATTACCATTTCAGTCTCGCTGCTTGTTATTAGTCTGTTCAGGGTATCTAATTCCTGATTTAAGCTAGGAGGGTTGTATTTTTCCAGGAATTTATTCGTCTCTTCTTGGTTTTCTAGTTAATGTGTATGAAGGTGTTCATAGTAGCTGTGAGTGATCTTTTGTATTTCATTGGTGTCAGTTGTAATATCCCCTGTTTTGTTTCTTAGTGAGGTTACTTGGATTTTATCTCTTCTTTTCTTGGTTAATCATGCTAATGGTCTATCAATTTTATGTCTTTTCAAAGAAAGTTTTTTGTTTCTTTTGTTTATATATATTTTGTTTCTATTTCATTTAGTTCTGCTCTGATCTTGGTAATTTCCTTTCTTCTGCTGTGTTTGGGTTTGGTTTGTTCATGTGAACTAGAGACCTTAGAATGTCAGTTTGTGCACTTTCAGGCATTTTGATATAAGCATTGAGGGCTGTGAGCTTTCGTCTTAGCACTGCCTTTGCTGCATCCCAGAGGTTTTCATAGGTTGTGTCGTTATTGCCATTCAGTTTGAAGAATTTTAAATTTCTGTCTTGATTTCATTTTTGACCCATTGCTTATTCAGAAGCAGGTTATTTAATTTTCATGTATTTGCAGGGTTCTGAAGGTTCCTTTTGGAGTTGATTTCCAGTTTTATTCCACTGTGGTCTGAGAGAGTGCTTGATAATATTTCAGTTTTCTTAAATTTATTGAGGCTCGTTTTATGGCCTATCATACAGTCTATCTTGGAGAAAGTTCCATGCACTGTTGAATAGAAGGTGTATTCTGTGGTTGTTGCATGAAATGTTCTCTCTCTATATATATATCTGGTAAGTCCATTTGTTCCAAGGTATGGTTTAAATCCGTTGTTTCTTTGTTGACTTTCTGTCTTCATGACCTGTATAGTGCTGTCAGTGGAGTACTGAAGTCCCCTACTATTATTGTGTTGCCGTCTTTCTCATTTCTTAGGTCTATTAGTAATTGTTTTATAAATTTGAGGGCTCCAGTGTTAGGTGTGTATATGTTTAGGACTGTGATATTTTCCTATTTGACAAGGCCTTTTACCATTATATAATGTCTCGCTTTGTCTCTTTTAACTGCTGTTGCTTTAAAAATTTTTGGCTACGAATAGCTATTCCTGCTCACTTTTGGTGTCCATTTGCATGAAATACCCTTTTCGACCGCCTTTTTTTTTTTTTTTTTTTGAGAGTTTTTAATAAAGTTTAATGTACATTTACCAGATGACCCAGCAATCCCACTTTCAGGTATTTATCCTAGAGAAATAAAAACATGTTTACACAAAAATCTGTGCCCAAATGTTTACAGCAGCATTATTCATAATCACCAAAACACAAGAAACAACCAAATTAGCATTAATGTGTGAATGGATAAATAAACCGTATTCCATTTACGCAATGGAATACTACTTAGCAATAAAAATGATGAATTATGAATACAGACAATAACATGGGTGAATCTCAAATGCATTATGCTGAGTGAAATCTCAGTATCTAAAGGTTACAAATTTATTCCATTTAGGAATCATTCTGGAAAAGGCTGTGGTTTCCAGGAGTTAGGAATACAGAAAGGATTTAACTTAATAAAGGTAACTGGAGGGAAATCTTTTTTTTTTTTTTTCCGATTTATTTATTTTATTGCATTTTAGGTTTTGGGGTACATGTGAAGAACATGCAAGATTGTTGCCTAGGTACACATGTGGCAGTGTGATTTGCTGCCTTCCTCCCCATCACCTACATCTGGCATCTCTCCCCTTGCTATCTCTCCCCAGCTCCCCACCCTCCACCGTCTCTCACTTTACCTTAAGTTTATGTGATTCCTTATGTGTTAGGTGAATTTCCTGAAGACAGCAGATAATTGGTGAGTCCTTATCCATTCTGCAGTTCTGTATCTTTTAAGTGGAGCATTTAGGCCCTTTACATTCAATGTTAGTATTGAAATGTTAGGTACTGTTACATTCGTTGTGTTTTTTGTTGCCTGTACACTTTGGTTTTTTGTTTTTGCTTTTTAACTTGTATGTTTGTTTTATAGGTCCTGCGTGATTTATGCTTTAAAAGGTTCTGTTTTAATATATTTCCAGGATTTGTTTCAAGATTTAGAGCTCCCTTTTTTGGTACTTATAGTGGTGGCTTGGTAATGGCAAATTCTCTCAGCATTTGCCTGTCTGAAAACATTAGGTATGTCTCCTAATGTTATCCTTCCCCAATCCCCCCATCCCCTGCTATCCCTCCCTTAGGCTCCCCCACCCCCCAACAGGCCCCAGTGTGTGATGTTCCCCTCCCTGTGTCCATATGTTCTCATTGTTTGACACCCACTTATGAGTGAGAACATGTTGTTTTTGGTTTTCTGTTCTTGTGTCAGTTTGCTGAGAATAATGGTTTCCAGCTTCATCCATGTCCCTGAAAAGGACAGGAACTCATCCTTTTTTATGACTGCATAGTATTCCATGGTGTATATATGCCACATTTTCTTTATCCAGTCTATCACTGATAGGCATTTGAGCTGGTTCCAAGTCTTTGCTATTGTGAACAGTGCTGCAGTGAACATATGTGCGCATGTGTCTTTAAAGTAGAATGATTTATAATTCTTTGGGTATATAACCAGTAATGAGATTCCTGGGTCAATTGGTATTTCTATTTCTAGATCCTTGAGGAATGGCCACACTGTCTTCCACAATGGTTGAACTAATTTACACTCCCACCAACAGTGTAAAAGCATTCCTATTTCTCCACATCCTCTCCAGTATCTATTGTTTCCTGACTTTTTAATGATCACCATTCTTATTGGTGTGAGATGGCATCTCACTGTGGTTTTGATGTGCATTTCTTTAATGACCAGTGAAGAGCTTTTTCTTCATATGTTTGTTGGCAGCATAAATGTCTCTTCTCCTTTGCTCATGAAGCTTAGTTTGGCTGGGTATTAAATTCTGGGTTGAAATTCTTTTCTTTAAGAATGTTGAATATTGGCCCCCACTCTCTTCTGGCTTATAGGATTTCTGCCATGAGATTTGCTGTTAGTCTAATGGGCTTTCCTTTTTCTGTGGGTAACCTGACCTTTCCCTCTGGCTGTTCTTAACATTTTTTCCTTCATTTCAACCTTGGTGAATATGATGATTATGTGTCTTGGGTTTGCTCTTCTCAAGCAGTATCTTTGTGGCATTCTCTGTATTTTCTGAATTAGAATGTTGGCCTGTCTTGGTAGGTTGGGGACGTTCTCCTGGATAATATCCTTAAGTGTGTTTTCCACCTCGATTCCATTCTTCCCATCCCTTTCAGGTACACCAGTCAAACGTAGGTTTGGTCTTTTCACATAGTCCCATATTTTTTGGAGTCTATGTTCATTTCTTTTCATTACTTTTTCTCTAATCTTGTCTTCATGCTTTATTTCATTAAGTTGATCTTCAATCACTGATGTCCTTTCTCTGCTTGATTGATTTAGCTATTGATACTTGTGTATGCTTTGTGAAGTTCTCATGCTGTGTTTTTCAGCTCCATCAGGTCATTTATGTTCTTCTCTAAACTAGTTATTCTAGTTAGCAGTTTCTGTAATCTTTTACCAAGGTTTTTAGCTTCCTTGAATTTGATGAGAACATGCTCCTTTTGTGCAGAGGAGTTTGTTATTACCCACCTTCTGAAGCCTATTTTTGTCAAGTTGTCAAACTCATTCTCTGTTGAGTTGTGTTCCCTTACTGGCAGGGAGTTGTGTTCCTTTGGAGGAGAAGAGACATTCTGGTTTTTGGAATTTTCAACCTTTTTGCTCTGGTATTTCCTCATCTTTGTGGATTTGTCTTCCTTTGGTCTTTGATGTTGGTTAGCTTTGGATGGAGTTTCTGTGTGGATGTCCTTTTGTTTGATTTTGATGGTATTCCTTTCTGTTTGTTAGTTTTCCTTCTAACAGTCAGCCCCTCTGCTGCAGGTCTGCTGGGGTTTGCTGGAGGTCCACTCTAGACTCTGTTTGCCTACATCACCAGTGGAGGCTGCAGAACAGTAAAGACTGCAGCCTGTTTCCTTTGGAAGCTTCGTCCCAGAAGGTCACCTGCCAGGTGCCTTTCCTATATGAGGTGTCTATTGACCCCTGCTGGGACGTGTCTCCCAGTCAGGAGGCCGGGGAGTCAGAGACCCTCTTGAAGAGGCAGTCTGTCCCTTAGCAGAGCTCCAGCGCTGTGCTGGGAGATCTGCTGCTGTGTTCAGAGCCGGCGGCAGGAACATTTAAGCCAGCTGAAGCTGCACCCACATTTGCCCCTTCTCCCAGGTGCTCTGTCCCAGGGAGATAAGAGTTTGATCTATAAGCCCCTGACTGGGGCTGCTGCCTTTTTTTTTTTTTTTTTAAGAGATGGTCCTGTTCAGAAAGGGGGAATCAAGTCAGGCAGTCTGGCTACTGCATTTTTGCTGAGCTGTGGTGGGCTCTGCCCAGTTCAAACTCCGGCAGCTTCGTTTACACTGTGAGGGGAAAACCATCTACTCTAGCTTCAGTAATGGGATATGCCCCTCCTTCCACCAAGCTCAAGCATCCCAGGTTGACTTCAGACTGCTGTGCTGGCTGCGAGAATTTCAAGCCAATGAATCTTAAATTGCTGGGCTCCATGGGGGTGGCATACACTGAGCTAGACCAGTTGGCTTCCCGGCTTCAGCCCCCTTTCCGTGGGAGCTCCAGGTGCCAATGGGGTATGGAAAAAAAAAATTCCTGCAGCTAGCTCAGTGTCTACCCAAATGGCTGCCCAGTTTCTACTTGAAACGTAGGGCCTGGTGGCATAGGCACCCATGGCAATCTCCTGGTTTGCGGGTTTCAAAGACTGTGGAAAAAGTATAGTATCTGGGCTGGAGTGCACAGTTCCTTACAGCACAGTCCCTCACGGCTTCCCTTGGGTAGGGGAGGGAGTTTTCTGACTCCTTGTGCTTTCCAGGTGCGGTGATACCCCACCCTGCTTCGGCTCATTCTCTGTGGGCTGCACCCCCTGTCTAACCAGTCCCATTGATATGAGCTGGGCACCTCAGTTGGAAATGCAAAAATCGCCTGCCTTCTGCATTGATCTCACTGGGAGCTGCAGACAGGAGCCGTTCCTGTTCGGCCATCTTGCCTGGAACTCCCCATATTTTCTTTATCCATTTGTTCATTGATGGGCAGTTTGGTTGTTTCCGTATCGTTGTGAGTAGTGCTGCAGCAAACATGGTAGTGTATGTATCCTCTTGAAATACTGCTTTGCCTTTGTTTGAATAAATTCCCAGTAGTGGGATTGCTGTATCATAGGTTAGTTCTGTTTTTAGTTTTTTTTTTTTTTTTTTAGAAATCTCCATACTGTTTTTCATAATGGCTATGCTAATTTACATTTCCACTAGCAGTATATGTGAGTTCCTTTTTTCCCCTGCATCCTCACTAGCATCTGTTATTATTTTTTTGTCTTTCTGATAACAGCCATTCTAACTGGGAAAAGGTGATATCTCATTGTTTTTTTGATTTACGTTTCCCTAATGATTAGTGATGTTGAACATTTTTTCATGTACCTGTTGGCCATTTTTACGTCTTCTTGTAAGAAGTATCTATTCATGCCCTTTGCTCACTGTTTAATTTTTGAGTTTCTTGTGTATTCTGGACATTAGTCCCTTGTCAGGTGAGTATTTTGCAAATATTTTCTCCTGTTTTTTTTTTTTTTTTTTTATAAGACAAACTTTAGGAATTTATTCACCTTTGATATTGGTGATATCTTTACAAATAAGAGTTGTTTCTAATAATGTATAAATCTCATCAGTATTCTATGTTAAGAAGCTTATATTTTATTTTAAAAATATTTTATACAAAGAAATATTAAGCCCTAAAGTTATTTTGTGGAAGTACAGCCATATGCTTCATTGCACATCAAATAGTATTTTTAGGAATAATTCCTTTTAAGTAAAATAAATCAATACAATTAAATAATATGCAGTTTTAGGTGTGATACTAAGTACATGATCCTAATACTGATATCCAGTTCAATTAAAACACAGATGTGTAAGCTAAAATAGACATGTTTGTACTACAAATTATATGATCCATTTCTGTTTCCTTTGGAACTGCTACATCCAACTTTTCTACACAAAAGCAGCAAACAAAGCTTTGTGATGTTAAGAAATTTCCATGTCTCATGTAGACCGGAAGGACATCTCACTCAGATGTGCTAAAATGGAGTTCACACCCTGGCTGAAGGGCAGACAAATAATTTGAAGTAGTGGCAACTTGTGGAAATACGTTTTATCAGTTATTCCACATTCACCCCAGTGAATTCAATCAACATACTTACACGGTATAAGTACTGCATATGCAGGATCTAAATTAAGAGGCACAAAAAAAGCATTCATTATTTATAAATCTACTGGTTAAAATGGTACTAATGAAGCAAAATAAAGGGGATTCTCTCTCTTTTTTTTAAATGCCTTATTTATTTTTTATTGTACTTTAGATTCTGGGGTACATGTGCAGATCATGCAGGGTTGTTGCATAGGTACACACATGGCAATATGGTTTGCTGCCTCCATCTCCCCATCACCTACATCTGGCATTTCTCCCCATGTTATCCCTCCTCCACCTCCCCAGTTCCCCGTTTCCCTCCCTTGGCCCCCCTGCAACAGACCCCAGTGTGTGATGCTCCCCTCCCTGTGTCCACGTGTTCTCATTGTTCATCACTGCCTATGAGTGAGAACATGTGGTGTTTGATTTTCTGTTCTTGTGTCAGTTTGCTGAGAATGATGGTTTCCAGATTCATCAATGTCCCTACAAAGGACACAAACTCATCATTTTTTATGGCTGCATAGTATTCCATGGTGTATATGTGCCACATTTTCCTTGTCCAGTCTATCGTTGATGGGCATTTGGGTTGCTTCTAGGTCTTTGCTATTGTAAACAGTGCCACTATGAACATACGTGTACATGTGTCTTTATAATAGATTGATTTATAATTCTTTGGATATATACCCAGTAATGGGATTGCTGGGTCAAATGGAATTTCTATTTCTCGGTCCTTGAGGAAGCTCCACACTGTCTTCCACAATGGTTGAACTAGTTTACACTCCCACCAACAGTGTAAAAGTGTTCCTGTTTCTCCACCTCTTCTCCAGCATCTGTTGTCTCCAGATTTTTTAATGATCGCCATTCTAATTGGTGTGAGGCAGTATCTCACTGTGGTTTTGATTTGCATTTCTCTAATAATCTGTGGTGATGAGCATTTTTTCATGTTTGTTGGCCTCATGTATGTCTTCTGCAAAGTGTCTGTTCATATTTTCACCCACTTTTGGATGTTTTTTTTTTTTTTTTCTTGTAAATCTGTTTTAGTTCTTTGTAGATTCTGGATATTAGCCTTTTGTCAGATGAGTAGATTGCAAAAATTTTTTCCCATTCTATTGGTTGCTGGTTCACTCTAATAATTGTTTCTTTTGCTGTGCAGAAGCTCTGGAGTTTAATTAGGTCCTGTTTGTGTATTTTGGCTTTTGTTGTCAATGCTTTTGATGTTTTAGTCATGAAGTCCTTGCCTGTGCCTATGTCCTGATTGGTTTTGCCTAGATTTTCTTCTAGGGCTTTTATGTTGTTAGGTCTTATGTTTAAGTCTTTAATCCATCTGGAGTTAAGTTTAGTGTAAGGTGTCAGGAAGGGGTCCAATTTCTGCTTTCTGTACACTCCTAACCAGTTTTTCCAATACCATTTATTAAACAGGGAGTCCTTTCCCCATTGCTCGTTTTTGTCAGGTTTGTCAAAGATCAGATAGTTGTAGATGTGTGACGTTGCCTCCAAGACCTCTGTTCTGTTTCATTGATCTATATCTCTGTTTTGGTACCAGTACCATGCTGTTTTTATTACTGTAGCCTTATAATATAGTTTGAAATCAGGTAGCGTGATGCCTCCAGCTTTGTTCTTTTTGCTTAGGTTTGTTGTGGCTGTGTGGGCTCTCTATTCATTCCATATGAAGTTTAAGGTGGTTTTTTCCAGTTCTGTGAAGAAAGTTATTGGTAGCTTTATGGGGATAGCATTGAATCTGTAAATTACTTTGGGCAGTATGGCCATTTTTGTGATATTGATTCTTCCTAACCATAAGCACGGAATGTTTTTCCATCTGTTTGTGTCTTCTTTTATTTTGTTGAGCAGTGGTTTTTAGTTCTCCTTGAAGAGGTCCTTTACATTCTTTGTTAGTTGTATTCCTAGGTATTTTATTCTCTTTGTAGCAACTGTGATTGGAAGTTTGCTGATGATTTGGCTCTTGTTAATCTATTACTGGTATATAGAAATGCTTGTGATTTCTGCACATTGATTTTGTATCCCGAGACTTTGCGGAAGTTGCTTATCAGCTTCGGGAGATTTTGGGCTGAGATGATAGCGTCTTCTGAATATACAATCTTGTCTGCAAATAGAGACAATTTGACTTTCTCTTTTCCTAATTGAATACCCATTTTTTTTTCTTGCTTGATTACTCTGGCTAGAACTTTCAATACTATATTGAATAGGAGTGGTGAGAGAGGGCATCCTTGTGCCAGATTTCAAAGGGAATGCTTCTAGTTTGTGCCCATTCAGTATGATATTGGCTGTAGGTTTGTCATAAATAGCTTTTATTGCTTTGAGATATATTCCTTTGATACCTAGTTTATTGAGAGTATTTAGCATAAAATGCTGTTGAATTTTGTCGAAGGCCTTCTCTGCATCTATTGAGATAATCGTGTGGTTTTTGTCTTGGTTCTGTTTACGTGGTGGATTACATTTATAGTCTTGCATATGTTGAACCAGCCTTGCATCCTTGGAATGAAGCCTACTTGATCGTGATGGATAAGCTTTTCGATGTGCTGTTGCAATTGGTTTGCCAATATTTTATTGAAGATTTTTGCATCTATGTTCATCATGGTTATTGGCCTGAAGTTTTCTTTTTTTGTTGAATCTCTGCTGGATTTTGGTGAGATGATGTTAGTCTTATAAAATGATTTGGGAAAGATACCCTCTTTTTGGATTGTTTGGAATAGTTTCAGAAGGAATGGTACCAGCTTTTCTTTGTACCTCTGGTAGAATTTGGCTGTAAACTTGTCTAGACCTGGGCTTTTTTTGGTTGGTAGGCTATTAATTGCTGCCTCAACTTCAGCCCTTATTATTCGTCTATTCAAGATTTCAGCTACTTCCTGGTTTTGGCTTGGGAGGGTGCAAGTGTCCAGGAATTTATCCATTTTTTCTAGGTTTACTGGTTTATGTACATAGAGTTGTTTGTAGTAAGTAATCTCTGATGTAGTTTGTATATCCGTGGAATCTGTGGTGATGTCCCCTTAATTGTTTTTTATTGCATCTATTTGATTATTCTCCCTTTTCTTTTTTATTAATCTGGCTAGTGGTCTATTTTGTTGATCTTTTAAAAACCAGCTACTGGATTTATTGACTTTTTGAAGGGTTTTCTGTGCTTCTATCTCCTTCAGTTCTGCTCTGATATTAGTTATTTCTTGTCTTCTGCTAGCTTTTGAGATTTTTTATCTTGCTCCTCTACCTCTTTCAATTTTCACGATAGGGTGTCAATTTTAGATCTTTACTTGCTTCTCATGTGGGCATTTATTGCTATAAATTTCCCTCTAGACACTGCTTTAAATGTGTCCCAGAGATTCTGGTATGTTATGTCTTTGTTCTGGTTGGTTTCAAAGAACATCTTTATTTCTGCCTTCATTTCATTGTTTACCTAGTCCACATTCAGGAACCAGTTGTTCAGTTTCCATGAGGCTGTGCGGTTCTGAGTTAGTTTCTTAATTCTGAGTTCTAATTTGATTGCCCTGTGGTCTGAGAGACTGTTTGTTATGATTTCTGTTCTTTTGCATTTGCTGAGAAGTGATTTCCTTCCTACTATATGGTCAATTTTAGAGTAGATGCAATGCGGTGCTGAGAAGAATGCATATTCTGTGGATTGGGGTGGAGATTTCCGTAGATGTCTATTAGGTCAGCTTGGTTTATATCTGAGTTAACGTCCTGGATATCCTTGTTAATTTTCTGTCTTGTTGACCTGTCTAATATTGACAGTGGAGTGTTAAAGTCTTCCACTATTATTGTGTGGGAGTCTACGTCTCTTTGTAGGTCCTTAAGAACCTGCTTTATGTACCTGGTTGCTCCTGTATTGGGTGTGTATATATTTAGGATCGTTAGCTCTTCTTGATGCATTGATCCTTTTACTGTTATGTAATGCCCTTCTTTATCTCTTTTAATTGTTGTTGGTTTAAAGTCCATTTTATCAGAGACCAGGATCACAACTCCTGCTTTTTTTTGCTCTTCATTTCCTTGATAAATCTTCCTCCATCACTTTATTTTTAGCCTATGTGTGTGTCCTTGCACGTGAGATGGGTTTCCTGGATACAGCACAATGATGGGTCTTGACTTTTTATCCAATATGCCAGTCTGTGTCTTTTGATTGGGGCATTTGGCCCATTTACATTTAATAATAATATTGTTATGTGTCAATTTGATCTTGCAATTTTGATGCTAGCTGGATGTTTTGCCTGTTTACGCATTTTTTTATTGTGTCGATGGTCTTTACGATTTGGTATGTTTTTGGAGTGGCTGGTATTGGTTGTTCCTTTTTATGTTTAGTGCTTCTTTCAGGAGCTCTTGTAAGGCAGGCCTGGTGATGAGGAAATCTCTTAGCAATTGCATGTCCATAAAGGTTTTTCTTTCTCCTTCGCTTATGAAGCTTAGTTTGGCTGGACACAAAATCCTAGGTTGAAAGTTCTTTTCTTTAAGGATGTTGAATATTGGCCTCCACTCTCTTCTGGCTGGTAGGGTTTCTGTGGAGAGATCCACTGTGAGTCTGATGAGCGGAACTTTGTGGGTAACTTAACCTTTCTCTCTGGCTGCCCTTAGCATTTTCTCCTTCGTTTCAACCCTGGTAAATCTGATGATTATGTGCCTTGGTGTTGCTCTTGAGGAATATCTTTGTGGTGTTCTCTGTATTTCCCGGACTTGAATATTGGCCTGGCTTGCTAGGTTGGTGAAGTTCTCCTGGATAATATATTGAAGAGTATTTTCCAGCTTGTATTCATTCTCTCCGTCACATTCAGGTACACCTATCAAATGTAGATTAGGTCTTTTCACATAATCCTATATTTCTTGGAGGCTTTGTTTATGTCTTTTCACTCATTTTTTCTCTTTTCTTGCCTTCTCTTTATTTCATTGAGGTGGTCTTCAATCTCTGATATCCTTTCTTCTGCTTGATTGATTTGGCTATTGAAACTTGTGTATGCTTTGCGAAGTTCTTGTGCTGTGTTTTTCAGCTCAATCAAGTCGTTTATATTCGTCTCTAAGCTGTTTATTCTAGTTAGCATCTCATCTAACCGTTTTTTCTAGGTTCTTAGTTTTTTTGCATTGAGTTAGCACGTGTTCTTTTAGCTCTGAGAAGTTTGTTATTACCCATCTTCTGAAGCCTGTTTCTGTCAATTCATCGGATTCATTTTTCATCCATCTTTGATCCCTAGCTGGTGAGGATTTGTGATCCCTTGGAGGAGGAGAGGCGTTCTGGTTTTGGTGTTTTCATCCTTTTTGTACTGGATTCTTCCCATCTTCATGGGTTTATCTACCTGTGGTCTTTGTAGTTGGTGACTTTTGGATGAGTTGTCTGAGTGGACATCCTTTTGTTAATGATGAAGTTATTTTTTCTGTTTCTAAGTTTTCCTTCTAAGAGTCAGGCCCCTCTGCTGCAGGGCTGCTGGAGGCCCACTCCAGACCCTGCTTGCCTGGGGATCACCTGCGGGGGCTTCAGAACAGTAAGGGTTGATGCTGGTTTCTTCTGTTATCTTTGTCACAGAAGAGTACCTGCCAGACGTTGGCCTGAGCTCTCCTTTATGAAGTGTGCCTTTGGTTTATGGGGGTCAGGGAGCTGCTTGAGGAGACAGACCATCCCTTGTAGGAACTCAAGTACTGTGCTGGGAGCTCCATTGTTCTGTGAAGAACAGTTGGGCAGATACTTTTAAGTCTGCTGCAATGGAACTGATAACCTCCTCTTTTCCCAGGTGCTCTGTTCCAGGAAGGTCGGCTTTATTTATAAGTTCCTGTTGTGTTGCTGCCTTTTTTGATAGATGCTCTGCCCTGCACGGAGTAGTCTAGTCACAGTCTGCCAGCAGAGGTGTTGTTGAGCTGCTGCAGGCTCTGCCCAGCTGCTGTGTGAACTGCCTCGGTAGTGGTGGACTGCCTCAGTAGTGGTAGTCGCCCTTCTACTGACTGAGCTGGACCGTCCTGGGTCCAGCTGTGGTTGTTGTGAAACTCTCAATCCACAGTGTTTCAGATTGCTTGTTTTGTGGGGGTGGTACCTGCCGACCCAGGTCGCCTGGCTCCCAGTCTCAGCCCCCTTCCTTTCAGTTGATTGGACAGCTCTGTCTCCCAGGCATTCTAGGCACCAGTTGAAGTGGCAGACCAGATTTGTGTGAGTTTCTGTGCGCCATCCCAGTACTGGCTGAAATAGCCGTGCTAAAAACTTGTAGTGCTTTTCGGCCCAGGAATCTCCTGGTCTGTGGACAGTGAAAATTTGTTTGGAAATGCTGTGGGCACTCACCCTCTGCATTGTTCTTGCTGGGAACTGCACTCCGTAGCTGTTCCTATTTGGCCATCTTGGATCCTTTCCTGTTCTGTAAAATGTCTCTTTATTCCTTGGTTGTTTCTTTGGCTATATAGAAGCCATTGTCTAATTTTGATTTTGTTGCTTTTGAGACCTTTTGAGGTCTTAGTTATAAAATCTTTGCCTAGTCCGATGTCCTGGGGTGTTTCCTTTTTGCACTTTTATAGTTTCAGGTATTATGTTTAAGTAGTCAGTCCATCTTAAGTTGAATTTTGTGTGTGGTGAGAAATTGGGGTCTGGTTTTATTCTCCTGCATGTGGATATCCTGTTTTCTCAGCACCATTTATCAAACAGGTGTTCCTTCTCTAGTGTATGTTAGTGGTAACTGAGTTTAAAATCACTTTACTTTAAATACATGGATTTATTTATTTATTTATTTATTTTTTTGAGACGGAGTTTCGCTCTTGTTACCCAGGCTGGAGTGCAATGGCGCGATCTCGGCTCACCGCAACCTCCGCCTCCCAGGTTCAGGCAATTCTCCTGCCTCAGCCTCCTGAGTCGCTGGGATTACAGGCACATGCCACCATGCCCAGCTAATTTTTTGTATTTTTAGTAGAGACGGGGTTTCACCATGTTGACCAGGATGGTCTTGATCTCTTGACCTCGTGATCCACCCGCCTCGGCCTCCCACAGTGCTGGGATTACAGGCTTGAGCCACCGCGCCCGGCAAATACATGGCTTTATTTATGAGTTCTTTATTCTGTTCCATTGCTCTATGTGTCTGTTTTAATACCAATACCATGCTGTTTTGGTTACCACAGTCTTGCAATGTAGTTTGAAGTTGGGCAGTATGATGCCTTTAGCTTTGTTCTTTTTGCTCAGGAATTCTTTGGCGATTTGGATTCTGGTTTCCTTACCAATTTTAGGTTTATTTTCTGTGAAATAGTCATTACTGTGAAATAGTCATTGGTGTTTTGTTAGGGATTGTATTGAATCTGTAGATTGCTTTGAATAGTATGGTCATTTTAACAATACACATTCTTCCAGTTTATAAGCGTGGTATGTCTTGCATTTGTTCCTGTCCTCTTCACTTTTTTCCATCAGTATTTTGTAGTTTTCCTCACAGAGGTCTTTTACTACTTTGGTTAAATTTATTCCTAGTTATTTAATTTTTTTTTGGTAGCTGTTGTAAATGGAATTGCTATCTGGATTTCATTTTCAATTAGTTCATTATTGGTATGTAAAATCACTACCTTTTTTTTTTTTTTTTTTTTTTTTTTTTGAGACAGAGTCTCACCCTGTTGCCTAGGCTGGAGTGCAGTGGCTCAGTCTTGGCCCACTGTGACCTCTGCTTCCTGGGCTCAAGTGATCCCACCTCAGCCTCCCTAGTAGCTAGGACAGAATCACTACTTTTTTCTATGTTGATTTTGCATCTTTCATCTTATCTGAACCTCCATATGAGATCTGAGTCTTTTTTTTTTTTTTTTTTTGAGACAGTTTCACTCTATCACCCCATCTGGAATATAGGGGCATGACCATGGTTCACTGCATTTTCCTGGGCTTAAGGAAACCATTTTCCTGCCTTAGCCTCTCAAGTAGCTAGAACTACAGGCATGTGTCATCATACCTGACTAATTTTTATTGTTTACAATTGTTTTGCAGAGGATGATGTCTCACAGTGGTGCTCAGGCTAGTCTTGAATTCCTGCCCTGGCCTCTCATAGTGCTGGAACAGCCAGCATGAGCCATTGCAGTCAGCTGAAATCTGAGTTTTTTGGTGAAGTTTTTAGGTTTTTCTAAATATAAGATCATGTCCTCTGCAAAGAGGGACAATTTTACTTCCTCTTTTCCAATTTGGATCTCTTTTATTTTTTTCTGTTGCTTGATTGCTCTGGTTAGGACTTCCATTACTATGTCGAATAAGAGTGGTGAATATGTGCATCCTGTTTTGTTCCAGTTCTTAGAGGGAAGTCTTTAGCTTTTCTTCATTCAGTATGATGTTAGCTGTGGATTTGTAACATATGGCCTTTATTCTGTTGAGATATGTTCCTTTTATGGCTAGTTTCTTGAGCAGTTTTATCATAAAGTGATACGTTATTTTATCAGATATTTTTTCTACATCTACTGAGGTGACTACATGATTTTTATTCTTCATCCTGTTGATGTGATGGGACATGTTTATTGATTTGCATATGTTGAACCATTCTTGCATCCCTGAATACAGTTTCACGTAGATTATGGTTTATTATCTTTTTAACATGCTTTTAGATTCAGTATGCTATTAATAATATTCTGTTGAGGTGTTTTGTATCTATTTTTATAAGAGATATTGGCCTGAAGCTTTCTTTTTGTGTGTTTCTTTGTCTTCTTTTGGTATTAGCGTATGGATGACTTCATAGAATGAGTTAGGAAGAATTTTATTATCTTCTATTGAGATTTGGTATTAATTCTTCTTTATAAGCTTGGTAGAAATTGGCAATGACACCATCAGGATATGGGCTTTTCTTTTTTGGAAGCCTTTTTATTACTCAATCTTTTAAATTTTCTTTAGTGACAGGGTCTTGCTCTGTTGCCCAGGGTAGAGTGCAGTGGAATGATTGTAGCACCTTGTAGCCTAGCCTAGAATTCCTGAGCTCCGGTGATCCTTTCAACTCAGCCTCCTGAGCAGCTAGGACCACAGGTATGTACCACCATGGCTGGCTAATTAAAAAAACTTTCTTGGTAGAGGCGGGGTCTTGCTATATTGCCTAGGCTGTTCACAAACTCCTGGACTCAAGCAGTCTTTTGACCTTGGCCTTCTAAAGCACTGGGATTGCAGGCGTGAGCCACTGTGCTTGGTCTTCTCCTTCAGTCTTGTTATTTGTTATTGGGTTTGTTCAGGGTTTCTGTTTCTTTCTGGTTCAGTCTCAATAGGTTGCATGTGTCCAGAAATTTATCTATCTTTTTCTAAGTTTTTCAGTTTGTTAGCAGGTAGTTGTTCATAGTAGTCTATGATAATATTTTATATTTCTCTGGTATCAGTTAGAATGTCTCTTTTTTCATTTCTGATTTTGTTTATTTGGGTATGTATGTATGTATGTATATGTGTTGGCCAGTCTAGCCAGTTGTTCATCAAGATTCTCTTTAGAAAAACAAAAACAAAACCTCTTTTCATTGATCCTTTGTAGTATATTTTTAGTCTCCCTGTTTTCCTTAATTTTGGATGTTTATTTTCTTTTCTCTACTAACTTTTTCTTTTTCTGAAATGGGGATTTGCTCTGTCACCCAGGCTGGAGTGCAGTGGCATGATCTTGGCTCACTGCAACCTCCGCCTCCCAGGTTCAAGTGATTCTCCTGCCTCAGTTTCCCAAGTAGCTGGAGATTACAGGTACCCACCACCATACTCAGCTAATTTTTGCATTTTTAGTAGAGATGGGGTTTCACCATGTTGGCCATGCTGGTCTCAAACTCCTGACCTCAAGTGATTTGCCCGTGTTAGCCCCTCAAAGTGCTGGGATCACAGGTGTGAGCCACCACGCTAGCTATCTACTGATTTTGTTTTGGCTTGTTCTGACTGTTGTCGTTTTTTTCAGGTGTATTAATAGGTTTTTTTTTTTTTTACTTAAAACCTTTGTACTTTTTTTGTCATATGCATTTATTGCTATAAATTTCTCTCAAAACTGCTCTTGCAGTATCTTACAGGTTTTATATGCTGAATTTATATTTTTACTTGTTTCAAGACATTTCTTGATTTCTCTCTTAATTTCCTCCTTTACTCAGTGGTCATTCAGGAGCATGTTGTTTAATTTCCATGTATTTGTATCATTTCCAAAGTTCCTCTCACTGGTTTCTAGCTTCCCCCCCCCCACACACACCCCGCATTGTGGTGTGAAGACACTGATATAGTTTTGATTTTTAAAAAATTGGTGAGATTTTAGGCAATACCATTCAGGACATAGGCATGGGCAAAGACTTAATGACTAAAACACTAAAAGTAATTGCAACAAAAGCCAAAATTGACAAATGGGATCTAATTAAACTAAAGAGCTTCTACACAGCAAAAGAAACCATCATCAGAATGAACAGGCAACCTAGAGAATGGGAGAAAATTTTTGCAATCTATCCGTCTGACAAAGGGCTAATATCCAGAATCTATAAGGAACTTAAATTTACAAGAAAAAGAACACAACCCCATCAAAAAGTGAGCAAAGGATGTGAACAGATGCCTCTCAAAAGAAGACATTTATGCGGCCAACAAACATGAAAAAAAGCTCATGATCGTTGGTCATTAGAGAAATGCAAATCAAAGCACAATGAGATACTATCTCACACCAGTTAGAATGGTGATCATTAAAAAGTCGGAAAACAACAGATGCTGCGGAGGATCTGGAGAAATAGGAACACTTTTATACTGTTGGTGGGACTGTAAATTAATTCAACCATTGTGGAAGACAGTCTGGCGATTCCTCAAGGATCTAGAACCAGAAATACTATTTGACCCAGCAATTCCATTACTGGTTATATATCCAAAGGATTATAAATCATTCTCCTATAAAGACGCATGCACACGTATGTTTATTGTAGCACTATTTACAATAGCAGAGACTTGAAATCAACTCAAATGCCCATCAATGATAGACCGGATAAAGAAAATGTGGCACATATACACCATGGAATACTATGCAGCGATAAAAAAGAGTTCATGTCCTCTTCAGGGACATGGATGAAGCTGGGAACCATCATTCTCAGCAAACTAACACAGGAACAGGAAAACCAAACACTGCATGTTCTCACTCATAAGTGGGAGTTGAACAATGAGAACACATGGATACAGGGAGGGGAACGTCATACACCGGAGCCTGGTAGGGAGCGGGTAAGGAGAGGGATAGCAATAGGAGAAACACCTAACGTAGGTGGCGGGTTGATGGGTTCAGCAAACCACAGTGGCGTATGTATACCTCTGTAACAAACCTGCACATTTTGTACATGTATCTCAGAACTTAAAGTGTAATAATAAAAAATTTGGTGAGGTTTGCTTTGTGGCCTAACATATGGTCTATCCTGGAGAATGTTTTTTTGTGTTCATGAGAAGAATATGTAGTCTGTAGCTGTTGGATGAAATGTTCTGTAAATGTCTGTTAGGTCTATCTAGTCTATAGTATAGAAATGTTCAATTTTTGTTTTTTGTTTTTTTTTCCTTCTAGATATTGGAGGTGGGACGTTTAATTCTCTAACTATCATTGTACTGAGATTTATCTCTCTCTTTAGTTCTCATATTTGTTTTATTTATCTGAGTGCTCCTGGGTTGGGTGCGTGTATGTTTATAATTGTTATGCTGTCTTTCTGAGTTTATCTCTTTATCGGTATATGATGACGATTTTGTCTCTTTTTATTTTTTTTTTAAGTTTTGCAGTATATTTATTTTTTTCCCTTCAATTTTATTTTAAGTTCCAGGGTACATGTGGAGGATGTGCAGGTTTGTTACATAGGTAAACATGTGCCATGGTGTTATGCTGCACATACCAACCCATCACTTAGGTATTAAGCCCAGTATCCATTGGCTGTTCTTCCTGATGCTCTTTCTCCCCTCAGTCCCGCTGATAGGCTCCAGTGTATGTTATTCCCCACCATGTTTCCATGTGTTCTCATTGTTCAGTTCCCACTTATGTGTGAGGACATGTGGTTTTGGTTTTCTGTTTCTGTGTTAGTTTGCTGAGGATCATGGCTTCCAGCTCCATTCATGTCCCTGCAAAGGACATCACCTCATTTCTTTTTATGGCTGTATAGTATTCTCTGTTGTACATGTACCACATTTTCATTATACAGTCTATCATGGATGGGCATTTGGGTTGATCTCCATGTCTTTCCTATTGTGAATAATGCTGCAGTGAGCATATGTGTGCATGTATCTTTATAAAATAAAATGATTTGTATTCCTTTGGGTGTATACCCAGTAATGGGATTGCTGGGTCAGATGACATTTCTGCTTCTAGATTTTTGAGGAATTGCCACACTGCCTTGTCTCTTTTTATTTATTTATTTTTTAATCTTAATGTCTATTTGTTTGATGTAAGTATGGCTACTCCTGCATATTGTTGGTTTCCACTTACATGGGAGATATATATATATATATATATATATGTATCCATTACATCCCTTCGCTTTTCACTTCACGTGTGTCGTTTTTTTTTTTTTTTTTTTTTTTTTGAGACGGAGTTTCACTCATGTTACCCAGGCTGGAGTGCAATGGCGCGATCTCGGCTCACCGCAACCTCCGCCTCCTGGGTTCAGGCAATTCTCCTGCCTCAGCCTCCTGAGTAGCTGGGATTACAGGCACGCACCACCATGCCCAGCTAATTTTTTGTATTTTTAGTAGAGACGGGGTTTCACCATTTTGACCAGGATGATCTCGATCTCTTGACTTCGTGATCCACCCGCTTCGGCCTCCCAAAGTGCTGGGATTACAGGCGTGAGCCACCGCGCCCGGCCTCACGTGTGTCTTTACAGGCGAAGTGAGTTTCCTGTAGGCAGCATTATGTTGGGTCTTGTGCTTTATCTGTTCAGCCAGTCTAAATCTTTTAATTGTGGAGTTTTTAAACCAGTTACATTCAAGGTTGTTATTGGTAGTGAAGACTTACTCCTCTCACATACTCAAAATAATAAGATCAATTTATGACAAACCCACAGCCAACAGGATACTGAATGGGTGAAAGCAAAGCATTCTCCTTGAAAACTGCCAGAAGACAAGGATACCCACTTCATCACTCCTATTCAACATAGTATTGGAAGTCCTGGCCAGGGCAGTCAGGTAAGAGAAAGAAATAAAGGGCATCCACATAGAGAAGAAGTCAAACACTCCCTGTTTGCAGATAACATGCTCCTAGTTCTAGAAAACCCTGTATTCTCAGCCCAAAAGCTTCTTAAACTGATAAGCAACTTCAGCAAAGTCTCAGCAAAGAAAATCAGTGTTTAAAAATCAGTAGCACTCCAATACACCAAGAATAATCAAACTGAGACCAAATTAGGAATGAACTCTCATTCACAACTGTCACAAAAAGAATAAAATACCTAGGAATACATCTAACTAGGGAGGTGAAAGATCTCTTCAAAGAGAACTACAAAACACTACTCAAAGAAAGCAGAAATGACAAGCACATTCCATTCTCATGGAGAGAAGCAATCAATATCGTTAAAATGACCAAACTGCCCAAAGCAATTTGTAGATTTCATGCTCTTCCTCTCAAACTACCAATGACATTTTTTACAGAACTAGAGAAAACTGTTTTAAAATTCATATGGAACCAAAAAAAAAGCCTAGATAGCCAAGGCAATCTTAAGCAAAAAGAACAAAGCTGAACACATCATGCTATCCAACTTCAAACTATGCTACAGGCATACTGACCAATTACAGAATAGAGAACCCAGGAATAAGACTACATACCCACAGCTATCTGATCTTTGGCAAACCTGAAAGAAACAAGCAATGGGGAAATGATTCCTTATTCAATAAATGGTGCTGGGATAACTGGCTAGCCATATGCAGATAATTGAAACTGGACCCCTTCCTTACACCATGTACAAAAATTAGCTCAAGATGGATTAAAGTCTTAAATGTAAAACCCCAAACTGAAAACTCTGGAAGACAACCTAGGCAGTACCATTCAGGACATAGGCATGGGCAAAGATTTCATGATAAAGATAACAAAAGCAATTGCAACAAAAGCAGAATCTGACAAATGGAATCTAAACTGAAGAGCTTCTGCACTGCAGAAGAAACTATCAAAAGAGTAAACAGTCTACAGAATGGGAGAAATTTTTTGCAAACGATGCATCTGACAAAAGTCTAATATATTGCATCTATAAGGAACTTAAGCAAATTTACAAGCAAAAAACAACCCCATTATAAAATGGGCCAAGGACATGAGTAGGTACTTTTCCAAAGAAGACATACATGCAGCCAACAATCATATGCAAGAAAGCTCAATATCACCAGTCATTGGAGTAATGCAAATCAAAACCACAGTGAGATACAGTCTCACACCAGTCAGAGTAACTATTACCAAAAACTGCAAAAATAACAGATGCTGGTAAGGCTGTGGAGAAAAATGAATGCTTATAAACTGTTGGTGAGAATGTAAATTAGTTCACCCATTGTGGAAGACAGTGTGCCATTCCTCAAAGACCTAAAGACAGAAATACCATCCACCCCAGCAATCCCATTACTGGGTGTATACCCAAAGGAATATACATTGTTCTTTTATAAAGACACATGCATATATAAGTTTCTTGCAGCAGTATTCACAAAAGCAAAGAGATGGAATCAACTTAAATGCCCAGCAATGTTAGATTGCATAAAGAAAATGTGGCACATATACACCACAGAATGAGATCATGACTGTTGCAAGGGACTTGGATGGAGCTGGAGGTCATTATCTTTAGCAAACTAATGCAGGAAGAGAAAACCAAACACTGCATGTTCTCACTTAGAAGTGGGAGCTAAGTTATGAAAACACATGGACACAGAGGGGAACAATACATGCCAGAGCCTTTTAGAAGGTGGAGGGTGAGAGGAGGGGAGAGGATCAGGCAAAATAACTTAGGAGTACTAGGCATAATATCTGGGTGATTAAGTAATCTGTATAGCAACTCCCCATGACAAGTTTATCTATGTAACAAACCTGCACAGGTACCTCTGAATTTAAAAGTTTTAAAAAAATGACTTACTCCTCTCATTTTGTTAATGGGTTTCTCACTGTTTTTATATCTTTATCTCTCTCTTCCTTTAATTATTTACCTTTATGATTTGGTGGTTTTTTTTTGTAGTGATAACATGTGACTCCATTCTCCATCTTATTTGTATGTCTGCTCTACTATTGAGTTTTATACTTTTGTGTGTTTTTTTGATGGTAGATACTGTCCTTTCACTTTTAAATACAAGACTCTCTTAAACATTTTTTGTAGTGTAGTGTGATGAATTCCCTTAGCTTTTGTTTGTCTGGGAAAGATGTTATTTGTCCTTCATTTTTAATGATAGGTTGGCTGGATATAGTATTATTGGCTGACATTATTTTCCCAAGCACTTGTAATATATTGTCATATACCTGTAAGGCTTCTGCTGAGAAATTTGCTTTTAATATTATGGGGATTTTCTTACATGTGATTTGATGTTTTTCTTCCTATTTATTGAATTCTGTCTTTGGCTTTTCACAGTTTGACTATGATACACCTTGTTAGAAACCTTTTATGGATTGAATGTATTTGAGGAATTTTGTACTTCTGTATCTTCATGTTTGTATCTTTTGTAAGACTTTGGAAATTTTCAGCTATAATTTTTTTTAAATGTTTTTTCCCATTTCTCTTTCTGAAACTCCCATAATTTGAAGATTTGATCACTTTATGGCATCCCATATGTTACGTAGTCTTTCTTCTTTTTTTTTTAGACGGAGTTTCGCTCTTGTTACCCAGGCTGGAGTGCAATGGCACGATCTCGGCTCACCGCAACCTCTGCCTCCTGGGTTCAAGCAATTCTCCTGCCTCAGCCTCCTGAGTAGCTGGGATTACAGGCACGCACCACCATGCCCAGCTAATTTTTTTTTTGTATTTTTAGTAGAGACGGGGTTTCACCTTGTTGACCAGGATGGTCTCGATCTCTTGACCTCATGATCCACCCGCCTCGGCCTCCCAAAATGCTGGGATTACAGGCGTGAGCCACTGCGCCCGGCCCTTTCTTCATTTTTTAAAATTGTTTTTTACTGTTGTTGTCTGAATGTGTTATTTAAAAAAAATCTATTTTCAGGTTCAAAAATTCTTCTGCTTGATTTTTGTCTATTGTTGAGGCTCTCAGCTATATTTTATATTTCATTGAAATCTTCAATTTTAGGACTTTTAAAATGATATTAATCTTTGTTGAATTTCTCATTGAGATCATAAATTGTTTTCCTAATTTTTTGGATCATTTATCTTTTTAAAAAATATATATATATCTCAGTTTCTTTTTTATCAGATTTTCAAATTTTTTTCCAGCATTCCATAATTTTCTTTTCTTATGGGTGTCTTACTGAAAAATTATTTTGTTTCTTTCTAGGTGTCTTGTTCCCTTCCTTTTCCATGTTTCTCATGTCTTTTTGTTGGTGTCTGTGTTTATTGTAGTCTTCCAATTTATTCATTAACATTGGTAGGGGAAGACGTTTTCCCTATAGATATATTTATAGTGTTGGTTCTGTGGAGTGGCTTGTCTTTTATTTTACATAGGCACAGTCATGTAATCTTTTATGATTTTTTTGGATTGTAACCCATGTCAGCAGTGTCTGAGTTCTGTCATGTAGACTGCTGCTGTTAATGGCAGCCATGCTGAGGCTTTGCTGAACCTGTGAACTCCCCAGGTGGGCTGCTCCTTAAGCACCAGTAGTGATGGCAGTGGTCTGGGTGGACTTGTCATTAGTTGCCTGAGTGGTGTGTGTGGGTGCCAGTATGGCTGGGTGAGTTGAGCCAGTCTCCAGACCTCTGGATGATTTGTGTAGGCAATGGCAGTGACAGCTGTATGTGGGGTTGGCTTGTCCTTAGGTTTTTGGAAGGCATGTGCCTGAGCCAGTGGTGGGTGAACTGATCCCTAGGCATTTGGATGATGTAGACCAGTACTGGGGTTGGGCAGACTGGGTCTCGCTTGACAACCCCCACCCCCAATGATGTGTGTGGGAAGTGGTAGCAGCAGGTGGTTAGGTTGTTCCCTAGGAACCCTGATGATGTGCATTGGTGACATTGAGGAGTGTAGATTGATTTTTGATTCTCCAGATGACATGTGTGGGTGCCAGTGGTGGTGGGGTGGGCCACTTTAAATTTTTTGTTACAATGTATTTTCATTCTTTTTAAAAAAAGGTAACATTGGCCAGGCGCGGTGGCTCACGCCTGTAATCCCAGCACTTTGGGAGGCCGAGGCGGGTGAATCACGAGGTCAAGAAATCGAGACCATCCTGGTCAAAATGGTGAAACCCCGTCTCTACTAAAAATACAAAAAATTAGCTGGGCATGGTGGCGCGTGCCTGTAATCCCAGCTACTCAGGAGGCTGAGGCAGGAGAATTGCCTGAACCCAGGAGGCGGAGGTTGCGGTGAGCCGAGATTGCGCCATTGCACTCCAACCTGGGTAACAAGAGTGAAACTCCGTCTCAAAAAAAAAAAAAAAAAAAAAGGTAACATTAAATTTACATAAGCATCTGTTTTCTTTCTGTTTTTCAGCTTGAATAATTTCTCTTGATCTGTCTATCTCCAGATCCACTAACTCCTTTTCAGTCTCCTTTCTGCACTTTAGGCCAGCGGTCCCCAACCTCTTTTTGGCACCAGGTTTCATAAAGAAAATTTTTCTGTGGACCCAGGTGGTAGGGCGGGTGGCATGGTTTTGGAATGATTCAAGCACATTACATTTATTGTGTACTTTATTTCTGTTGTTATTACATTGTAGTATAGAATTAAATAAGTATACAACTTACTATAATGTAGAATTGGTGGGAGACCTGAGCTTGAGTTCCTGCAACTAGATGTTCCCAAATGGAGGAGATGGGAGAGTGACAGATCATCAGTCATTAGATTCTCATGAGGAGCATGCAACTAATATCACCACATGCACAGTTCATAATAGGATTTGTGCTATGAGAATCTAATGCTGCCACTGACGTGACAGGAGGTGGAGCTCAGGTGGTAATGTGAATGATGGGGAGCGGCTGTAAATACAGATGAAGCTTCACTTGCTTTCTTGCTGCTCACCTCCTGCTGTGTGGCCTGGTTCCTAACAGGCCATGGACCAGTACCAGTCCATGGCCTGGGGTTGGGGACTCCTCCTTTAGGACATTCAGTGCTTTTAAAAATTTGGTCATGTTACTTTGTAGTTCTCAAATTGCAATTTGTTTCTTTTTAAATTTTCTGTTTCTCTGTTGAGATTTTCTGTCTTTTTACTTCTTTGAAGAGGGTTCATCCTCTCAGAGAACAGTTTAATAGTCACTTTAAGGTTTTTTTCTGGCTGGGTACGGTGGCTCACACCTTTAATTCCAGCATTTTGGGAGGCCAAGGCAGGTGGATCACCAGAGGTCAGGAGTTTGAGGCCAGCCTGGCCAACATGGTGAAACTCTGTCTCCACTAAAAATACAAAAAATTAGCCGGGCGTGGTGGAGGGCATCTGTAGTCCCAGCTACTTGGGAGGCTGAGACAGGAGAATCGCTTGAACCTGGGAGGCAGAAGTTGTGGTGAGCCGAGATTGCACCACTGCACTCCAGGCTGGGCAACAAGAGTCAAACTCTTGTCTCAAAAATAAATAAATAAGTAAAATAATTTTTTTTTCCTGATAATTTCAACATCTCTGTCTTCTTCTACTTAGCTGCTCTTGATTCTCATCTTCGGTGAGTTGTTGAGATTTCCTAGATTCTTTATATGCCCAGCAGTTTTTGATTATATCCTGGACGTTTTGAATATTAAGTTGCAAGTCTCTGGAACTTGGTTAGATCTGCAGGTTTGGTATTACTTTGAGTTCAACACTGTCATTCTTATCATATACTCTTCAGGGTCCTAAGATGACTTCTTCATGCAGTCTGTCTAGAATTCCTAGTTCCACTCAGTGGAAGAAGCTGAGAAGACTATTCTTATTCTATTTTATTTCTAGTAGAATTCTTGCTCATTTTTTAATCTGAGTTTTTATTTTATATATTTATTTATTTGTGAAACAGGGTTTTGCTGTGTCACCTAGGCCTGAGGGCAGTGGTACGATTATAACTCCATGCAACCTCAGACTCCTAGGCTCAAGTGATCCTCCTGCCTCAGCCTCCTGAGTAGCTGGGACTACAGACACATGCCACCACCAATGGCTAATTAAAAAAAAAATTTTTTTTTTGGTAGAGATAGGGTCTCACTTTGTCTATCAGACCAAACTTCTGACCTAAGTGATCTTCCTGCCTCAGCCTCCCAAAGTGTTGGGATTACAGGCATAAGCCACTGTGCCTGGTTCAAGTCTGAGTTTTTAGTCTTTGTTATTGATGTATAGGAATTCTTTATATAGTAAAGATATGAGTCTGTTGTCAGTATGTGTACTGCAGATATTTTCTCTCAATCTGTAGCTGTTTTATTTCTTAATTGTATGTAGTTTGATGAGCAGAAATAGTTGATTTTGATGAATCTAGTTGATCATTTTTTTTCCTTTATTCTTAGTGGTTTCTTCTTCTTTCTTCTTCTTCTTTTCTTCTTTTTTCTTCTTGTTCTTTCTTCTTGTTCTTTTTTCTTCTTCTCTTTTTTTAAGACTGAGTCTTGCTCTATTGTCCAGGCTGGAATGCAGTGGTGTGATCTTGGCTCACTGAAACCTCTGCATCCTGGGTTCCAGCAATTATTGTGCCTCAGACTCCCAAGTAGCTAGGACTACAGGCATGCACCACCATGCCTAGCTAATTTTTGTATTGTTAATTGAGACAAGGTTTCATCATGTTGCCTAGGCTGGTCTTGAACTCCTGGCCTGTAAGGATCCATCCACCTTGATCTCTCAAAGTGCTGGGATTACAGGCATGAGTCACTGTGCCCGGTTTCTTTATTCTTAGTGGTTTTTTTAATGCTGTGTTTTTTGCTGGAGATGCAGTTATATGCTTTTTGTTGTTGTTGTGACAAAATACATATAACACAATATTTATCATGTTTAGCCATTTTAATGCGTTCAATTTAGCAGCATTTAGTTCTTTCACAGTTTTGTGCAACCACTTTCTCTGTCTGGTTTCAGAACCTTTTCATCACCCCAAATGGAAACTCTTTACTCATTAAGCATTCACTTCCTGTTTTGTCTCTCTGTTCTCCCCACTTTCCAGACCCTGGAAATAACTACTTTGTTTTCTGTTGCTTGGATTTTCCTATTCTAGATATTTCACACAAACAGTCACTCATTATATGATCTTTTGTGTCTGTGCTGTTTCCCTTAGCACAAATGCTTTCAAAGTTCATCTATGTTATAGTATGTGCTTTAGTTCTTTTTATGGTCTAGTAATATTCTGTTGTATGGTTATATCACATTTATCTGTTCATCTGTTTGTATTGTTTTCACCTTTTTTGCTATTATGAATAATGCTTATATGAACATACAGGTATCTGTTTGAAAACCTGTTTTCCATTCTTTTGTTTTATACTTAAGATAGGAATTGCTGTGTCATGTGGTAACTTTATGTTTAAGTTATTGAGGAACTGCCATACTTTTTTTTTTTCTTACAGTAGCTATACCGATTACATTTCCACTAGTAATGTATGAGGGCTCCAGGTTCTTTATATACTCACCAACACTTGTTTTCTCTCTCTCTCTCTCTCTCTCTCTCTCTCTTGCTCTTAGATTTTCCTTTTCCTTCTCCTCTCTTTTCTTCATTCTTAATCCTAGTGGGTATGAAATGATATGTCATTGTGGTTTTGATTGCATTTTTATGTGTTTCCATATAAATTTTAGGGGTATTTTTCCTTCTTCTGGGAAGAATGTTATTGATATTTTTATAGGGATTTTGGTGAATCTATAGATTTCTTTGTTTAGTGTGGACATTTTAACAATGACATTTTAACACATTGAGTCTTTTTTCATTTTATTTTTTTGTTCTTGAAGAAGATAAACAATACTGACTCAACCCATGACCCATGAATATCTTTCTGTTCTTTTGTTCTCCAGTTTTTTTCATCAATGTTTTATGGTTTTCATTGCAGAGATCTTTCACTTCTTTGGTTTGGATTTGCACTTCCTAATGACTAATGACACTGAGTGTCTTTGAAGATGCTTTTTGTCATTTGTATTTTTTTTTGAAGAAATGTCTATTCACATTCTTTGCCCATTAAATTTTTTTTTCTTTATCTTACTGAGTTGTAAGATTTTGTTTTTAAATTTTGAATGCTATACCTTTTTCCTTAAAGAGGTGGGATCTTGCTATGTTGCCCAGGCTGGCCTGAAACTCAGCCTCCAGCAATCCCCTCCTGCCTTGGTCTTCCAGAGTGCTGGGATTACAGGTGTGAGCCATTGTGGTTGGCC
Source organism: Sapajus apella (assembly GCF_009761245.1). Classification (NCBI taxonomy): domain Eukaryota; kingdom Metazoa; phylum Chordata; class Mammalia; order Primates; family Cebidae; genus Sapajus; species Sapajus apella. The sequence goes on from NW_022436980.1 coordinate 18,923,373, forward strand.
TGGATACTGTACTTTTATCAGTTACCTTATTTGTAAATATTTTCTCCCATTTGATTAGTTGGTTGCTTTTTCACTATTCCAATAGTGTTCTTTGTTTCAAATTTGGGTGATGTTCAATTTATCATTTTTCTCTTGTTATTTGTGTTTTTGTGGTTATAACTGTGAAATCATTGGCAAAGACAAGTCATGAAAATGTACTTCTGTGTTTTTTTCTAAGAGCTTCATAATTTTAGCTCTTATATAATATTTAGATCTTCTCTTTATTTAAGTTTATTTTTGAATATGGTATGAGGCAAGGGTCCAAGTTCATACTTTTGCATGTGGCTGTTCAGTTGTTCTAGAACTATTTGTTGAAAGTTTATTTTTCTCCCATGAATGGTTTTGGCAACCTTGTTGAAAATCAATTATTGGCCATAGATATATGGGTTTATTTCTAGACTTTCAGTTCTGTCCCATAGATCTATGTGTTTGCCCTTTGCCAGTACCAACATTGTTTTGATTACTATAGCTTTATAGTAAATTTTGAAACTAAAATGTGAGTCCTCTAATTTTGTTTGCCTTCTTCAAGATTGTTTTGGTTCTTTGGAGCCTCTCCCAGTTGTTAGATCAGTTCATCCATTTCTGCAAAACAGGCTGTTGGGCTGTTGAAATTTTGGTAGGGATTGAATGGAATCTGGAGGTCACTTTTGGGAGTAATGCCTAACTACTAACCAAAATAGTTAATAAAGGCTTTCAGTCCTCGATTAGGATATATCTTTTCATTTATTTAGGGTTTCTTTAATTTCTTACAGCATGTTTTGATATTTTCAGCATGAAAGTCTTACATTGCCTTGATTAAATTTGTTGGGTATTTTATTCTTTTTGATACTATTGTAAGTAGATGTTTTTTCTTAATTTCCCTTTCAGATTTGTCACTGCTACTATATAGAAATACAACTGATTTTTGCCTTTTGATCTTATATTTTGTAACTTTTCTGAATTAGTCTATCAGCCTTAATTTTTTTTTGGTGGATTTTTCTGACTCTTTTGGCTATTGCGAATAATGGACTACAAACACAATTGTACAAATATCTCTTTTATAAAGACAGTCTTGTAAACTTTATTTCATTCATTATTTTTTTGAGATAGAGTCTCACTTTATCACCCAGGCTGGAGTACAGTGGCACCAACTTGGCTCACTGCAACCTCTGCCGCCCAGGTTCAAGCGATTCTCCTGCCTCAGCCTCCTGAGTAGCTGGGGTTACAGATACCCGCCACCGCGCCCAGCTAATTTTTGTATTTTTAGTAGAGATGGGGTTTCACCATGTTGGCCAGCCTGGTCTTGAACTCCTGACCTTGTGATCTACCTGCCTCAGCCTCCCAAAGGGCTGGGATTATAGGCGTGAGCCCCCAGGCCTGGCCTTATAAACTTATTACAAATGTCTGTTCTGTGATGTGGAAGCAAAACCAAAACTTAATACAGATGTAATCATTGTATATCTTTGTGAGATAGCTACTGTTATTATATCCATTTTCAGATAAAGAAACTAAGGCATAGAGAATATAAATACTTATTTGCTTAGGATAACACTGTGTATTAAATAAATTAATTTGAATCTTTTATTCTAGTCATATTTAATCTAAACTCTGTCAGTAAAATGTCTGGCTCTTTCCTAAAGTTTTCCATGTGGCAGTTCATAGGTAACTAATTTTAATATCTTCCAATTATTATAAATGCAGTTACATCAAAATCATAGGCCCTATATAACCTGCTATGTAATAATTTATATTACTTTCTTTAAATACATTACAGATTTTAATATTTATTTGAGCTTTGGAATCTCAAAGTGTTGATTTTTTCATTAAAGTTACCCTGGTATTTTAAAATGTCTTCCTGGTATTTTTTGGTGGACTTAACATTTTTGCATTAGCAAAAGAGCCAGATATTCCATAGATTACACTTACTATTTTTCTCTGTGAACTACTATGAATTTAATCGTTTACAACAAATTTCTAAATAAAAAAGAACATTTTAAATGCCTCTTGTCATATTGTTTATTATTAAAATTTCATTTTTTTTCTTAGTGGGAAAGGAGTCTAAGGAATAAAGTCATCTCTCTAGACCATAAAAATAAAAAAGGTATCCGAGGGTGTCCTGTCACTACCAAGTCATCACCAGAAAGGTAAGATATGTATGTGTGTGATACAGTATGGGCTTATCCTATGAAATGTGACCATAAATGATGCATTTAAGCTCGTTGATCTCGATTATGACCACAACATTTAAAGTAGAAGGTTTCAATTCAGTGGCCTTTAAGATTCTTCCAAGCTCTTAACTTTCTGTGATTTTAAGTATCTGTACTTTCTTGTTTTTGTGCATTTGGAACATCTTGCTAAGCTTTTGCTGCTAATGCTGGGGTTATGCCTAGACTGATAATGATGATTGAGTCATTATTTGTGATCAGTAGTGAGAAATGATGCTCTGTTTCTTCTTCTTCTTTTTTAAAAGGCTAGTCAAATGAAACACTGGGAGTGGAGCAGGAACAAAGACGTCTGTAACTTGTTATCAGTTGGTTGTAAACACCTCTGTACTTGGGCCAACCAAAGATGCTCCATTTAGCAACTATGCTACTATAGTCATAGTGTTAACAAATTACTTATATAGAGGAATTAAATATCTGGAAGATTCAAATTACAGTTGTTACTGGAAATAATATAGAACATTTCAGAATTGGGCATCAGTCAATGATTTTAGAAAGTTGTTATTTTAAAAAAGAGTATTGAATTTTCTTTTTAACATAGTGAATAAAAAATGACCATAGCAAATTATAATTGTTGGAAAGTCACACAAATTTAGAAGACTGAATGGGATCCTTGAATTTATGTCAAAGTACTTCTATAAACTTCTTAGTATAATTCCCCTTTTCAAGTAAATTGTGTGTAGGAAATATAAAATATATGAGTGACTCCATAGCAGTTTATGAGCCTTTTGACATTCTACCATGCCAGGGATAAATTATCAGGGTGAATAAGCAGGTCTACTGATGCAATGATGATGCTTTTATCCTTAGAACAAGCACACACTCAGTTTTCAGACTTGGTTTCCCAAAAAGATTTACATCAAAAGTTATATTTGGTTTGAGAGATGGAATGCTAGAAGTAAAGGAATCATAATCTTTAATTAATAAAAATCAAGTCACATTTTCTGAAAGTTTTGCATGTACAAAGTTGTTTTATCTTACGGGAGACATATCCTGAAGACTGTGTGCTTCAAAACTTACATCATTCAGGCCGGGCATGGTGACTCACACTTGTAGTTCCAGTACTTTGGGAGATTGAGGCAGGTTGATTGCTTCATTGCAGGAGTTCAAGACCAGCTTGGGCAACATGGTGAAACACCATCTCTGCAAAAAATTAATAAAAGTAAAAATAAAAAAAGCTTACATTATTTAAATCTCACTTTTCCATAAGAATGCTTGTAAAGTGGTGGGCACAGGTTCTTTGGGATATCAATCAATAACTTTGCAACATATTATTACTTTAATATTGCCTTTTAGTTTTCTGGCATTATCTGTAATATTTTTTCAGTTTGTTTCTTCTAAATTATCAGCCTGGCATAAAATGATAATTGTTTGGCCTTCCTTACAGAATTTATGACATCTGACTTCTCTTCCAGAGTTAGTGATTTTCAGGCATGTTCACAGCATTAGCGTTATAACATCTATTTAATATACAGTTAATGATATTGTTAGAGGATGAAAAGATTTAAACTTTAGTAGCAGTAGAAATTGAATTAAAAGTACAATAATGACCCAAATCAGCATCTTTTTAATAAACAAAAGAACAATGTGGTTGACATGATCCTGACAAAGGAAAATGATATATTTTTTAAACTGATACAAGTGATGTTGCCAACAGGCAATAGTGTGTAATTAATTAGTTTTATAGTTTACTCACCCAATTTTTGAATAATAGAATGTGATTTTTGACAGATTTTTAAAATCTAGAGGGCTTTGTATTATTTCAAAAATTTTAACTTAAGACACATATATATGTTTTATATATAGAACTAATTATATATAAATACATAATTAGTTGAATTCACAATGTTAAAATGTTCATGAAATATTTCTGCATTGCATTTGTGGCAATGTGTTTGAATATTAAAAAGTAGAATTAAAAAAAATATCTCTAATGTATGGTAGAAGGGACTTGAGTCACTTCCAAGTCCTAGTTGTCTTAAGCTAGGAGGGGGCATCTTGTCTATACTTTAGTTTTCCTCTGCTGAAAGTTCTGGAGCTTTTGATTTTCAACCTTTATCTGAATGTTCTACTTCTAAAAGGTAGGTAAAATGGGATGGTTAGGATATCCAGGATGTCTGGAAACGCAGGTAGGATAGAACATGATGAGTTGTTTAGGTGAAGCTGGCTTATGATAGTTAAGTTAGTAGGCAGAGTTAGGAAGTGAGTTGGTTCAAAACAACAGGAATGGGAAATTGTGATGTATTTGCTTCACAGCACAAGAATTTTGTAAAGTTCTCTTGGGCAGATTATTTTTAGAAGAGACCTAGTTTGCTTTTTCTGTTTTAATGGGATTCTTTTATCCTCTCTTGACCTCATTTTCACTATCAGTGAGCTTACAGAATTTGTACCTACAGACTTAGTTCTCTTGTAGTATATATATATATATATATTTTTTTTAGACGGAGTTTCGCTCTTGTTACCCAGGCTGGAGTGCAATGGCGTGATCTCGGCTCACCGCAACCTCCGCCTCCTGGGTTCAGGCAATTCTCCTGCCTCAGCCTCCTGAGTAGCTGGGATTACAGGCACGCGCCACCATGCCCAGCTAATTTTTTGTATTTTTAGTAGAGACGGGGTTTCACCATGTTGACCAGGATGGTCTCGATCTCTTGACCTTGTGATCCACCCGCCTCGGCCTCCCAAAGTGCTGGGTGGCTCAAGCCACCGCGCCCGGCGTATAATTTTTAAAAAATAAAATTGTACTGTTCTTCCTATTTCACTAATTATTTGGCATATCAGTCATAAGAGTATGTGAGCAATATCAGGTTGGAACTGAACTCTCTCTATTTATAATTATGGCAGCTAGTATCTATTGAGTCTTATTACATGTTAGGCATTAGGCTAAGCCTGAACTGTCTTACTTAATTTTCACAAGTCTGTGAGATGTAAGTAGTATTGGCCTTATCTCATAGCTGAGGAAATTTAGGTCTTGTTACTATAATGGAGAGGAATGTTATTAATGCATCTCTAGCAAACCTAGTTTAGTATTAACAGACTTAAATTTTTATTTTAATACGGTTGAATTCTCCTAGGCTATCTGAAACATTTTATAAATTGTTGCTGTGCAAAGGGAAATCAAAGCAACAAAAATACAACAGGAGAGAGGGAAAAAGTTTCCATATGTTTGTATTATTTGGAACTGCTGACTCTATCTACTGTCTTTGATATTATTTTAAACATTTTAATACTTTTTAGTGCTTTTAAAAAAAGTTTTATTGTGATGTAATTTACATATCATAAAATTCACCCATTTTAATTCAATAATTAAATAATATTTAGTATATTTACAGAATTGTGAGCCATCACCACAGTCTGGTGATGGTTTTAGAACATTTCCCTCATACTCCAAAAGAAACTGCTCATTTACAGTCACTTTCCATTCTTACCTACAGCTGTGAGGAACTACTAACCTATTTTCTGTCTCTATAAGATTTGATTTTTTGGACATTTCATATAGACAGAACCATACAATATGTTTGTTCTTATGTCTGGCTTTCACTGACCATAATGTTTTGACGTTTATTAATATTGTAGCATAAATCAGTATTTCACTTCTTTTTATACCACATTGTGTTTATTCACCAGTTGAATTTTTATATTGTTTCTACTTTTTAGCTATTATGATAATGTTGTAAACATTCCTGTACAAGTGTTTGCAGGTGTTTGTGTAGACATATGTTTTATTTTTCCTTTTTCTTTTGAGATGGAATCTCACTTTGTTCCCCAGGCTGGAGTGCAGTGGTGAAAAAACAGCTGACTGCAGCCTCAACCTCCCAGGCTCAAGCAATTCTCCCACCTCAGCCCAACAAGTAGTTGGGACTACAGGCATGCACAAACACGCTTGGCCAATTATTCTATTTTTTGTACAGATGAGGTTTTGCCGTGTTGCCCAGGCTGGTCTTGAACTCCTGAGCTCAAGTGATCTGTCTACCTTGGTCTCCCAAAGTGCTGGGATTACAGGCATGAGCCACTGTGCCCATCCTTAGACATATGTCTTGAATAGATAATTAGGATTAGAATCGCCCTGTCATGCTTTAATATTGTTTAACCTTTTGAGCAACTGCTGAGTTTTTTTCAAAATGACTGTACCATTTTGCATTCCCACCAGCAATGTATGAAGGATTCATGTTTCTCTACATCCTTACCAACACTTATCTCCTTCCATTGTTTTTTCCTCTCTTTTTTTTCTTTCCTTCTATCTTTCTATCTTAGTGGGTGTGAAGTAGTATTTCATTGTGGTTTTGATTGGCATTTCCTAATAACTAAATGACGTTGTCTTTTCATATGCTAATTGGTCATTTGTATGTTTTTTTAGAACTGTCTACTCAGATCCTTTGCCCATTTTTAAATTGGGTTGATTATCTTTTTGTTGTAAGAGTTAAAAAAAATACTTTCTGGGTACAAGTCCCTTATCAGATATATGATTTTCATATATTTTGTCTCATTCTTTTAACTGGTTTCTCACACTCTTGGTGGTGTCTTTTGAAACAAAAGTTTTAAATTTTGATGAAGCCCCATTTATCTATTTTTTTTTTTTTTTTGGTCTCTGTGCTTTTGGTGTTATATCTAAGAAACCATTGCCTAATCCAAGGTCATGATCATTTACTCCTGTGTTTTCTTCTAAGAGTTTTATCATTTTAGCTCTTAGATTTAGGTCTTTGATCCATTTTAGTTAATTTTTGGGTATGGAATGAAATAGGCACCCTAATTAATGTTTTTGCCTTTGGATATTCATTTGTCTCAGCACCATTTGTTCAAAAGACAAATGGTGTCTCTTCATTATTTTCCATTGAATTTTCTTGGAACCTTTGTGAAGTATCAGTTGACAGAAAATGTCAGGGTTTATTTCTGGATTCTCAGTTCTCTTCCATTGATCTATATGTCTGTCCATATGCTGTTACTGCCATGTGCTGTTGCAACTTTGTAGTAAAATTTGAAATTGGGAAGTGTGAGTCTTATAACTTTGTTATTTTTTTTCAAGATTTTCGGGACTGTTCTGGGTTTCTTGCATTTTCAGTTGAATTTTAGAATCAGCTTGTCATTTTTAACAAAAAACAAGCAAGGATTTTGGCAGTGATTGTATTGAATCTGTAGACAAAATTGGCGAATATTGCCATCTTAACAATATTGCCCACCTCATGCCAGTTAGAATGGTGATCATTAGAATATCTGGAGACAACAGATGCTGGAGAGGATGTGGAGAAACAGGAACACTTTTACACTGTTGGTGGGAGTGTAAACTAGTTCAACCATTGTGGAAGACAGTGTGGTGCTTCCTCAAGGACCTAGAAATAGAAATTCCATTTGACCCAGCAATCACATTACTGGGTGTATCTCAAAAGGATTATAAATCGTTCTATTATAAAGACACATGCACACATATGTTCATAGCGGCACTGTTTACAATAGCAAAGACCTGGAACCAACCCAAGTGCCCATCAATGATAGACTGGACAAAGAAAATGTGGCACATATACACCATGGAATACTATGCAGCCATAAAAAATGATGAGTTTATGTTCTTTGTAGGGACATGGATGAATCTGGAAACCATTCTCAGCAAACTGACACAAGAATAGAAAATCAAATGCTGCATGTTTTCACTCATAGGCTCATGTTGAACAATGAGAACACATGGACACAGGGAGGGGAGGAGCATCACACACTGGGTTCTGTTGCAGGGGTCCAGGGAGGGGCAGCGGGGCTGGTGGGGAGGTCAGGGAGGGATAACATGGGGAGAAATGCCAGATGTAGGTGATGGGGATGGAGGCAGCAAACCACATTGCCATGTGTGTACCTATGCAACAATCCTGCATGATCTGCACATGTGCTCCAGAACCTAAAGTATAATTAAAAAAAAAGAAAAAGAATACTGTCTTCAGATTAATAAACATGGGATGTCTTTCTGTTTATTTATGTCCTCTATAATTTTTTTCAATAGTGTTTTGTAGTTTTCAGTGTGTCTTTGACCTTTTTTTGTTAAATTTATTTCTAAATGCTTTCTTACTTCTGAAGCTATTATGAATTGAATAGTTTTCTGTTTTTAAATTTTTATTATTTTGAGTTAGGATCTCCTTTATTGCCCAGGCTGGAGTGCAATAGCATGGTCATAACTCACTGTGGCCTTGACCTCCTGGGCTTAAATAATCTTCATTCCTCAGACTCCAAGTCTCTGGGACTACTGGTGTGTGCCACCATGCTTGGCCAGTTTTTTGAATTTGTAGAGTTGGGGTCTCATTGTGTTGCCCAGGTTGGTCTTAAACACCTGGTCTCAAGTAATCCTCCTTTCTTGGCTTCCCAAAGTGTCAGGATTGCAGGCACGAGCCATTGTGCCCGGAATTGTTTTCTTTATTCATTTACTCTAGGATTTCCAATTTGTTAGCATATAGTTGTTCATAATAATAGTAGTGTCTAATGATACTTTGTATTTCTGTGGTATCAATTTTTATGTCTTGCTTTTTGTTTTCAATTTTATTTGGGTCTTTCTTTTTTTTTTTTGATTGGTCTAGCTAGTGGTATATTAATATTTTCAAAATGCCAACTTTATGTTTTGATCTTTTAAAAAGTCTTTATTTTGTTTATTTCTACTCTGATCTTTACTATTTCTTTCCTCCTACTGATTATTGTTTTGTTCTTGCTTTTCCTCCTTTTCCTCCTCCTCTTCCTTCTTCTTTTCTTCTTCTTTTTTGAGGTGGAGTTTTGCTCTTGTTGCTCAGGCTGGAGTGCAATGGCAGTATCTCAGCTCGCTGCAACCTCTGCCTCCCGGGTTCAAGTGATTCTCCTGCCTCAGCCTCCTGAGTAGGTGGGAATACAGACACATGCCACCATGCCCAGCTAATTTATATATTTTTTAGTAGAGTCGGGGTTTCACTATGTTGTTCAGGCTGGTCTTGAACTCCTGATCTTGTGATCCACTCACCTCAGCCTCCCAAAGTGCTGGGATTATAGGCATGAGCCACTGTGCCTGATCTTGTTCTTGCTTTTCTAGTCCATTGAGGTCCACTGTAATTGTTTTTTATTTGAAATCTTTCTACTTTTGATGTAAGTGTTTATTGCTATTCATTTCTCTCTCAATACTGCTTTTGCTTGTCCATAGTTTTGATGTGTTGTGTTTCTGTTTTCTTTTGTTTCAGGAAGTAAAATAATTAAAAAAAAAATTTCTTCAGACCCAGTGGCTGTTCAGGAGCATGCTGTTTAATTTCCAGGGATTTTCACAGTTTCCAGCATTCTACTTGTATTTGATTTCTCGTTTTATTCCAGTGTGGTCTGAGGAGATACTTTATATGATTTCAGTTTTTAAAAAATTATAGAGATTTCTTTTGTGTCCCATAATGTGGTCTGCCTTGAAGAATGTTTCTTGTACTGGTGAGAAAATGTGTATTCTGCATCTGGTGGATGAAATGTTTTGTAAATATCTGTTAGGTCTATTTGATCTGTAGTGCAGATTAAACCTGATGTTTCTTTATTGATTTTCTGTCTAGATGATCTGTTTAGTGCTCACAGAGGGTGTATTAGTTGATTCTCATATTGCTATAAAGAACTACCTGACACTGGGTAATTTATAAAGAAAAGAGGTTTAATGGGCTCATGGTTCTGCAAGCTGTTCAGGCTTCTGCTTCTTGGGAAGCCATAGGAAACTTACAATCATGGCAGAAGGTGAAGGGGAAGATAGTGCATTGTACACGGCTGGAGGAGGAGAAAGAGGGAACAAAGGGGGAGGTGCTACACTTTTATAAATAACCAGATTTCATTAGAAGTCACTATCAGGAGAACAGCAAGGGGGGAATTCTCCCCCATGATCCAACCACCTCCCATAAGGCTCCTCTTCCAACATTGGGTATTACAATTCAACATGAGATTTGGGTAGGGACACAGACCCAAACCATGTAAGAGGATGTTCAAGTTCCAAACTATTATTGTATTGGGATCTGTCTTCCTTTTTAGCTCTAATAATACGTACTTTATATTTCTGTTTGCTTTGATGTTGGGTGTATGTATTCAGATTTTTTATTTTCTTGCTGAATTTATGCTTATATCAGTATATGATGATATTTTTGTGTCTTTGTATGTTTTTGACTGAATGTCTATTTTGTCTGACATAAGTATGTATAGCTACTAATGCATGTTTTGTTTTCATTTGTCTGTGTATGTGTGTGTGTGTATATATATATATATATATACACACACACATATATATATCTGTGTATACATACATATATGTATACTAATGCATGTTTTGTTTTCATTTGTGTGTGTGTATATATATATATACACACACACGCATATATATTTGTGTATATATGTATATATATACATATATTTGTATCCCTTCACTTTCAGTCCATATGTGTCTTTATAGGTAAAGATAATTTTTTCTGGGAAGCATATAGTTTGGTCTTGTTTTTTTAAATCTACTTAGCCTGTTTACGTCTTTAAACTGGATAATTTAAACCATTTACATTTAAGGTTGTTATTGGTAATGTAAAGACATTTGTCAAAGATGGCTGAATAGGAACAGCTCTGGTCTGCTGCTCCCAGCGAGAGCACACCAGAAGAGGAGTGATCTGCATTTCCAACTGAGGTACCAGGTTCATCTCATTGGGACCTAATAGATATCTACAGAACTTTCTACCCCAAAACCACACAATATATATTATTCTCAGCACCACATCACACTTATTCTAAAATTGAACACATAATTGGAAGTAAAATACTCCTCAGCAGATGTAAAAGAATGGAAATCATAACAAACAGTCTCTCAGACCATAGTGCAATCAAGTTAGAACTCAGGATTAAGAAGTTTATTCAAACCTCACAACTACATGGAAACTAAATAACCTGCTCCTGAATGACTACTGGATAAATAATTAAATGACGTCAGAAATAAAGATGTTATTTGAGACCAAGAGAATGAAGACACGATGTACTGGAATCTCCAGAACACATTTAAAGCAGTGTCTAGAGGGAAATTTATAGCACTAAATGCCCATCAGAGGAGTGAGAAAAGATAAAATCAACACCTTAACATCACAATTAAAAGAACTAGCGGAGCAAGATCAAAAAAGTTCGAAAGCTAGCAGAAGGTAAGAAATAACTAAGATTTAAAGCATAACAGAAGGAGATAGAGACACAAAACCCATCAAAAAATCAATAAATCCAGGAGCCGGTTTTTTAAAAGATCAGCAAAATAGAATGCTAGCCAGACTGATAAAAAAGAAGAGAGAAAATTCAAATAGATGCAACAAAAAATGATAAAGGGGATATCACCATCGATCCCATAGAAATACAAACTACCATCAGAGATTACTACAAACACCTCTATGCATATAAACCAGTAAATCTAGAAGAAATGGATACATTCCTGGAGACTTACACCTTCCCAAGACTAAACCAGGAAGACGTTGAATCCCTGAATAGACCAATAACAAGGTCTGAAGTTGAGGCAGCAATTAATAGCCTATCAACCAAAAAAAGTCCAGGACCAGACAGGTTCACAGCCGAATTCTACCAGAGATACAAAGAGGAGCTGGTACCATTCCTTCTGAAAGTATTCCAAACAATACAACAAGAGGGAATCCTCCCTAACTCATTTTATGAGACCAACATAATCCTGATACCAAAACGTGGCAGAGATGCAATTAAGAAAGAAAATTTCAGGCCAATATCCATGGTGAACATTGACGCAAAAATCTTCAATAAAATACTGGCAAACTGAATCCAACAGCACATCAAAAAGCTTATCCATCACAATCAAGTTGGTTTCTTGCCAGGAATACAAGGCTGGTTCAACATCCACAAATCTGTAAACATAATCTATTACATAACAGAACCAAAGACAAAAACCACATGACTATCTCAATAGATGCAGAGAAAGCCTTCAACAAAATTCAGCAGCCCTTTATGCTAAAAACTGTCAATAAACTAGGTATCAGTGGATCATATCTCAAAATAATAAGAGCCATTTATGACAGACCCACACCTAATATTATACTGAATATGCAAAAACTGGAAGTATTCTCTTTGCAAACTGGCACAAGACAAGGATGCCCTCTCTCACCACTCCTATTCAGCATAGTATTGGAAGTTCTGGCTAGGGCCTTCAGGCAGGAGAAAGAAATAAAGGGTATTTGAATAGGCAGAGAGGACATCAAATTGTCCTTGTTTGCAGATGACATGTTGTATATTTAGAAAACCCCATTGTCTCAGCCCAAAATCCCCTTAAGCTGATAAGCAACTTCAGCAAAGTCTCAGGATACAAAATCAATGTGCAGAAATCACAATCATTCCTTATACACCAATAATAGCCAAATCATGAGTGGTCTCCAATCACAATTGCTACAAAGTGAGTAAAATACCAAGGCATATAACTAACAGGGATGTGAAAGACCTCTTCAAGGAGAACTACAAACCACAGCTTAAGAAAATAAGAGAGGACACAAACGGATGGAAAAACATTCCATGCTCATGGTTAGGAAGAATCACTATCATGAAAATGGCCATAGTGCCCAAAGTAATTTATAAATTCAATGCTATCCCCATCAAGCTACCAATGACTTTCTTCACAGAGTTGGAAAAAACCAACTTAAACTTCATATGGAACCGAAAAAGAGACCTGCATAACCAAGACAGAGTACCAAAACAGAGATATAGACCAATTGTACAGAACAGAGGCCTTGAAAGAATGCCACACAACTACAACCATCTGATCTTTAACAAACTTGACAAAAACAAGCAATGGGGAAAGGATTCCCTATTTAATAAATGGTGTTGCGAAAATATCTAGCCATACGCAGAAAACTGGATCCCTTCCTTATACCTTATACAATAATTAACTCTAGATGGATTAAAGCTTTAAACATGAGGCCTAACACCATAAAAACCCTAGAAGAAAACCTAGGCAAAACCATTCAGGACATAGGCATGGGCAAGGACTTCATGACTAAAACACCAAAGCAATGACAACAAAAGCCAAAATAGACAAATGGGATCTAATTAAACTTAGGAGCTTCTGCACAGCAAAAGAAACTATAAGTTATAAGTAGAGTGAACCGGCAACCAACAGAATGTGGAAAAATTTTTGCAATCTACTCATCTGACAAAGGGCTAATATCCAGAATCTACGGAGAACTTAAACAAATTTACAAGAAAAAAACAGCCCCATCAAAAAGTGGGCAAAGGATGTGAACATTGCTTTTTAAAATAAGACATTTATGCAGCCAACAAACGTATGAAGAAAAGTTCATCATCACTGGTCATTAGAGAAGTGCAAATCAAAACCACATTGAGATACTATCTCATGCCAGTTAGAATGGCAATCATTAAAAAATCAGGAGACAAATGCTGGGGAGGATGTGGCGAAATAGGAATGCTTTTACACTGTTGGTGGGAGTGTAAATTAATTCAGCCACTGTGGAAGACAGTGTGGCAATTCCACAAGGATCTAGCAATAGAAATACCATTTGACCCAGCAATCCCATTACTGGATATATACCCAAAGGATTATAAATCATTCTGTTATAAAGACACATGCACACATATGTTCATTGCAGCACTGTTCTCAATAGCAAAGACTTGGAACCAATCCAAATACCCATCAATGATAGACTGGATAAAGAAAATGTGGCACATATACACCACGGAATACTACGCAGGTGTAAAAAAGGATGAGTTCATGTCCTTTGCAGGAACATGGATGAAGCTGGAAACTGTCATTCTCAGCAAACTGACACAAGAACAGAAAACCAAACAAAGGATGCGTTCATGTCCTTTGCAGGAACATGGATGAAGCTGGAAACCGTCATTCTCAGCAAACTGACACAAGAACAGAAAACCAAACAAAGGAAGCGTTCATGTCCTTTGCAGGAACATGGATGAAGCTGGAAACTGTCATTCTCAGCAAATTGACACAAGAATAGAAAACCAAACACCACATGTTCTCACTCATAAGTGGGTGTTGAACAATGAGAACACATGGACACAGGGAGGGGAACATCACACACTGGGGTCTGGGGGGTGGGGGGCTAGGGGAGGTATAGCAGTGGGTGGGGGGATTGGGGAGGGATAGCTTTAGGAGAAATACCTAATGTAGATGATGGGGTGATGGATGTGGCAAACCACCACCATGGCGCGTGTATACTACGTAACAAACCTGCACGATCTGCACATGTACCCTGGAACTTAAAGTATAATAAATAAATTTTAAAAAAGACATTCATCATTTTGTTAATTGCTTTCTGATTGTCTTGTATATCCTTTGTTCTTTTCTTTCTCTTTATTGTTTATGCTTACGGGTTGGTGGTTTTCTTTAGTGTTAATGATTGATTCCTCTTTCTTATTTGTTTCTGCTCTTCCAGTTAGTTTTATACTTCTGTGTATTATCATGATGGTAGATATTGTCTTTTTGCTTCTAGACATATGACTCCTTTAAGCATTTTTTATAGCATCAGTCTAGCCATCATAAATTATCTCTTTCTGTTTGTCTGATAAAGTCTTTATTTTTTCTTCATTTCTGAAGGATAGCTTTGCTGAAGGTAGCATTCTTGGCTTGTAGGTCTTTATTTCAGCACTTTGAACATATCATCCCATTCTCTCCTGGCCTATAAAGTTTTTGTTGAGAAATTTAGTTAGTGTGATGGAGGTTCCCTTGTATGTGTCTTACTACTCTTCTATTGCTATTTTTAGAATTCTCTCTTGGGCTTTGATTTTTGACAGTTTGAGTATAATGTCTGGGAGAAGTATAGGGACTTGGAGAAGCCTTTTTTGGATTGAATCTATTTGGGAAAATTTGAGCGTACTGTATCTTGATGTGTATATCTCTCATAGGAGTTGGGAAACTTTATTATTAAATTTTATTTTATTGTTAAATAGGCTTTTATTATTTTGTTAAATAGGTTTTCTGTCTTTGCTCATCTCTTCTCCTCTAAAACAACTAAATTTGAATATTTGGTCAGTTTATAATGTAGTATGTGTCCTGTTGGTTTTATTTATCCTTTATTTATTTTTCTTTTTCTGTCTGACAGGTTTATTTCAAAAGACATGTCTTCAGGTTTAGAGTATTTTTTCTTCTGCTTAGTCTGTTGTTGGAGCTCTCAATTGGATTTTTAAAAATTTCATTAATTGAACTCTTCCATTCCAGGATTTTTGTTTCTTCTTTTTAATTATACCTGTCTCTTTGTTGGATTTCTCATTTATATCCTGAAATGGTTTTCAGATTTTTTTGTATTTTCTGTGTTCTCTTGTAACTTGCTGAGTTTCTTTAGATTGGAATACCCAACACCTGGGGCCATGGACGGGTACTGGTCCATAGCCTGTTAGGAACCAGGCCGCAGAGCAGAAGGTGGGTGGCAGGTGAGTGAATATTACTGTCCGAGCTCCGCCTTCTGTCAGATTTGTGAGAGCATTAGATTCTCATAGGAGCTTGAGCCCTATTGTGAACTGTGCATGCAAGAGACCTAGGTTGAATGCCCATTGTGAAAATCTCATGCCCAATGAGATGGAATAATTTTGTCCCAAGACAATCTATACTACCCCACCATCCCTGGTCTGTGGAAAAATCATCTTTCGTGAAACTGGTGCCTGGTGCCAAAAAGTTGGGGATTGCTGCCTTAGATAATTATTTTGAGTTTGTTTTCAGGCATTTCATACATATATTTTTCTCTGTGTTATGTTTCTGGAGAATTGTATTTTTTGGAGGCGTCATGCTTTCTTGCTTTGTCTTGTTTCTTGTGTTCTTATGTGTGCATGTGGTGTGACAGTTGTTTCTCTCAGCTTTATGGATTAACTTCATTTGGTAGAGACTTTTCCTGTAGATGTATCTATGGTGTTTGTTAGGTAGATTGTTTAGAGTTTTATTCTTAGTGGATGCAGTTGTGTAGTCTCCATGTTATTTCCTTGGTCATAATCAGTGATAGTGGTGGCAAGGTCCTTATTGTCTTAATCTGCAATTTATTTTTAAAAATTTTCAGACTCATCAGCAGGAAGTAAATCTGTGGTTTCTGGAGTATGGCAGGCCTTTACTGGGGATGGGTACACCAGGCTTGCTAGTCCTTGTACCCCTGGGTGGCATGTATGAGCACCAGACATGGTAGGGGTGAGCCATTTGTGCCAGTCCTTGGGATTCCTGGTGGTAACATGGGTTAGAGTTCTTAGAGTCCAGGTCAATCAGTTCTTGGGTCCCTGGTCAGCATGTTTGGTGCCAGCTGTGGCCAAGGTAGGCTGGGCTGGGTTCTCAGGCCACTGTATAGTGTACTTGGGCATTGGCAATTCTGAGTGATGTGGGCTAGTACTCAGGCCTCTTGATGGTGTGTGTATAATGATTGTTTCTTTTGCTGTGCTCTTCAATTTAATTAGACCCCATTTGTCTATTTTGGCTTTTGTTGCCATTGCTTTTGGTGTTTAAGTCATGAATTCCTTGCCTATGCCTATGTCCTGAAGGGTATTGCCTAGGTTTTCTTCTAGGGTTTTTATGGTGTTAGGTCTTATGTTTAAATCTTTAATGCATCTGTAGTTAATTTTTGTATAAGGTATAAGGAAGGGGCTCAGTTTCAGCTTTCTGCACATGGCTAGCCAGTTTTCCCAACACCATTTATTAAACAGGGAATCCTTTCCCCATTGCTTGTTTTGTCAGGTTTGTCAGAGATCAGATGGTTGTAGATGTGTGGTGTTGCTTCTGAGGCCTTTGTTCTGATCCATTGGTCTCTATGTCTGTTTTGAGCAGTGGTTCGTAGTTCTCCTTGAAGAGGTCCTTCATGTCCCTGGTTAGTTGTATTCCTGGGTATTTTATTCTCTTTGTAGCCATTGTGAATGGGAGTTCACTCATGATTTGGCTCTCTGTATGCCTGTTATTGGTGTATAGGAATGCTCGTGATTTTTGCACATTGATTTTGTATCCTGAGACTTTGCTGAAGTTGCTTATCAGTTTAAGGAGATTTTGGGCTGAGACAGTGGGGTCTTCTAAATATACAATCATGTCATCTGCAAATAGGGACAATTTGACTTCTTTGTTTCCTAATTGAATATCCTTTATTTATTTTCTTGCCTAATTGCTCTGGCCAGAACTTTATTATGTTGAATAGGAGTGGTGAGAGAGGGCATCCTTGTCTTGTGCCAGTTTTCAGAGGGAATGCTTTCAGGGTTTGTCATAAATAGCTTTTATTATTTTGAGATGTGTTCCGTCGATACCTAGTTTATTGAGAGTTTTTAGCATAAAGGGCTATTGAGCTTTGTTGAAGGCCTTCTCTGCATCTATTGAGATAATCATGTGGTTTTTGTCTTTGTTTCTGTATTTGTGATGGATTACATTTATAGACTTAACATATGTTGAAGCAGCCTGGTTTGCTAGTATTTTGTTGAGGATTTTTGCATTAATATTTATTAGAGATACTGGCCTGTAGTATCTTACTACATCTTACTGTTAAAAAAAAAGTAACAAATTTTCTGCTGCCATAATTTATTTAGCCTGTTTCACTGGGACAAACTCATGTTCAGTGCCACTCAGTATAATTTGATTAAGTGTCTAAGTATTCTCACCCAGCTTCTGAAACCTGACAGGGAACTTCAAAAAAGCATTAAATGACATTTATTGTTCCATAAACTTGAGACCCAAAAAGTAATGTTAAATAGACAAGCAAAATTTTTAAAACAAGAGATAAACTCACTTCTTTCCTCAGTGACTGGTACAGAAAACATGTGGTCACACAAAAACAAAGGGAAAAATCACAAAGGAAAGCTCTCTGCCTATAGGGTCTATAAGGAGTTACAGATATTTTCAAATTGAAGATGAAAATAGACCATGCTTCTTTGTAGCAAATAATTAACCCCCTTTATGAATAAAACATCAAATGTCAAAGGTTTAACCCACTGAAGTAGTTTGTCTTCTGGGAGAGATTTCAAACTCAAAAATTATTCATTTCCTATTTTTGCCTGAACAAAGATGAGGATCAAATAGTACATTCAAATCAGGACACCTGGGTGTATGGACAGAGAGATGCTACAATTAAAATGTAATAGAAGTTTTAAAAAATTTCAGTCCTTTCTACCACAGGCCTCAAAAATGATTGCTAATAGATTTTGGGAAGGTTTTGGATGAAGGACATAAATATAGGAGGAAAGTGAGGAAACAGTGATCCCTTTTGAAAAGTATGCTAGCAGGCAAGCATTTTGTTTTATGAAAGAGGCACTCTTTTTTTTTTTTTTTT
>NW_022436980.1:18941947-18973522 GCF_009761245.1 Sapajus apella
AGCTGGGATTACAGGCACACATCACCATGCCCAGCTAATTTTTTGTATTTTTAGCAGAGACGGGGTTTCACCATGTTGACCAGGATGGTCTTGATCTCTTGACCTCGTGATCCACCCGCCTCGGCCTCCCAAAGTGCTGGGATTACAGGCTTGAGCCACCGCGCCCGGCGAGGCACTCTTTTTTATAGAGAAATAAGCTATTATGTGGTGTGTAAAAAACCCCTAAATAATCACCAGAATGTCTATCCATGATTGCACTAAAGCTCAATATTTGAGGAGAAGCTTAAGGGATTTGTATGGTACATTTTAGTGTTTTATTGATAACATCTAGTGTTTCCATGAAAAATTTCATCTTGTTCATAATGAAGATCCCTTAACACCTAGTTGGAAGTTGTCAACAATAATACTTTCTCTCCCTACTTGGGGCGCCTATTTCCAGGTCTGAGGTAGGGCTTTAAAAATGTTTAACAGGATGCTGCGTGTGGGGGATTGGAGTGGGGTGGGGTGTAGTTAGAGATCAAGACAGGGAAGAAAATGAGAGAAAAAACACAAGTTTATTAAAAGGCAAGGAATCTCCAAAAATGAAAACCAGAAAATAAAATGCTTAAAATGGAAGCAGAAGCAAAAAAGTTTTTCAATAAATCTGTCACAAAGCCAAAACACAGAAGTCTTTGCACCTATTAGGATTTACACTGATCCTCTCACCAAGGTTCTCCTGTTAATGCAGTTTGCTGCAAGCCGGTCTTCCTTGCTTGGATCTTCTCCAATCTGGCCTGATCACGTCAAACCTACACCCTTAGACATGATTTCTTCCAAGAAGGTACCAAGCTTTTTCACTGACCACCAGTGGCCGCATCAGCCCAACACATCTCTCCACATACAGATTCACTGCTGGCTCCACAACAGCACTGTCCTCCTATCTCCTCTCCAGGTCAGCATAAAATTCAGACAATAAAACCCAAACTGGCACAGAAAGGTAAATGCCCACAGTGTAAAAAGACAACAAAGGCTACTTCTAGGAACTGTATTTACTGGCCTCTGCCAGAGAAGCAGGCAGCTATGCCTGGACTGTGACCTCCAGAGCTGGATGCATGCTCTGCCGATGTGCTCACTCTCACGAGGATGCTTGGCTATGGCAGTGACAGTGAGGAGATTCACCTCTCATACAGCGCATTAGAAAGGTCATCTTGGGTTTTCAGTATGAAACATTTCATATGGTAAAATCCAATCCTAAGACTTCTTGGATTCAGGCTTCACACACTGTTAAGTGTGACTATTTGGTACTGAATATAGTTCACTTTATATAAGACATCACTTTAAAATTATGTGGATACCATCACTATTTTCAGCTTTTACTGTGGTTAATAAAAAACAACTCTTATCTTGAAAGTTCTGAACCATCTGATTACTAACGAGAATGTGAATACCAATTGGACCCTGTCTGTAAATCTGATTAATTTGGAGGAGAGGAATATTAAACACCAGCGCAAGTTTTCGAGCGACTTCTGAGGCAATCATTTCTTCCAAGTAGATTGCATGATAACGTGGGGTGCCCCACTGCCATTTTTATTTGCACTGCCGTGGCTTGCTGCTGCCCTTGCAGCACCATGCTGCTTGGCTGCTCCTCGCAGACATAGGTGATTAAACGGGGCCTGACTGACCTTGACTTCAGTGAATTACAGAGCCGAATTTCATTGGCTGCACTACAAATTTGAGCTAAATCTTCCTTTATCAGTTTTAATAAGTCAGCACCTGAAAAACTGAGAACAGTCTTGTGTAAGAAGAGAATCTATTTTTGAGCAGTCATTACTGTGTTTCCTGGATCGTAGCTGAAGGCTGAATTTGTTCACCAGAGGCCTGTGAAGCTTCACTTCCCTGATGGTTTGGGGAAGAAGAGTTGCTGTCCAGGACACGGCAAGTGCTGTGCTATGGAGAGGTGAAAGTGGGCGCTGGAGAAGGGATGTTATTCACATAAGCTGTGGGGGCATTGGGCCATGGAGAATACTATGAGGATTGTGGTATCAGGATGGCTGATACTTTTCTTTTTCATGAACTGTTTTGTTTTCCATCTTCTCTCGGTTAGTTTTTTGTTTCCTGTCTGCTCCTTTAGGCATAAAAACTTTGATTTGGCAGCTAGCTGAGTGTAGATGATCTGTGTATTCCCATTTTCATTCTGCTTAAAGGTGTCAACCTATCCTTAAGGGCACTCCCTTTTCACCTCCGTGCTTCTGTGGAGTAAATTCTGTGCTGATGCAGTGCACCTGAATGAAGGCAGAGGTGCGTTTTGTTGGGTCCCTGAGAAATTCAACCTAATTTAACTGGCTTGGATTTGTCCTTGTGTCAGTTATTGCCATAGACATTGGAATATCTAAATCAAGAAGTTTGTCTCTTGGCGATTCCACTTCCATCCTTCAAGTTGCTGATGCTCTGTGTAGGTAGCCATCTGTCATGGAATACAACCCTTATTATGCTCTTTACTAATTTTCCACTGATTTCAGGCATGTTACCCATTTTCCTATTTTCCTGTATCCGAATTTCATAAGACTGACCTTGTTTCAATTAAGTAAGGTTTCATCATGCAATATGAATATCTTGCATTTTCTTAATGGCTTTTTAGTCATCTTATTGATGTATAATTTACATGCAACAAAATACATACATTTTAAGTGCAGATTTCTGTTTTTTTTTTTTTTTTTTTTTTTTTTTTTTTGAGACAGAGTATCACTCTGTTGCCCAGGCTAGAGTGCAGTGGTGTGATCTCCAATCATTGCAACCTCCACCTCCTGGGTTCCAGCAGTTATCGTGTCTCAGCCTCCTGAGTAGCTGGGTCACATCAGCCTTGTTTGATGGGCAAGACAACCCTACAGAGTTCAGATCCAACAGTTCCAGTAGGGCTAAAGTCTCCTATGGGAGCAAGTCAAGCCTAGAGGGACGACCCTCACTGGTGCTGGTCAGCATCTGAGGGGTGGGGACCCCTGCTTTAAAGGTAACCACTCACCTAACTTTAAAAGTAATTACTTTCTAATTTTTCTTGGATAGTATTGTTACCTAAAAGTATATCCCTAAATACTAAATTTAGGTTTTAATTTGCTTGGTTTGAATGTTGTTCTTTACTGTTAAGTTTCTCTTCTGATATACAGAGAAATCTTGGGACACTTAAATGTTGTAGATATTTAGAATTTTTTACCTTACTAATTTAGGGGAAAGAGATTACTGACTTCTATTGCAGGATATTTTTAGTCAGAAAAATTGTAATAAAGCCAAGCATGAAATAAGTATTTTCCCAGAGAAGCCAAATTGTCCTTCTCATTTAGAGCCTCACTATTAAAATAATCAGTAAAACCAATGATTTGTTATTTTCCAACATAAATTCTTATTTGGTCTGAATGAATAGAAAAATGGCTTTTTCCAACATCAAATAGTCTCATATTTGAAATTATTAAAATTACTATTGAGATAATTTCCCCAATAATTTAGCAAATACCTAAGTCATATAGTTTTTCCATTAGACTTAATTACATTTTATCCTTAAATATCCTTAAAATTTTGTATATATTTTTATTTGGTCATTTAGAATTTTAAATTGTATAGCTGTAAAACTTATAAATAATAGTCTGATAGTCTTTAAACATTTTACCAAGTTTGCTGTCTCTTGGTCTCTTTTTATGCATGTGTATAGATGGGCATCACATGTATACATGTATACATAGACACATACATTTTTTGGGGAACTATTTGAAAGTAATTTGCAGGCATCATGGCATTTTATGTTCAAATACTTCCGCCTGCTTTTCCTAAGAACAGTGACATTATCTTACATAACAATTATACTATCAAGAAAATTAATAATTTCATATCGTCATGTGCTATAAAGTCCACAATCAGAATATCCTGAATGTTCCCAAGATGTTTTTATTTATTTATTTTTAAATTTATTTGGCAAAAACTGCAGTTATTTTTGCACCAACCTAATAGAATCAAATTCAGATTCACGCATTGTATTTGGCTACTATACCCCATTAGCCTGTTAATCTAGAAGAGTTCCAACCTGGTCTGCCCTTTCTCTTTTAACCATGACGTTGAGTTTTGAGGAGTCCAGACCAGTTGTCTTGTAGAATGCCTCACAGTCTATATTTTTGTTATTTTTCTGGACTTGCCCTTATGATTGGTCCAGGTTATATTTTGGCAGGAAAACTTCATACCGGATGTCATGTGCCTTTTATTGCACACAGCAGGGGATACATAATTTCTGGTCGTTTCACTCTTAATAGTTCTGTGCTTGAGCACTTGCATAAGGTGGTGCCTGCCAGATCAGCTCACTGTAAAGACACCTTTTCCTCTTTGCAATTAGTAATCATCTGTGAACTCATCTGTTTGCATTGTGCTGACACTTAGGACTGGCACTGATTGGAAAAATAAAAAGATATTTGTGGCATTATAAATGTGTTAATCTCACAGGGATTTCTTAACTCTAAGACAGCCTTACTGTGTTTCTTTAGTAAGCTTGTGTTCCCCCGCTCTGCAATGATTATTTGGAAACTTTTCTCAAACATATGTTCCTTTACTTTTCCTATCACTTTTAAGAGATGGTCTTGGTTCCTTCTCCTTCTTGCAAGAATGAAAGGAGTGCCTCTTGTATCATAAACCAGTGTAGTGTGAAGCAGTTAAGAGTGCTGACAAGAAAATTGAGAGTGTATGGTTCTGGATCCCATTTTTACTACTTGTTTTACTGTGTGCTTAGATGTTAATCAGTCTACCTTGGTCTCCTCAACTGCATGAAAAGAATAACTTGTGAGTCCCTCATGGAATGGTTGTGAGGATTAAATGAAATAAAGAATTGTAAAATGCTTAGCACAGTGCCTGGCATATAGTACATGTTGAATAAATATTAGCACTTATTTCTTAGGAAACTTACTGTGTTAATTATCCTGCCTTCTGCATCTTCAACCTTAAAGTGCTTCCCATAGCATTTAAACTTATACAAATTTTTCCTATCTTTAACTAACTAATCAACCAATAACTGACTAAAAACCCTTTCCTGCTTCTTAGGTGTATTTTCAGGTCTTGTCTTATTTTCTACTTTCACAACCGTATTTCTCAACTACTTTCATTTGCTATATTCCTTTGATCCTTTCCCTTTACTCGTCCCACTGTATTCTGGTTTCTGCTCACATCATTCTACTAAACTCTCTCTGATAAAGTCATTATTATCTCCATAAATTAATTTTTATGCCCCATAATTGCTGGTGCTTCCATTTGATTCTTCATAAAGATCAAAATGATCTTTTAAAAATGTAGCTCTGATCTCATTGTTTCCTAATTAAGACTAGTGAATTTCTATTCTTGTTGACAAAAAGTCTCAGATCCTTAATATAGTTTGCGAAGTCCTGCCTAACTGCAGGCTCTTAGACACATTTCCTCTTTATTCTAAGTACCTGAGTCAGGTAAGTGTTTTAATTTCTTTGAAGAAGCTTTACTCAAAGCATTTGCATTTTGTCCTGTTTTTTAGACCTTTCTCCATTTTTCACTTATTTCCTTTGGATAGTGCCTGTCCTTCTTTGAGACTTCGGCTTCAAGGTCATAGTCTCAGAAAAACCTTCCATGACTTGGCTCAGAAGAAATGCAACATCTTTATTTCTTCTTCATAGCACATACCAGAATTCTAGTTAAATAATGAATTGGTTTATTCTTCTCTGTAATGCACACTCGGTAGAGGCAAAAACTCAACTATTTTGTTTGTGGCTGAAACTCCAGAATATACTAGCATAGTTGTTTTGTTGGAAAATGTTCAGTAAGTGCTTGAATTATTATTGATTCAGAGAGATGTCACTGATTTCTTCATTTTTTAAAATAATTTTTAAACTAATAGCTTAAACTTTTTTTTCAGTATAATATGTTTGGAGTTTTTGGTGTGTTCTGTGGAAGTACCCTGGGGACTTGTACCCTCCTTCCACTAGATGGTCTAGGAATGTACACTCAAGTGGCTGCTGCAAACAAGTGATTTTTTTGAGAGTTCCCATTTTATCTTGAAAATATGTGGACATCTTGCTGTTCTTAGTATTCTTGTGTTTGTTAAGCAAACAAAAAGTGCCTAAAACTGTTTCATAGGTAGAAAAACAGACACTCTTTTGATTAAACATTTCTCAGCTCTTTCAGCCATCACTCACTTGACCTTGTTTTAAGTGTACATGGTAGCCTATTCACATGCTGCAAAAACTGTATTCCATAGATTTTGGAATTCCGGAACTGAACATAGTTATTCAAGTATTCAGCATAAAGATGTACTGAATGAAAAGATGGGGAAAACATGCTGAGTAAAACTGTAGCTGGAACTGCTTACATTTATCAGTGTGTGTTTTTTTTTTTTTTTTTTTGAAATTGGTAGAGGTACAGTAAAGTAAATGTTATAAATTGACCTATTTTAGAAATAAGGTAAAATTAAATCTATATCTTAAGACTCTGTAGGCTTAGGAATGTAAATGATGCAAGTGTTGCACCCTTAGTTTTAATAATGTTTTCTGAATCAACAAATGCTAAAACAAAAACACATTTTTAGCACAAAAAGCAATTTCGTCTGTGATGAGATGTGCAGGTGAACACTCTCCTTCTACTAACATTGTTGCTAAATGTGAGTGGGTTGCCAGGAATCTAGCAGCTGTACATGTGTAATGACAACTGTAGTATGCTTGACAGAATTCTGAAGAAAATCCCAACTTAAGTGAAATAGACTTTACTTTTTAGGATATATTTGAGAATAGCTAGGCATTTTTTCTTTTTTCTTATGATATTTACTACTCTAGTTACTTGAAGAACTGAAATTTGGGATTTCTGGAGATATTGTTAGTTTGTGATGACTTCATGTATTCTACAGTGTGTAGTACCATATATACTAATTATTTATGTATATAACAGGCAACTCAAAGTTATGTTGACGAATGTCCTATGGACGGATTTAGGACGAAAATTCAGAAAGACCCTACCTAGAAACGATGCTAATTTATGTGATGCCAACAAGGTGCAATCAGACTCATTGCCTTCGACATCTGTTGACAGCCTAGAGACATGTCAAATATTAGAACCTCTTCACCAAAGGCTTAATTTATCTGAAAGGTATGTTGTTCAGTATTGATTTTGTTCAACTTACCACATTTGAAATAATATGAATCCCATACTCTTAATGATAACATTGTTGGAAATGATCTCAAAGAAGATTTGCATATGTAGGCATACCATACTCTAAAGCAAATCTTAAAGCTGTCAATCTTAATTTATAAGGTTAGCTGATGGTTCTGCACTTCATTAAGCAGATTGACATACAATTATATTTAAAAGCAAGTATCATTATTACATTTATCTTAGTATAATTTGATTCATGTACACATCTTTTTAGGGATTATTTTATTAAAATCAAGATACATATATACTTGTGTATATGTATTATATGCATATAAATGTGTGTGTATATATTTGCACTAATATTTTCTTCATCTTTAACATCCTTTAAAAATGTTAACTAATCTAGATTCTAACCATTTTTGACTTTTGTGAGCTTGTATTTTAAATGAATTTTTCAAAAAGGAGATGATGTTAACATATTGCCTCTAGGTTTTTAATAGTAAATATTCTGTTTAATTTTGTAAAGTAAGATCAGTTTTGTTTTGTGTTTTTTGAAGGAATTATATGTAGAGTTTGGGGCTGAAAACTAGGAATTAGCTCTAGGAATCTATAACATAATATCTTTTACATATTACCATTTACAGTTTCAGTTGTTAAATGAATGTTTTAGGGGAAGGTACTTTATTTTTAATTAGAATAACCTACAATTAGCTAGACAGTGCTTTGGTTATATGGTCTGTAATCTGAATGACAGTATGCAAGTTCTTTAAGCCAAGACCCAGATAAAAACTGTTAACTTTCAACACAGTTATTTTTATTTATTTATTTTATTGTACTTTAGATTCTGGGGTACATGTGCAGATCATGCAAGATTATTGCATAGGTACGTTCATGGCAAGGTGGTTTGCTGCCTCCATTCCCCCATCACGTATACCTGACATTTCTCCCCACGTTATCCCTCCCTACCCTCCCTCCCACTAGCCCTCCCATAGCCCCACCAGTGGACCCCAGTGTGTGATGCTTCTCTCTCTGTGTCCATGCGTTCTCATTCTTCAACCCCCATCTATGAGTAAGAACATGCAGTGTTTGATTTTCTGTTCTTGTGTCAGTTTGCTGAGAATTACGGTTTCCAGTTTCATCCATGTCCCTACAAAGGACACAAACTAATCATTTTTAATGGCTGCATAATATGCCATGGTGTATATGTGCCACATTTTCTTTGTCCAGTCTATCATTGATAGGCATTTGAGTTGGTTCCAGGTCTTTGCTATTGTAGACAGTGCCGAGATGAACATGCAGGTGCATGTGTCTTTAGAATTGAATGATTTATAGTCCTTTGGGTATATACCCAGTAATGGGATTGCTGGGTCAAATGGAATTTCTATTTCTAGTTCCTTGAGGAATCGCCACACTGTCTTCTACAATGGTTGACCTAATTTACACTCCCATCAACAGTGTCAAAGTGTTCTTATTTTTCCACATTCTCTCCAGCATCTGTTGTCTCCAGATTTTTTAATGATTGACATTCTAACTGGCATGAGATGGTATCTCAATGTGGTTTTAATTTGCTTTTCTTTAATAACCACTGATGATGAACATTTTTTCATATGTTCGTTGGCTTCATATATGTCTTCTTTTGAAAAGTATCTGTTGATATCCTTTGCCCA
The DNA here is from genome assembly GCF_009761245.1 of Sapajus apella. Taxonomy (NCBI): domain Eukaryota; kingdom Metazoa; phylum Chordata; class Mammalia; order Primates; family Cebidae; genus Sapajus; species Sapajus apella. The sequence goes on from NW_022436980.1 coordinate 18,950,731, forward strand.
CTTTTGGATGGATGTGTTTGTTTTTTTCTTGTGAATCTGTTTTAGTTCTTTGTAGGTTCTGGATATTAACCCTTTGTCAGATGGGTAGATTGCAAAAATTTTTTCCCATTCTATTGGTTGCCAGTTCACTCTAATTGTTTCTTTTGCTGTACAGAAGCTCTGAAGTTTAATTAAATCCCATTTGTCTATTTTGGCTTTTTCTGCCCTTGCTTTTGGTGTTTTAGTCATGAAGGCCTTGCCTATGCCTATGTCCAGGATGGTTTTGCCTAGGTTTTCTTCTAGGGTTTTTATGGTGTTTGGTCTAATATTTAAGTCCTTAATCTATCTGGAGTTAATTTTAGTATAAGGTGTCAGGAAGGGGTCCAGTTTCTGCTTTCTGCATATTGCTAGCTAATTTTTCCAACACCATTTATTAAATGGGATCATTTCCCCATTACTTGTTTTTGTCAGGTTTGTCAAAGATCAGATGGTTGTAGATGTGTGGTGTTGGTCTGGAGGCCTCTGTTCAGTTCCTTTGGTCTATGTCTCTGTTTTGGTACCAGTACCATGATTTTTTGATTGCTGTTGCCTTCTAGTATAGTTTGAAGTTCGACAGCGTGAGGCTGCCAGCTTTGTTCTTTTTGCTTAGGATTGTCTTGGCTATGCGGGCTCTTTTTGGGTTCCATATGAAGTTTAAAGTGTTTTTTTCCAGTTCTGTGAAGAAGGTCATTGGTAGTTTGATGGGGATAGCGTTAAATCTGTAAATTACTTTGGGCAGTATGGCCATTTTTGTGATATTAATTCTTCCTAACCATGAGCATGGAATGTTTTTCCTTCTGTTTTTGTCCTCTCTTATTTCCTTGAGCAGTGGTTTGTAGTTCTCCTTTTAAGAAATCCTTTACCTCCTGTTTTAGTTGTATTCCTAGGTATTTTATTCTCTTTGTAACAATTGTGAATGGCAGTTCGTTCTTGATTTGGCTCTCTTTTTGTCTGTTATTGGTGTATAGGAATGCTTGTGATTTCTACACATTGATTTTGTATCCTGAGACTTTGTTGAAGTTGCTTATCAGTTTAAGGAGAGTTTGGGCTGAAACTATGGGGTGTTATTGTTGTATAGGAATGCTTGTGATTTCTACACATTGATTTTGTATCCTGAGACTTTGTTGAAGTCTTAAGGAGAGTTTGGACTGAAGCTGTGGGGTCTTCTAAATATACAGTCATGCCATCTGCAAATAGAGACAATTTGACCTCCTCTTTTCCTAATTGAATACCCTTTATTTCTTTTTCTTGCCTGATTGCTCTGGCTAGAACTTCCAATCCTATATTGAATAGGAGTGGTGAGAGAGGGCATCCTTGTCTAGTGCCAGATTTCAAAGGGAGTGCTTTCAGTTTTTGCCCATTCAGTATGATATTGGTAGTGGGTTAGTCATAAATAGCTTTTATTATTTTGTGATATGTTCCATCAATACCTAGTTTATTGAGAGATTTTAGCATAAAGGGCTGTTGAATTTTGTCAAAGACCTTCTCTGCATCTATTGAGATAATCATGTGGTTTTTGTCTTTGGTTCTGTTTATGTGGTGGATTATGTTTATAGACTTGAGTATGTTGAACCAGCCTTGCATCCCTGGAATGAAGCCTATTTGATTGTGATGGATAAGCTTTTTGATGTGACATTGCAATTGGTTTGCCAGTATTTTATTGAAGATTTTTGAATCGATGTTCATCATGGATATTGGCCAAGTGTTCTTTTTTTGTTGAGTCTCTGCCGGGTTTTGGTATCAGGATGATGTTGGTCTCATAAAGTTAGTTGGGGATGATTTCCTCTTTTTGGATTGTTTGGAATTGTTTCAGAAGGAATGGTACCAAGTCCTCTTTGTATGTCTGGTAGAATTCAGCTATGAACCCATCTGGACCTGGGCTTATTTTGGTGGGTAGGCTATTAATTGCGGCCTCAGCTTCAACCGTTGTTATTAGTCTAGTCAGGGTTTCGACTTCTTCCTGATGTAGGCTTGGGAGGGTACAGGTGTCCAGGTATTTATCCATTTCTTCCAGATTTACTGGTTTATGTACATAGAGTTGTTTGTAGTAATCTCTGATGGTAGTTTGTATTTCTGTGGGATCAGTGGTGATATCCCCCTTAATGTTTTTTATTACATCTATTTGAGTCTTCTCTCTTTTCTTATTAATCTGGCTGGCGTTCTGTCTATTTGGTTGTTCTTTTCGAAGAACCAGCTCCTGGATTTATTGATTTTTTTGAAGGGTTTTCTGTGTCTCTGTCTCCTTCATTTCTGCTCTTAGTTATTTCTTGTCTTCTGCTAGCTTTTGAGTTTTTTTGACCTTGCTCCTCTAGCTCTTTCAATTTTGATGATTGGGTGTTGATTTTAGATCTTTCCTTGCTTCTCATGTGGACATTTATTGCTATATATTTTCCTCTAGACACTGCTTTAAATGTGTCCCAGAAATTCTGGTATGTTGTGTCTTTGTTCTCAGTGGTTTCGAAGAACATCTTTATATCTGCTTTCATTTCATTGTTTATCCAGTCAACATTTAGGTACCAGTTGTTCAGTTTCCATGAAGCTGTGCAGTTCTGAGTTAGTTTCTGAATTCTGAGCACTAACTTGATTGCACTGTGGTCTGAGAGATTGTTTGTTATGATTTCTGTTCTTTTGCATTTCCTGAGGAGAATTATGTGGTCAGTTTTAGAGTAGGTGTGATGTAGTGCTGAGAAGACTGTATATTCTGTGGCTTTGGGGTGGAGAGTTCTGTAAATGCCTATTAGGTTTGCTTGGTCCAGGTCTGAGTTCAAGTCCTGGATACCCTTGTTAATTTTCTGTCTCGTTGATCTGTCTAATATTGACAGTGGAGTGTTAAAAGTCTCCCACTGTTGTGCTGGAGTCTAAGTCTCTTTGTAGGTCATTAAGAACTTGCTTTATGTATCTGGATGCTCCTCTGTTGGGTGCATGTATATTTAGGATCATTAACTCTTCTTGTTGCATTGATCCTTTCACCATTATGTAATGTCCTTCTTTGTCTCTTTTGATTTTTGTTGGTTTAAAGTCTATTTTATCAGAGACCAGGATTGCAACTCCTGCTTTTTTTTGCTTTCCATTTGCTTGGTAAATCTTCTTCCATCCCTTTATTTTGAGCCTTTGTGTATCCTTGCATGTGAGGTGGGTTTCCTGGATACAGCACACTGATGGGTCTTGATTTTGTACCCAATTTGCCAGTCTTTGTCTTTTGATTGTGGCGTTTAGGCCATTTACATTTAGGGTTAATATCGTTATGTGTGAATTTGGTCCATTTGTTACTGGTTGGTTGTTTTGCCCGTTGGTTGATGCAGTTTTCTGTTTGCATCATTGGTCTTTACCATTTGGTATGCTTTTGGAGTGGCTGGTACTGGTTGTTCCTTTCCATGTTTACTGCTTCTTACAGGAGCTCTTGTAAGGCAGGTGTGGTGGCAATGAAATCTCTCTGTAATTACTTGTTTGTAAAGGATTTTATTTCTCCTTCACTTATGAAGCTTAGCTTGACTGGATATGAGATTCTGGGTTTAAAGTTTTTTTCTTTAAGGATGCTGAGTATTGGCCCCCACTCTCTTCTGGCCTGTAGGATTTCTGCCGAGAGATCCGCTGTGAATCTGCTGGGCTTTCCTTTGTGGGTGACCTGGCCTTTCTCTCTGGCTGCCCTTACCATTTTTCCCTTCATTTCAACTCTGGTGAATCTGATGATTATGTGCCTCAGGGTTGCTCTTCTTAAGGAGTATCTCTGTGGTGTTCCTTGTATTTCCTATATTTGAATGTTGGCCTGCTTTGCTAGGTTGGGGGAATTCTCCTGGATAATAAATATCCTGAAGAGTGTTTTCCAGCTTGGGTTCATTCTCTCTGTCCTCTTCAGATAGACCTATCAAACGTAGATTAGGTCTTTTCACATAATCTCATATTTCTTGGAGGCTTTGTTCTTGTCTTTTCACTCATTTTTTCTCTTTTCTTGCCTTCCCTTTTTATTTCATTGAGGTGGTCTTCAATCTCTGATATCTTTTCTTCTGCTAGATTGATTCGGCTATTGAAACTTGTGTGCGCTTCATGAAGTTCCTGTGCTGTGTTTTTCAGCTCCGTAAAGTCTTTTATGTTCTTCTCTAGGCTGGTTATTCTAATTAGCATTTTGTCTAATCCATTTTCAAGGTTCTTAGTTTCTTTGCATTGGGTTAGAACATGTTCTTTCAGCTCAGAGAAGTTTGCTATTACCCATCTTTTGAAGCCTGCTTCTGTCAGCTCGTCAAAATCATTTTCTGATCTGTTTTGTTGTCTTGCTGGTGAGTCGTTGTGATCTGTCTGGGTAGGAGAGGCATTCAGGACTTTGAATTTTTTGTCCTTTTTGTGCTGGTTTCTTCCCATCTTCGTGATCTTGTCTGTCTTTGATCTTTGAAGTTGGTGATTTCTCTTGGGGTCTCTGAGTGGCTTTTTTTTTTTTTTTAAACGCAGGTGTCAATGTGCTGCTTGAGACAGTCTGTCTGTTGTCTGCCTGTGAAGGCACTGCTGGGCTGCCTTGGTCTCAGCCAGGCTGCTGTTTATTCTTTGCTTGGTTTCCGCTTACCCTGGTGGCATTAGTCCCCCTTCCCATGACGGGCTTCTTTCCCTCTGTCCTGCTCGCTGCTTCTGTGTGGAGCTCCATCTGATTTATTTATTTTATTTTATTTTATTTTTTGGCAGAGTTTCGCTCTTCTTACCCAGGCTGGAGTGCAATGGCGCAATCTCGGCTCACTGCAACCTCTGCCTCCTGGGTTCAGGCAATTCTCCTGCCTCAGCCTCCTGAGTAGCTGGGATTACAGGCACACGCCACCATGCCCAGCTAATTTTTTGTATTTTTAGTAGAGACAGGGTTTCACCATGTTGACCAGGATGGTCTCGATCTCTTGACCTTGTGATCCACCCGCCTCGGCCTCCCAAAGTGTTGGGATTATAGGCGTGAGCCACCGCGCCCAGCCCCATCTGATATGTTAACTGCGAAACTCTCCCGGTAGAGGGATTCTGGTTGCTTGATCTTGTGGGGGTGGGGCCTGTCTGGCCGTATCCCCATCCCCGCATTTAACTCTCCCTTCTATGGGATGGGCAGTTCCTCCTTGGAAGGTTTCTCGGTGTTAGAGCAAGTCTCTGCCGTGGTCTGCACTGACAAGGCACTGGTCTGGCTGGGGCTGCTGGACTAAGCTGTTGCCCAGGTCTGCAACTCGGGGTGGTTCTAAGCCAGGTGGCGTTTTCCTGGGCTGTGTACTGCGTCCAAGTCTCAGAGCATAGCGCTGTATCTGATTTGGAGTACCAAGGAGGTGTTGCTCTCCCATCCTTTGTGCCAGATACACTTTCCAGGTGGGGCAGTGCCCTGCCTTGCTTCACCTTGCTCCCTTTGGGCTGCTTCGCCGTCTTTTTTTGGGTTAATCCCGCTGTTCAACCAGTCCCTTTGAAACGAACACGGTACCTCGCTCAGAGATGTGGATCACTCTGGTTCTGTACCTCACTCAGTGGGAGCTGCACTCCGGAGAAGCTCCCTTTCGGCTATTTTGGTTTCTCCCCCCAACATGGGTATTTTAAAAATAAAAGTAGAACTCTTGTCAATACATCTGAACATAATATTATACATTAATTTTTAAAGAAGATACTTCTTTAAGAAAGGCAAAATCATGAAAAGCTGAGTTTCATGAAGAAATTTCTTCCTAGCTCATACTTGATGTAAATTTGACTTTCTAAAACATTGTAAATCTTAGAGTCAGACAGGCTAGCATCAGTAATTTGTCAAGCAGCTTGCTCTCATTCTGTATTCTAGCAGATTTCCTCCCCAGTACAGGTTAACTAATCTCTTACTGTGCTGACAGATGTAAATAAAGGAGCTGCTTAAAGGAATGACCCTTCTAATATCTTTGACTCTTTTGAAAGGACAAATGTCAACAAACTCATCTATCTTCTCATCCCATGTCTATCCTTTTTTCCAATCAGAACAGCGTGGTGGTCCATTCTCTCAGAATAATAGCTTTTACCACTAGAAATTTTTAGCACATAGACTATGTGTTCATGGAATTTAAATATAATGTGAAGAGTCCCAGTAAGATTCTAATTTGATTTTGCTGTGTTTTAAAATTTTTGTTGTTTTCTGTTCAGTTAGTGGGTGAACTACCAGCTAGTCCAGATCTCTTTCCTCAGTTCCAGGCATCCTAAACTCAGCTTGTTGGAAAGTGAGAACCTCACCTCTTCTCGAACAGTTGCCTGTGTTTGTGTTCCCTCCCCATTTGGGTGATTGACACTGCTATACAAATTAGAGCTTGGGAATTGTCTTTTGAGAAAAAAAAAAAAAAGAGGAGTCACCTCTTTTTTCCTTATCCTTCTGTCTAGCCATTTAACATATATAGTTATTTTTATCCCCTAAATATGTCTTTTGAAGGATCTCTTCTCCATCTTTAGTGCCAGTGCCTCAGTTCAAGCCCTAATAACTTTGTACCTTTATTACTATGGTAGTAACTTGATTAGGTTTTCTTTATGTAGACTTTCTCTTCTTGTCTTATTCTTTATACTGCTGTCAAAATATTTATTCTAAAAGGCAGATGTTACTTGTTACTTACTTGTTTAACATCTTTCTTTGGCTCCGCATAACCTTCCAGATAAAGTTCAAACTCCTTAGTTTGGCACAGGACATTTAATGATTTCTCCTTGCTTATCTCTAGCTTTTTGTCTGTCCATTCCTCCGTATTCACAGGGTACTTCAGATTTAGGGAAGTGCTGTCAGCTTACTGAATGCTTGTGCTGTTGTATACATCCTGTTTGTGTTCTTGTCTTGGAAGCTACCCTCCTTCTTTTTTTTTTTTTTTTTTTTTTTTTAAGGAAGCCTTCCTTGATTCTTCCTTCCAAATCTGTATATGATCCCTTTCTTTGTCTTGCTAAGCAGCTTGTTAGTATAGCATAACATTTATCACACTATATTGTGATTTTTAGTTTCTCTGCCTCCCTGCAGTAACTTTCCTGAGGATAGGAAATATATTTTATTTCTTATTTTTTCTTTATTCCTAATGTAGTACTGGACACTTATTAAATGATCAGTAAATGTTTGCTGGATAAAAGAAAGAGATCGCTTCTCATGCGAGTTACATCTCTAAACTCTTTGTCTAACATATATTTTCCCCATAAAAACCAATCATGTACTCAGCAATTTTGGTGACAACCAGGAAAAGAGATATTAGAAGCCTCAAATAAGGAAGAGAACTCTTTCATGTATGGCTTTGCATAGATGTTTTCTACTTGAGACTTGCTATATATAATAGGAGACTTATGCTTTCTTCAATCTTTGCTTAACTTTTACATGAGGCTTTTTGTCTTATTTTCATTTCTATGTTGTTAGGACTTAAGATTTTAGAAAGATAAGAGAGAGAAATATTTATTTGTGCATTTTAATTTTATCCTAAAGTTTAATCATTGAGTAAACCAAAATTACTGATTCAGTTCCAGAAATGGTGTTTTGTTGGATGTTTTATTTGCATTCTAGTATCTAAAGTAGTGAACTAAGTACCTTGCCTTTTATGTGAGGGCAGTTTGGCCTGTTGATTTCAGGATAAAATTGAGAAGAGCAATAGAAAACACAGTTCAAATCAATCTTGTAAGTAATGGAGAAAAGGGTTTTAGAAACATCAAAAGAGTTTTAGAAATATCAAACTAGCAGTATGTGGGATGCACATTTTTAAAAAATATGTAAACTGCATTTTAGTGTTGGCCTTATCTCCATGTATGGTTCATATCTATTTTTCTGGGAGAAAATTCTAGACTTCTGTAGGTCGTAGTCAATAGGAAACAAAGAACCTAGGGGGAGACATATACAAGGCTTTTGAGAAAATAGATTATTTTTCTTCTGCCTTCATCAGTTTGCACCAGAGATTGTTAGAGAAATGTGGAGATAGTATATCCATATTCCATTAAGAAGAGTTAGCTGCTGGTACTTGGAATTTCTGTAAATGTATTTATTTATCTTTGTCTTAAATTTATGTGTGTTTGAAGTTTAGAAAAAGTTACATATTCCAGATATGTGACAGTAAAACTATTTGGATATTGCAGTATTCCTATCATTTTAAGATTTTTTAAGCCAGTAAAATTCCAATTGAGTGATAATTATTCACTTTAAACTAATAAAAGAGCAAATTTAGAAACTAATCTGTGAATTTCTTTAATAAAGTTACTCAAAGATTAAATTTTTTTCTACATATCTTTAAGATGCTGATTTAGAAGGTATATTTTAAATGATATCATCTGGGACAAGCATAGAGTTATGTGAATCCTCTTAAAATGTCACATAGCACAATTTTAGAAAGGCGTTTATTGCAGCAAAATGAAAACTAAATTAGTATTGTAATTTTTGGCTTATTATAGGTTTATTAGTAGATATAATTATGCTATCTTTCCGCAAGGACTTTATTTCTCTAAAAATTTGCTCTATATATGAAGTTCTATGTTAATAGCTCTTGCCAGTATTTCAGTTTTGCCTCCGTTAAGTTATTTGAATATAACAGTTAACTTGCTGTTTGAACAAGGAAGGGACGCATAGTTTGCGATTGAGAAAATTAAGAGTCAGAAAGAATAACCGTGTAGAGACACAGTCAGAAAATGGTACTACTTCTTAGGCCAGTATATTTTCTGCTACCTCTCACTGCATTTCAAAATTTGTTTCTGCTTTGGCTTAGCATATCTGTGATATTTTGAAGTGGGATTTCATAATATTAGTAAATAAAATAAATTCTACCTTACGTACTGATATTGTTTACGTAATTAGGAAAAAATTGGGTAAATATGTGAAATGACAACTTTAAGTCTTTCCTTCCAGATTGAGATAGTATGAAAGATGAAGTATACACCTTTATATACTTCAGTTCCTTGCAAAAATTCAGAAGATTTGAAATGTTGGCTAGCCCTGGAATATCCTTGACTGTGCTAATTTATAAACCTATACTGCAAAAGGCAGCTTAGGTATTATTAATTTAGTTATCACTTTATGGATTTGTATTCTTTTTTAAAAAAATGTAATGCTGTTTATTTAACTTCAAAAACATTTCAGCATTCTAAACATACAAAAAAAATAACAGAACGTTGCAAATTGTGTTTAACTACAGAAGGTTCTTGAACTTTCATTGATGCAGTGGCTCTTCACTTTGCTGACAATGAAGAGTTCTACAGTTTGTTTAAAAACAGTTTAAAAACTACCGCACTTAAAAAAAACGAAAGCAAAAAAATCACATGCCAGCTGACCCCTTGTCCACAGCTAAGATGGTAGCAGAATGCTGTGTCACTATATACAGAAACAAGACAACCGGAAGCTAAATGGATGCCCACTGCAGAGTCAGCAGGTCCAGCCTCACAGTGCACGCCCTGAGCCACAACCCCTCTAAAAGGCATCTTCCCCACAGCCTCAACCCCAATCAAGGAGCATCAAGAGTTTGTCTTGGTTATTTTGTTCTTTTTGCAAACTATAGATATATTCAGTTGATAACTCAGGATTTCTAGCCAATAGCTATATAGTTAACACCACTTTACAAATAAAAAAAATGCCAGAAACATCTTTAAATGCCTTGTAACACCAACAGCAAAATGCACAGTGAGGAGAACATGAGAGTACCTTTTTATTTTAAAAATGTTTGGAAATATGTACAACTTTGATACAGTTTCAGGGTGCTTCAGACACCCATGGCCACTTCATGTAAACCACTGACAATCTCTAGAGCACTTTGAGAGACTACAATATGATCGTGATCAAATTTTGTAATTAAACCTAATGAGGGAAACAGATACTTCTCAAATAAGAGGTGTGTCAATTACCGAGCTCCCCTACTCTTAAGTATTCACAAGGAGACAGATAAAGAGTTTTTTAATTCCTCCTCCTTCCTCCTCCTCCTCCTCCTTCCTCCTCCATCTTCCTCCTCCTCTTCCTCCCTCCTCCTCCTTCCTCCTCCATCTTCCTCTTCCACCTTTTTACGGGCAACTTTAGCAGGACCCTTTGCACCATCAAACTTTCCTTTCAACTTATAGTCAGCAACATCCTTCTCATAGTTCTTCAGCTTTGCCACCTTAATGATGTAAGGCTGCTTTTTGCTGTCATTTAGGTCATTCCACATCTCACCCAGCTTTTTTGTCACATCTCTAATGGAGATGCCAGGGTTTGTGGATTTGATCTTGGGTGGAATTCTGAACAGAACAGGAATTCAGATGATGGCCTTTTGGGGGCATTAGGATCCTTCTTCTTGCTTCCTTTAGCTGGTCCATAATCCTTCATTTTCCGATCATAGTGCACTTTATCTGCCTTTGCCATTTCATCAAATTTAGATTTCTCTTTCTCGGACATTGTCTTCCACCTCTCAGAGCATTTCTTGGAGAATTCTGCAAGGGACCTCTGGGTTTTTCTTCTTAGGTTCTTCTCTACACGTCTGCACAAAGAAGGCATAAGCAGACATCTTGCCCTTTGGTTTCTTGGGGTCACCTTTAGCCACCCTGATTGTATTGTTCGCCAGCCTGGGCAGCACAGGGTCAGCTCGCAGCTCAGCACCCCCCAGCCTCGCCCTAACTGCCTCCATGACAGCCGGCTCTGGATTTGTATTCATTAAGGCTGTCACACAAAGTTCCTTGTTTCCTCAAGGTACCCAAACTGGATAAATTTTCAATAGTTGGTAAAAGGTGTTGGACTGTGGCTGTTTGTTATGAAGAGCTATGTGTACTGTAGTCATTGCTGTTTAATTAGATATTTTAATTGTACATTGAAAATTACTAATACCTAGTAAGATATTTTTATGAAGATTGCAGAGCATAATAAATTATAAGTATTATTCGACAGGGTAGTTTATAGCTTTGAACAAACCTTCAATAATATGAAAATTATTACAGAAATGTGAAAATTAAGTGATATTCCATTTATTGTGTATTTACTATGTGCCAGGAATTATGCTCACTGCTTTCCATCTATTATCTCATTTAATCTTAACAACTTTGTAAGGGAGATATTGCTCCTCCCATTTTAGAGATGAGAAGATCAATGTGTAGAGGTAGAAATTATGATAATTAACTTGCCAAAAGATTTATAGTTATAAGGTGGTAAAATAAGAATCTAAACCTATGTTGGTCTAACTTTGAAGTCCTTGCTGTTAATTCCTGTGCCATACTGCTTTTCTTTGCGTTTTCACCCTTCTGAACTTTTTTTGTCATCAGTAAAGTAGGAATTGGACTTTGCTACAGGTACCATATCTAATTCATTATTTTATTTTGTTTTCATGACAGAGTCTCACTCTGTCATCCAGGCTGGAGTACAGTGGCACAATCTCCGCTCACTGCAACCGCCGCCTTCCAGGTTCAAGTGATTCTTGTGCCTCAGCCTCCCAAGTCGCTGGGATCACAGGCACATGCTACCACACCCAGCTAATTTTTGTATTTTTAGTAGAGATGGGGTTTCACCATGTTGGCCAGGCTGGTCTCGAACTCTTGACTTCAGGTGATCCACCACCTCGGTGTCTTAAATTGCTGGGATTACAGGCGTGAGTGGCCTATAACATAGTTTCTTTATGCACTCGATGAGTGGGCACTTGGGTTGGTTCCACATTTTTGCAATTGTGAATTGTGGTGCTATGAATGTGTGTGCAAGTAGGTTTTTCATATAATGACTTCCTTTCCTCTGGGTAGATACCCAGTAGTGGGATTGCTAGATCAAATGGTAGTTCTACTTTTAGTTCTTTAAGGAATCTCCACACTGTTTTCCGTAGTGGTTGTCCTAGTTTACATTACCACCAGCAGTGTAGAAGTGTTCCCTTTTCATCATATCCATGCCAACATCCACTATTTCTTTTCTTTTTGAGCCAGAGTCTCTCTCTGTCGCCAGACTGGAGTGCAGTGGTGTGATCTCGGCTCACTGCCACCTCCGCCTCCTGGGTTCCAGTGATTCCTTTGCCTCAGCCTCCTGAGTAGTTGGAGCTACAGACATGCACTACCACATTTGCTAATGGTTGTTTTTTTTTTTTTTTTTTTGTATTTTAGTAGAGACGGGGTTTCACCATGTTGGCCAGGATGGTTTCAATCTCCCGACCTCATGACTCATGATCCGCCTGCCTCAGCCTCCCAAAAGTGCTGGAATTACAGACGTGAGCTGCTGGGCCTATGTTTTGATTTTTTGATTATGGCCATTCTAGCAGGAGTAAGGTTGTACTGCATTGTGGTTTTGATTTGCATTTCCCTGATCATTTGTGATGCTGGGCACTTTTTCAAATGTTTGCTGGCCATTTGTATATCTTCTTTGAGAATTGTCTGTTCATGTCCTTATCCCACTTTTTGATGAGATTGTTTTTTTCTTGTTGAGTTGTTTGCATTCATTGTAGATTCTGGATATTCCTCCTTTGTCAGATGTATACATTGTGAAGATTTTTTCCCACTCTGGGTTGTCTGTTTACTCTGCTGACTTTTCCCTTTGCCATGCAAAAGCTCTTTAGTTTAATTAAGTCCCAGCAATTTGTTTTTGTTGCATTTGCTTTTGGGTTCTTGGTCATAAAATCCTTGTCTAAGCCAATGTCTACAAGAGTTTTTCCATTGTTATCTTATAGAATTTTTATAGTTTCATATTTTAGATTTAAGTCCCTAATCCATCTTGAGTTGAATTTTGTATAAGGTGAGAGATGAGGATCCAGTTACAGTCTCCTATGTGTGGCTAACCAATTATCCCAGGACCATTTGTTGAAAAGGGTGTCCTTTCTGCACCTTATGTTTTTGTTTGCTTCGTCAAAGATCAGTTGGCTATAAATATTTGGGTTTATTTTTGGGTTCTCTATTCTTTTCCTTGGTCTAGGTGCCTATTTTTATATCAGTACTGTGCTGTTTTGGTGACTGTGGCCTTACAGTGTGAGATCAGGTAATGTGATGCCTACAGATTTGTTCCCTTTGCTTAGTCTTGCTTTGACTATACAGGCTCTTTTTTTCGATTCATATGAATTTCATAATTGTTTTTTCTAATTTTGTGAAGAATTGTGGTAGTATTTTGACGAGAATGGCATTGAATTTGTAGATTGCTTTTGGCAATATGGTCATTTTCATAATATTGATTTTACCCATCCATGAGTATGTGATATGTTTCTAGTGGTTTGTGTTGTTTATGATTTCTTTCAGCAGTGTTTTGTAGTTTTCCTTGTAGAGGTCCTTTGGCTCCTTGGTTAGGTGTATTCCTGAGTATTTTTTTTGCAGCTATTGTAAAAAGGGTTGAGTTTTTTATTTGATTCTCTGCTTGGTTGCTGTTGGTGTATAGAAGAGCTACTGATTTGTGTAAATTAATCTTGTATCTGGAAACTTTGCTGAATTCTTTTATCAGTTCTAGGAACTTTCTGGAGGAATCCTTAAGGTTTTCAAGGTAAACAATCATATAATCAGCAAATAGGGACAGTTTGACTTCTTTTTTACCGATTTGAATGGCCTTTATTTCTTTCTCTTGTGTGATTGCTCTGGCTAGGACTTCTAATACTATGTTGAAGAGGAGTGGTGAGAGTGGACATTCTTGTCTTGTTCCACTTCTCAGAGGGGATGCTTTCAACTTTTCCCCATTCAGTATTATGTTGGCTGTGGGTTTGTCATAGATGGCTTTTATTATTTTGAGATATGTCTCTTGTATGTAAATTTTGCTGTGAGTTTTAATCATAGAGTGATGCTGGATTTTGTTGAATGCTGCATCTATTGAGGGATTTTTATTTTTAATTCTGTTTATGTGGTATATCACATTTATTGACTTGCATATGTTAAACCATCCCTGCATTCCTGATATGAAACCCACTTGATCATGGTGGATTACCTTTTTGAAATGTTGGATTTGGATAGCTATTATTTTGTTAAGGATTTTTGCATCTATCTTCATCAGGGGTATTGGTCTGTAGTTTTCTTTTTTTATGTCCTTTCCTGGTTTTGGTATTAGGGTGATACTCTCCATAGAATGATTTAGGGAAGGTTCCCTCTTTCTCTGTCTTGTGGAATAGTGTCAATAGGATTGGTACCAATTCTTCTTTGAATGTCTGGTAGAATTCTGCTGTGAATCTGTCTGGTCCTGGGATTTTTGTTGTTGTTGATAATGCTTAAATTACCATTTCAATCTCACTGCTTGTTATTTGTCTGTTCAGGGTACCTAATTCTTCCTGATTTAAGCTAGGAGGGTTCTATTTTTTTTCCAACAGTTTATTCTTCTCTTCTGGGTTTTCTAGTTTATGAGTGTAAAGGTGTTCATAGTAGTCTCGAATGATCTTTTGTATTTTTGTGTTGCCAGTTGTAATATCCCTCATTTTGTTTCTGTGCCTACATCGAAAAGTCTGAATAGGCCGGGTGCAGTGACTCAAGCCTGTAATCCCCGCACTTTGGGGGGCCGAGGCAGGTGGATCATGAGGTCAAGAGATTGAGACAATTCTGGCCAACGTGGTGAAACCCTGTCTCTACTAAAAATACAAAAATTAGCTGGGTGTGGTGGCATGCACCTGTAGTCCCAGGTACTCGGGAGGCTAAGGCAGGAGAACTGCTTGAGGTGGAGGTTTAGGGCTATAATCTCTCCTCTTAGCATCCATCACTTTTGTTGTGTCCCAGAGGTTTTGATAGGTTATGTCACTGTATTGAGTTGGAACAGTTTTTAAATTTTCATCTTGATTTTGTTTTTGACCCAGTGATCATCAGGAGCAGGTTATTTAATTTCCATGTATTTACATGGTCTTGAAGGTTCCTTTTGGAGTTGATTTCCAGTTTTATTCCACTGTGGTCTGAGAGAGTGCTTGGTGTAATTTAAGTTTTCTCAAATTTGTTGAGGCTTGTTTTGTGGCTTATCATATGGTCTGTCTTGGAGAAAGTTCCGTATGCTGTTGAATAGAATGTATATTCTGTGATTGTTGGATGGAATGTTCTGTACATACCTGTTAAGTTCATTTGTTCCAGGGTATAGTTTAAATCCAGTTTCTTTGTTGACTTTCTGTCTTAATGTCTTGTCCAGTGCTGTCAGTGGAACAGTGAAGTCCTCCACTATTATTGTGTTGCTGTCTATCTTATTTTCTAGGTCTCTTGGTAGTTGTTTTATAAATTTGGGAGCTCCAGTGTTAGTTGCATATATATTTATATTTTCTGTTGGACTAGTCCTTTTATCCTTATGTAATGTGCCTCTTTGTCTTTTCTAACTGCTATTTAAGTTTATTTTGTCTGATATAAGAATAACTACTCCTGCTTGCCTTTGGTGTCCTTTTACCTGAAATGTCTTTTTTTACCACTATACCTTAAGTTTGTGCAAGTCCCTATCCATTCTGTAATTCTGTGTCTTTTAAGTGGAGTATTTGGGCCATTTACATTCAATGTTAGTATTGAGATGTGAGGTACCGTTCCATTGTGCTATTTGTTGCCTGTATACCTTGTTTTTGTTTTTTAAATTGAATTTTTATTTTATAGGTTCTGTGTGATTTATGTTTTAAAGAGGTTCTATTTTAATGTGTTTCCAGGATTTGTTTCAAGATTTAGAGTTCTTTTTAGCATTCTTGTAGTGCTTGGTCGTGGTGAAGTCTCTTAGCATTTGTTTGTCTGTAAAAGACTGTATCTTTCCTTTGTATCTGAAGCTTAGTTTTGCTGTAGACAAGATTCTTGGCTGATAGTTGTTTTGTTTGAGGAGGGTGAGGATAAGGCTCCAATCCCTTCTAGCTTGTAGGATTTCTCCTAATAAATCTGCTGTTAATCTGATAGGGTTTTTTTGTTGGTTACCTGATGCTTTTGTCTCACAGCTCTTAAAATTTTTTCCTTCATCTTAACTTTAGATAACCTGATGACAGTGTGCCTAGGTGATGATCTTTTTGTGATGAATTTTCCAGGTGTTCTCTGTGCTTTTGTATTTGAATATCTAGGTCTCTAGCAAGGCCGGGGAAGCTTTTCTCAATTATTCCCCAAAATACATTTTCCAAACTTTTAGATTTCTCTTCTTCCTCAGGAACACCTGTTATTCTTAGATTTGGTCATTTAACATAATCCCAGACTTCTTGGAGACTTTGTTCATGTTTTCTAATTATTTTCTCTTGGTCTTTGTTGGATTGGGCTAATTTGAAAACCTTATTTTCAAGCTCTGAATTTCTTTCTTTCACTTGTTCAATTCTATTGCTGAGACTTTCCAGAGCATTTTGCATTCCTAAAAGTGTGTCTGTTGTTTCCTGAAGATTTTTATTTATGCTATTTATTTCCTTGAATATTTCTCCCTTCACCTCTTATATCATTTTTTTGGACTCCCTTACAATGGGCTTTACCTTTCTTTGGTGCCCCCCTAATTAGCTTAATAACTAACCTCCTGAATTCTTTTTCAGGTAAATTAGGGATTTCTTCTTGGTTTGGGTCCATTGCTGGTGGGCTAGTGTGATTTTTTTGGAGGTGTTAAAGAACCGTATCTTGTTATATTACCAGAGTTGGTTTTCTGGTTCCTTCTCATTTGAGGAGTCTCTGTTAGAGGGAAGGTCTAGGGCTGAAGGCTGTTGTTCAGATTTTTTTGTCCCACGGTGTGTTCCCTTGATGTAGTAATCTTCCCCTTTTCCTATGGATGTGGCTTCCTGAGAGCGGAACTGTAGATTGTTAATTTAAGTTCCTTGTAAACTCTGGAAATTAGACATTTGTTAGATGGATAGATTGCAGTAGTTTCTCCCATTCTGTAGGGTGTCTGTTCACTCTAATGTTAGTTTCTTTTGCTATGCAGAAGCTCTTTAGTTTAATTAGATCATATTTGTAAATTTTTGCTTTTATTGCTGTTGCTTTTGGCATTTTTATCATAAAATCTTTGCCTGTACCTGCCTATGTCCTGAATGGTATTGCCTAGATTTTCTTCCAGGTTTTTTATAGTTTTAGGTTTTACATTTAAGTCTTTAATCTATCTTGAGTTGGTATAACAATGGGGTGCAGTGTTTTTCTTGCATATGGCTAGCCTGTTTTCCCAGCATCATTTATTAAATATGGAGTCCTTTGCCCATTGCTTGTTTCTGTCAGGTTTGTTGAAGATCATAGAGTTGTAGGTGTGCAGTCTTATTTCTGGGTTCTTTATTCTTTTCCATTCGTCTTTGTGCTTATTTTTGTACCAGTACCCATGGAGTTTTGGTTACTGCCCTATAGTATAGTTTGAAGTGAGGCAAGGTGATTCTTCCGGTTTTTTTCTTTTTGTTTAAGATTACCTTGGTGATACAGGGTTCTTTTTGGTTTCATATGAATTTTAAAGTAGTTTTTTTCTAATTCTGTGAAGAATGTTGTTGGTAGTATGATAGAAATTGCATTGAATCTGTAAATTGCTTTGGGAAGTATGGCCATTTTAATATTAATACTTTCTATTTGGGACGTTATTTCATTTGTTTGTGTCTTCTCTGATTTTTTTAAAGCAATGTTTTGTAGTTTTCCTTATAGAGATCTTTAACTCCCTGGTAAGCTGTATTCATTCACAGGTATATTATTCTTTTTGTGGCTGCTGTGAATGAGATTACCTTTGTGATTTGGGTTTCTGCTTGGTTGCTGTTGGTATATAGGAATGCTAGTGATTTTTGTATATTGATTTTGTATCCCGAAACTTTTCTCAAGTTGCTTATCAGCTGAAGGAGTTTTTGTGCCGAGACTACTGGGCTTTCTAGATATAGAATCATGTCGTTGCAGCACTTTTTATTCTGATTATGGCATAAATGGATATTTTCAAGAGTTTTCTGAAGTATCTATAGGCATTCAGTATTATTGAGGATTTAGTATAATGGAATAGAACAGATAACCCAAAAAGATAATAATAATAACAGGTTCTTCCACTAGGAAAGTTACTTATGGGCCACTTATTTAACTTTTCTGTACTTTGGGGTTTTCATGTTTACAATAAAGAGAGGACTAATTTATTTTAAAATTTTCCAGGGATGTACAATTTTATGCTATCTGGAACATAGTAAAAAGAACATAGTGTCTTTATCTAGCAAAAATAGAGTCTTAAAATTTTTAATTAGGGAATGTGTCTTTTTTTTAGTCATAATGCCATTGCACACTTAATAGACTACAGTATAGTGTAAACATAATCATGTATTCACTGGAAAGCCAAAAATAATCATGTGACTTGTTTTATTGTGATACTCACTTTATGGCGGGGGTCTGGAACTGAACCGGCCCAGTCTCCAAGTATATTGCCTATACTTTTGTTTAAGTGAAAATGTGAACTTCACTGTACTTTGTTACCTTTGTTGTTTTATGCAGAGGCATCTAGAATGATGAATCCTTTCCAGAAGATTTTCAGTTTACTTTGCCCAGACCCATCAGAGGAAATCACTGTTTGTGGTAGCTATATGAAATGTATTTCTTAAATCATAAGACTTGAAACTTGAAATTACTTCTTGATCCATGGGCTGTAGAATGGATGTTTTGTTAGCAGGCATGAAAACAACATTAATTCTCTTGTACTTCCCCATCAGAGCTCTTGGGTGACTAGGTGCATTGTCAATGAGCTGTAATATTTTGAAAGCAATTCATTTTTTTTTTCTCTGTGTAGCAGTTCTCAAAGGTGGGGTTAAGTGATTCAGTGATACATGCTGTAAACAGATGTGCTGTCATTTAGTCATCCAGACTTTGTTGTTCCATTTTTAGAGCATAGGCAGAGTAGATTTAGCATAATTTTTTATTTTTTTGAGACAGATTCTTGCTCTGTTGCCCAGGCTGGCGTGCAGTAGCATGATCTTATTGCAGCCTCCAAGTCCTGGGTTCAAGTGATTCTCCTGCCTCAGACTCTGAAGTAGCTGGGACTACAGGCATGCACCACCATACCTGGCTATTTTTTTTTTTTTTTAATAGAGATGGGGGTTTCACTGTGTTGGCCAGGCTGGTCTTGAACTCCTGACCTCAAGTAATCTGCCAGTTTCTGCCTCCCAAAGTGCTGGGATTACAGGTGTGAGCCACCATGCCTGGCCTGATTTAGCATAATTGTTAAGGGCCTTTGGATTTTTTGCATGGTACATGAGCACTGGCTTCACAGATAAGTCACCAGCTTTATTAGCCCTTAACAAGAGAGTCAGCCTATCTTTTGAACTTATGCATTGACTTTTCCTTTGTAGGTATGAAATTCGTAGATGCCATCTTATTCCAATATGACTCTTTTAGCTACACTGAAAATCTGTTGTTTAGTGTAGCCACCTTCATCAGTTGTCTTAGCTAGATCTTCTGGATAACTTGCTGCATCTTCTTCATTAGTACCTGGCTGCTTCACTTTGCACTTTCACGTTACGGAGATAGGCTTCATTTCTTTTTTTTTTTTTTTTTTTGAGGCTGGGTCTCATTCTGTGGCCCAGCATGACTCATTGCAGCTTTGACCTCCCAGCTGGTGCCATCATGGCTCACTGCAGCCTTTACCTCCCAGGCTAAAGCAATTCCTTCACCTCTGTCTCCCAAGTAGCTGAGGCTACAGGTGCATGCCACAGCATTTTTTGTAGAGACAGGGTCTCACTATGTTGCCCAGGCTGAGACAACTTCTTTTCTTGAAGTTTACAAACCTGCTTTTCTTCTGCAGCTTCCTAACCTGTCTCAGTCTTCAGAGAATTGAAGAGAGTATCTTGCTATAGTTAGGCTTTGGCTTAAGGGAATGTTGTGGCTGGTTTCATCTTGTATCCAGAGTACTATAACTTTCTCCATATCATCAGTAAGACTGTTTTGGTTTCTTATTATTTGTGTGTTCATAGGAGTAGCACTTTTTTTTTTTTTTTGAGATGGAGTGTCGCTCTGTTGCTCTGGCTGGTGTGCAGTGACAGGATCTTGGCTCACTGCAACCTCAGCCTCCTGGATTCAAGTGATTCTTCTGCCTCAGCCTCATGAGTAGCTGGGACTACAGGTGCTTGCTACCATGCCTGGCTAATTTTTGTATTTTTAGTAGAGATGGGGTTTCACCATGTTGGACAGGCTGGTCTTGAACTCCTGACCTCAAGTGATCCACCTGCTTCAGCCTCCCAAAGTTCTGGAATTACAAGTGTGAGCTACCATCTGGCCAGGAGTAGCACTTTTAAATTTGTTCAAGAACTGTTCTTTTGCTTTCACAACTTGACTTTGCAGCAAGCAGTCTTGCTTTCAACCTGTCTCAGCTTTCAACATGCTTTTCACACTAAGTTTGGTGATTACTAGCTCTTTTTTTTTTTTTTTTTTTTTTTTTGAGAGAGACAAGGACTTGCTCTGTTTCCCAGGCAGATAGAGTTGGTGCAATCTTAGCTCTCTGCAGCCTTGAACTCCTGGGGTCAAGTGGTCCTGCCACTTTAGCTAGGACTATAGACATGTACTGCCATGGCCAATTAATTATTTTATTTTTTTGTAGAGATGGAGTCTTGCTGTGTTGTCCAGGCTGGCCTCAATCTCCTGGCCTCAAGTTATCATCCCACCTTGACCTTCCAAAGTGCTGGAATTGCATGTGTGAGCCACCACATCCAGACATTTCTAGCTTTTGATTTAAAGTGAGAGACTTGTGACTCTTCCTTTCACTTGAATACTTAGAGGCCATGGTAGCATGATTAATTAGCATAATTTCAATATTGCTGTGTCTCAGGGGATAGGGAGGCCTGAGGAAAGGAAGAGAGATAGGGGAATGGTTGGTAGGTGAAGCAGTCAGAACACACACAACTTTTGTTAATTAAGTTCAATGTCTTATGCATACATGGTTTGTGGTGCTTCAAAGCAAATATGGTTGTGCCATCAAAGATCACTGATTACAGATTGTCGTAATAGATAAAATAATAATGAAAAGATTGAAATATTTTGAGAATTAGCATAATGTGACACAGAGACACAAAGTGAGCAGGTGCTATTGGAAAAATCATGTTGATTGACATGTTTTACTCAAGGTTACCACAAACCTTCCATTTGTGAAAGACACAGTATCTGTGAAGTGCAGTAAAGTGAAATACAATAAAATGAGGTATGCTTGTACTCTGGCCCTTTCTGTATATTGTTTCTTACACACAGAGTATAAGTAAAGAACTGCTAGTGGCATATTGATAGCAGTCAAAGGGGGCATCTAATAAAGAGGAGTTATGAACACTTTAAAATTACATAACAAGAACTTTAAAAAATCACAATAATTTGGCTTGGACCTGTGAATTCTGGGCTGAATATTAATATTGAGGACATTATTGGCAAAGTAATGTTCATAATAATGGCTAGTTAGCAACATAAAGATTGCACTAATTTTATACCAAATGTACTTCTTTATATCAAATGTACTTTATATCAAATGTACATCTTCTGTTAAGAAGATGTCAGGCTTATATAGTACATTTGATATAAAACTCACCGATTTAAGGTCTGGAGCCTTAAAAATACACTCCAGGCTAGATGCAGTGGTTCACACCTGTAATCTCAGAATTTTGGAAGGCTAAGGTTTGGGAGGATTGCTTGAGCCCAGGAGTTTAAGACTAACCTGGGCAACATAATGAGACATAGTCACTACAGAAAATAAGAAAAAATTAGCTAAGCATGGTGGCTTGTGCCTGTAGTCCCAGCTACTTAAGAGGTTAAGGTAGGAGGATTACTTGAGCCTGGGAGGTTGAGGCTGCAATGAGATTTGATTGTGTCACTGGAATCCAGTCTGGGTGACAGAGTGAGACCCTGCCTCAAAAAAGAAACAAAAACTTTAATTTTCTAAACATTTGCTATATTGATTATTTTCCTGATGCTATTATGTATTAGCATATACGTTATTACCATTATATGTGCTGTTTCAGTTACAGAATCTTTCATTACCAGAGATGCAATCTGCATGATGTCTTGTTGGATTTATCATTTGTCATTTCCCAATAGCAAGTATGTAAATTACTTACCAAGGACCTTTCTGCTAAATGAGAAGAACAAAGATTTCTTAAATTGTTTGTAGTAATCTGTGTTTTTTAATAATTACTGGAAAAGAAAAGAAAGGATTTTTTGAGAAGAATTTGTTAAAAGTTTAAGCCCCTCAGTGGCATCCATTAGTGTAATTAAAGACATTGTAGTGACAGGCTAATCTATAAGTGATAAGAAACAAATACTTCTAAAAACAAAAAGATTGTGTTTTCCTATAATTTGAAATATTTATGGGTTGATTTCTAGGGTGGTATAGTTCGAAAAGCTTTCTTGTGTTAAGATGATAATGACTGAAAATTCAACTGCCTGGAATACGTTTTTTTAATCTGAAAACTTCAGTACAGTATAGTGTTTGTTATTCTGTGTGACAGGATACCCCGAGTTATATTGACGAATGTCCTGGGAACGGAGTTAGGAAGAAAATACATAAGGACCCCACCTGTAACTGAGGGAAGTTTGAGTGATACAGACAACATGCAATCAGAGCAACTTTCTTCATCATCTGATGGCAGCCTAGAATCTTATCAAAATCTAAATCCTCACAAGAGCTGTTATTTATCTGAAAGGTATGTTTAGTGATAACTTTACTCAAAATAATTATATTTATTTTTATGTATCCTTCCTGTTATTTTTCACAGATACATTATTGCTAAATGTGGGGTAAATGTGCTCTGATAGCTGGTAGTATTTTTCTCCCTTGCTGGCTGCAATAGCTATTGGAACCAACAGTGCATGGTTAGTAATCTGCTTTAAAAGTACTGGTCGCCGGGCGCGGTGGCTCACGCCTGTAATCCCAGCACTTTGGGAGGCTGAGGCGGGTGGATCACGAGGTCAAGAGATCGAGACCATCCTGGTCAACATGGTGAAACCCCGTCTCTACTAAAAAAATACAAAAAATTAGCTGGGCATGGTGTTGCGTGCCTGTAATCCCAGCTACTCAGGAGGCTGAGGCAGGAGAATT
>NW_022436980.1:18973622-19133637 GCF_009761245.1 Sapajus apella
AAAAAAAAAAAAAAAAAAAAAAAAAAAAGCACTGGTCGCCATACTTGTATTTTGGAAAAATGGATACAGGCACTTAATGAAAATCTGGTAACCTATTTCAGTGTCCCAGTTTGTCTGGTATAATTGAAATCCATTCCTCTGACATTAGTCTGTTCCTCTCTCTTTTTGTTTTCTATTTGTCCAGCTATCCATTCACTCATTCAGTCTTGTCTGTTATTTTTATATTCAGACTCTAGAATTGTAACTGGTACTTATACTCTAAGTATTATTTGAATGAATGCTGAACACGTTCCTTAAAAAAAGTTTTTTCCCATTAACAAATAGAAAAGCTGAATTCCATGAACAAATGTAGCCTGTTGTGCCACTAAGAGAAATGCAGATCTGAACGTGCCTTTGTTTTAAGCTCTAGGAGAGGTTGGTGTGTGGACTGGAAATAAGAAAAAAAATCTGTGGCACAAAGCTTGGGATGGTCACTTAGTAAATTCTATTAAATTTATAAACTTCCATTTGCCACGAGCTTCTGAAGTGTCTCTTTTTATTCTCTGTGTTCAGCCTGAGGATAGTTTTTATGTAAATGAAAAATTGATTATCTTAATTTTTTCCCCCCCGAACTGTCCAAAGCTAACTTCTGCTTTGTATTTCTGTTGTAAGCCTAATTACATTAAATAGTATTTATAGTTGCCTTTTTAAAGATCGACAGCAATTTCATTATTTTAACCTCTATTTTCTATGAACTCTTGAATTTTTCTTCTTTTGGAAAATATTTTATATTTTGACCTGGGTTCTACTTAGTGAATTGGTAACTACCATTTTAACTTTATTAGATCTCTTTCTAAGTGTGTCCCCCAAAATGAGAATTTCAGTGGCATTATCCAGTTACTAAATTTAATGTGTAGTTAGGGAAATTAGTAATGTATCTTATCAAGTGGCTCATGCCTATAATCATAGCCCTTTGAAAGACCAAGGCAGTAGGATCATTTGAGGCCAGGAGTTCAAGACCAGCCTAGGCAGCATAGTGAGATCTTGTTTCTGTTAAAAATGAAAAAAATGAGCCAGGTGTGATGGTGCATGCTCATAGTCTCAGCTATTTGGGAGGCTGAGGTGGGAGGATTGGTTGAGGCCAGGAGTTCAAGATTGCAGTGAGCTGTGATTGCCACTGCACTTTATCCTAGGTAACAGGGCAAGACCCTGTCTCAAAAAGAACAACAGATGGGCAGGGTGGCTCACGCTTGTAATCCCAGCACTTTGGGAGACCTAGGCAGGAGGATCACCTGAGGTCAGGAGTTCGAGACCAGCCTGGCCAACATGGTGAAACCTTGTCTCTACTAAAAATACAAAAATTAACAGAGCGTACTGGTGGGTGCCTGTAATCGCAGCTACTCGGGAGGCTGAGGCAGGAGAATTGCTTGAACCTGGGAGGCAGAGGGTTATGGTGAGCCACCTCTCAAAAAAAACCAAAACAAAAACAAAACCCCCAAAACAACAACAACAAAAGTATGTATTCACATTGTAGTATAGCTATTTGTTTCCTCCTCCTTTGCTGTACCATGAGCTCCTTGAGGAGAGGAGGTATCATGTTTTATTTGCATTTATACCTAGTACTTAGCTCAATATATACTACACTTTTTGCACTTGGGTTAATGCTTATGATATTTAATGTGAGCTTCAGTTTTCTGAGTTGTAAAAAGAGAAGTAATTTTGAATGCCCTATCTACCTCACAAAGCTGTTCTTTTTCTTTTAAATCTTACTTGTGAGAATTCTTTGTGCTCATAAAATATTATATAAATAAAATAAATGAAAATGTTATTAAATATATTTTCTGTAGAAGGAAAACTTATGTTGATTGAGCTATAAGTCAAATGTTGAGCAAAAAAGAAAGATTAAAAAAAGAAAAAACTTATAATGTACCATTGCCACAGAATTCAGATGACATCAGTGCACATTTATGCTGTTATGAAAAATTGCACTTTTGAAGATCCTATGAAACAATCAAATTGTAATCTGTATACTTCGGCCTTTATGCCAATCTGGGGCTAAGGTTTAATAATAGTAATAGGTATAATATTTCTGGTTATTTCACAAAACTATTTAGTGGTAATACTAACACTCCTTTAAATCCTTTCTTAATAGATATGAAATTCCCAGGTGGTTTTGATGGGGGCCTTGAAAATGTATTCTCTTAGTGGCAATTTTATTTGATTCTTGCATTTGGAATAAGCATAAACTTTGGAGCCAGACATCTGGATTAAGATATTAGCTATATTGCTAATACACTAATTTACCTTGGACAAGTTTCTTACCCTGTCTTTAAAACAGGGATAATAGTACCTTCCTTATTTAGTTAGTGTGCAGATTTAAGGAGATGACCCATGTAAAGTCTCTAGTATAATACCAGGAACTTAGTAGGTGATTATTAAAAGTCATTATTTTTGTGTCTTTCTTATTGCTGCTGATAATCAAAAGTACTATTAAAGGATATTGCTCCAGTTGATGTTACTGAAATCTTTTACGCTGAGGATGCTAGCATGTGTTCCTGAGTCCACTGTTGTCATTACCATTGCTGCCAAAGCAGTTGTCACTGTTTTCTTAGCCTCTCCATTGAGTTTAACAAGTACGGAACTCCTTAAACCAAACTTTAGTTCTTTCTTCCCTTAAGATGAATTTGTTAATCTTAACCCTAAGATCATATGGAACCAAAAAAGAACCCAAATAGCCAAAGAAGTCCTGAGTGAAAAGAATAAAACTGGAGGCATTACACTACCTGACCTAAAAATACATTTTACCAAAACAGCATGGTATAGAAACAGACACAGAGACCAATGGAACAGAACAGAGAACGTATAAATAAATCCATGTATTTACAGCCAGCTGATTTTCAACAAAAGGTACCGAGAACATACACTGGGGAAAGGACACCCTCTTTAATAGTGATGCTGTGAAAATATGCAGAAGAGTGAAACTAGACCCCTGTCTCTTACCACATATAAAAATAAACTCAAGATGGATTAAATACTTTTATGTAAGACCTGAAAATATAAAACTACTGGAAGAAAGCATAGGGGACATGCTTCTGAACATTGTTCTAGGCAAAGATTTTATGACCAAGACCTCGAAAGCACAGGCAACAACAAAAAATGCACAAATGGGACTATATTAAGCCAAATGGCTTCTGCACAGCTAAGGACCCATCCAATTAACAGAGTAAAGAGACAACTTCTAGAATGGGAGAAAATGTTTGTAAACGATTCATCCAGTAAGGGACTGATACCCAGAATATATGAGGAACCCAAACAACTCAACAATAAAAAAAACCAAATAATCCTGTTAAAAAGTGAGCAAGTGACATACAAAGACATTTCTCAAAAGAAGACATACAAATGACAAACAGGTATATGAAGAGTTGCTAATTATCAGTGCTTATCATTGCTAATAAGCAAATCAAAACTACATTGAGATATTATCTTACCCAGAATGGCCATTAGAAAGACAGAATAGCAGATGTTGGCAAGGATATGGAGAAAAGGGAACCCTCATAAGCTGTTATTGGGAATGTAAATTGATACAAATATTATGGAAAGCAGCGCGGAGATTTCTCAGAAAACTAAAATCAAATAGATGAAAAAAAAAAAAGAAAAAAAAAAAAACAAAAAAAAAAATATAAAAAATAAAAATAAGAACATATATAATAGAATACCATTCAGCCATAAAAAAGAATGAAATCCTGTCATGTGCAGCGACATGAATGGAACTAGAGATCATTACATGAAATAAGCCAAACAGAAAGATAAATATTGCATGTTGTCTCTCATGTGGGAGCTTAAGTAAATTTATTTAATGGAGGCAGAGAGTAGAATTATAAACAATAGAGGCTGGGAAGCATATATGTAGTGGAGGGTGATGGAGAGAATTTGGTTAATGGCTATGATACAGTTAGATAGAAAGAATACATTCTAATATTTAGTAGCAGAGTAGGGTGACTGTAGTGCACTGTATATTTCAAAATAGAAGAGAGGAATTGAAATGTTCCCAACACATGGAAATGATAAATACTTGAGGTGATGGATACCCCAAATAATATGACTTCATCATTACACATTCTAGGCAGGTACCAAATAGCACATGTACGCATGAGAATGAGCTGTTATACACCTGTTGGTTATGTTTAGTCTTTTTTGCACATTCCTGCTTCCTGTTACATTTTTCCACCATGCTATGAAGAGCAGGAGGCCCTCACTAGAAGCTGCCAGATAATAGCCATCCAGTGTTGTACTTTTTAGTGTGATTAGCTATGAGCTAAATAAATCTCTATTCATTATAAATTACTCAGTCTCAGTTATTGAGTTACAGCAACACAAAACAGACTAAGACATTTGTATTTCCCTAATTAGCATTGAACATTTTTTCATATATCTATTGGGCATTTTATATCTTCTTTTGATAAATGTCTGTTCATTCCCTTACCCATTTTAAATTGGATATGTTTTCTTTTTATAGAGTTGTTTGAGTTTCCTTACATATTTTAAATATGTATGTATCCCTAATGAGATGTATGATTTGTGACTATCTCCCAATCTATAGGTTGTCTCTTCACTCTGAAAATGATTTCATTGCTTCTACAAAAGCTTTTAATTTTGATGTAATCCCTTTTGTCTATTTTTTTGCTTTTGTTACCTGTGCTTTTGGGTGAAATCTAAAAAATCATTGCCCAGACCAATGTCATATAGTTATTCCCCTGTGTTTTCTTTTGGAAGTTTTACATTTTCAGGTCTTATGGTTAAATTTTTAACCGATTTTGGGTAGGTTTTCGTATATGTTGAGAAATAGCGGTATAGTTTCATTCTTCTGCATATGGATACCTAGTTTCCTCAGCAAAATTTATTGCAGAAGGTATCATTTTGCAGTATATGTCCTGGGTGCCTTTGTTGAAAGTCAATTGTCTCTAAATATATGGATTTGTTTCTAGGTTTTCTTTTCTGTTCCATTGGTCTATGTATTTGTCTGTTTGTTTTTTTTAAAGAGATGGGGTCTTGCTTTGTTATCCAGACTGGAGTGCAGTGGCACATTTGTAGTTCACTGTACCCTTGAACTCTTGACTACAAGCAATCTTCTCTCCTCAGCCTCCTGAGTAGCTGGGACTGCAGGCGTATACTACCACACCTAGCTGTTTATATACCAATGTCATGCTGTTTTGGTACTATAGCTTTGTAATATATTTTGAAGTCATATAGTGTGATGCCTCCAGCATTGTTCTTTTTGCTCAGTATTGCTTTGGTTATTTGGTGTCTTTTGTGATTCTATGTGAATTTTTGGATTGGTTTTTTTATTTCTATGAAGAATAGCATTGGCATTTTGATTGGGATTGCATTTTATTTGTAGATTGCTTTGGGAAATATGCTCATTTTAACACTATTTGTTCTAATCCATGAGCTTGGGATATCTTTCCATTTGTTTGTGTCCTCTTAATTTCTTTCATTGGTATTTTGTGGTTTCCAATTTAGACGTCTTTCAACTCTTTGGTTAAATCTATTCATAGGTATTTTATTCTATAGCTATTTTAAGTGGAATTACTTTTTTTTTTATTCCAGCTAGTTCATGTCTGCTACTAATTTTTCTATGTTGATTCAGTATCCTGCAATTTTAATTAATTTATTAGTTATAAATGAGTTTTTGGATGGAGTGTTTAGGTTTTTCTATGTATAAGGTCATGTTATGTGGAAAGAGGGATAATTTGACTACGTCTTTTCTAATTTGGATGCCCTTTATTTCTTTCTCTTACCTAATTGCTCTGGATAGGACTTGTGGTACTGTGTTGAATAAGAGTGGTGAAGGTGGGCATCCTTGTCTTGTCCCAGTTCTTTGAGGAAAGGCTTCCAGATTTTATTCAATCAATATAATTTGGCTGTGGATTTGTCATATAGGGCCTTAATCATGTTGCAGTATGTTAGTTCTGTACCTATTTTTTAAGAGTTTTTATGAAAGGATATTGAATATTATCAAATGTTTTTTCTGCATCTATTGAGGTGATCACATGGCCCTTCATTCTAATATGATGTATCCCATTTATTTATTTGTGTTTGTTGAACCAGCCTTGTGTCACTGAGATAAATCTCACTTGATCATGGTGTATTACCTTTTCGATGTATGGTTGGATTCTGTTTGCTAGTATTCTGTTGAGGATTTTTGCATCTATGTTGCTCATGTTGGCCTGAACTTTTTTCTCATGAACTTCTGTAGTTTTGTTATCAGGGTAGTGCTAGTCTTGTAGAATGAGTTACATAAAATTTCCCCCTCTTCAATTGTTTGGAAGGGTTTGAGAAGAATTGTGTTAGTTCTTCTCTGTAATGGCAGAATTCAGCAAAAAAGCCATCCAATCCTGGGCTTTTCCTTGTTGAGAGACCCTTTATTACTGCTTTGATCTTGTCACTTGTTACTGGTATGTTCAGGTTTTCTCTTTCTTCCTGGTGTGATCTTGTAGGTTGTATGTCTCTAGGAATTTATCAGTTTCCTTGAGATTTTACAATTTGCTGGCATATACTTGTTCATAATATCCTCTAATTATTCTTTGTATTTCTGTGTTATCAGTTTTAATGCCTCCTTTTTTTGTTTCTGATTGTATTTATTTGTTTTTTTTTTTTTTCCCCCCTTGGTTGGTATAGCCAGTGATTTTGTTTGTCTTTTAAAAAGAATTTTTCATTATGTTGATCCTTTTAATTTTTCTTACTTTATTTCATTTAGTTCTTCTATGGCTTTATTACTTTTTTCTTTCTACTAATTTTGGGTTTAGTTTGTTATTGCTTTTCTAGTTTTTTTGAGATGCATCATTTGGTTGTTTATTTGAAATCTTTCTACTTTTTAATTTAGATGTTTACTGCTATAAATTTCCCTCTTAGCACTGCTTTTGCTGTATCCCATACATTATGGTATGCAGTATTTCTGTTTTCATTTGTTTAAATAAATTTTTTAATTAGAATTTATTTAAAAATTTTTATTTTTAATAAAAAGAATGTGTATTCTGCAGCCATGGATGAATTGTTTTGTAAATGTCTATTAGGTCCATTTGGTTGATACTGTAGATTAAGTCTGATGCTTTTTTGTTCAATTTCTGTCTTGATGGTCTGTTCACTGCTGAGAGTGGGGTGTTGAACTCTCCCACTATTTTTGTATTGAAGTCTATCTCTTATTTTAGATCTAATAATATTTGCCTTATATTTCCGTGTTCTCTGATACTAAGTGCATGTATATTTGGAATTATATCCTCTTTCTCAGTTTATGCCTTTATCATTATATAATAATGCTCTTTGTCTCTTTTTACAGTTTTTGACTTAAAGTCTACAAATGGAAACCAAAAGCAGACTTAAAGTTGATGTATGTATAGCTACTCCTGTATGCTTTTGGCTTCCATTTGTGTGAAAATTTTTTTTCAGTTCATGTATATCTTTACAGGTGACTTGAGTAATTGTAGACAGCATACAGTTGGGTGATTTAAAAAAATGGATTCAGCCAGTTCATACCTTTCTTTCTTTTAATTTTTTTTTCTAGATGGAATCTTTCTCCATTGCCCAGGCTGGAGTGCATTGGCATGATTTCAGCTCACTGCAACCTCTGTCTCCCAGGTTCAAGCAATTCTTCCGTCTCAGCCTCCTGAGCAGCTGGGACTACTGGGGCCCACCACCATGCTTGGCTAATTTTTGTAGTTTCAATAGAGGTCTTTTTTTTTTTTAATTGTTTTTATTAGTTTTTATTTTTCTTTGCAGTGATTGTGAGTGAAGAGATGGGGTTTTATCATATTGGTCAGGCTGGTCTTAAACTCCTGACCTGAGGTGATCCACCCTCCTTGTCCTCCCAAAGTGCTGGGATGATAGGTGTGAGCCACCTCGCCTGGCTTATATGTTTCAAGTAGGGAATTTAATCCTTTTACATTCAAGCTGTTATTAACACCATTTACTAAACAGGGAATCCTTTCCCCATTGCTTGTTTTTGTCAGGTTTGTCAAAGATCAGATGGTCGTAGATGTGTGGTGTTACTTCTGAGGCCTCTGTTCTGTTCCATTGGTCTCTGTCTCTGTTTTGATACCAATACAATGCTGTTTTGATTACTATAGCATTGTAGTATAGTTCGAAGTCAGGTATTGTGATGCCCCCAGCTTTTCTGTTTTTGCTTAGGATGTTTTGGTTATGTGGGCTCTGTTTTGGTTCCATATGAAGTTTAAAGTGTTTTTTTCCAGTTCTATGAAAAAGGTCAGTGGTAGCTTGATGGGTATAGCCTTGAATCTATAAATTACTTTGGGGGGTATGGCCATTTTCATGACATTGATTCTTCCTAACCATGAACATGGAATAATTTTCCATGTTTATGTTCTCTTATTTCCTTGATCAGTGGTTTGTAGTTCTCCTTGAAGAGGTCCTTCACGTTCTTTGTTAGTTGTATTCCTAGGTATCTTATTCTCTTTGTAGCAATTGTGAATGGGAGTTCACTCATGATTTGGCTCTCTGTGTGTCTGTTATTGGTGTATAGGAATGCTTGTGATTTTTGCACGTTGATTTTGTATTCTGAGACTACTGAAGTTGCTTATCATCTTAAGGAGATTTTGGGCTGAGATGATGGGGTCTTCTAAATAAACACTCATGTCATCTGCAAATAGAGACAATTTGATTTCCTCTTTTCCTAATTGAATACCCTTTATTTCTTTTTCTTACCTGATTGCTGTGGCTAGAACTTCCAACACTATATTGAATAGGAATGGTGAGATAGGGCATCCTTGTCTAGTGCTAGTTTTCATTCAGTATGATATTGGTTGTGGGTTTGTTGTAGGTAGCTTTTATTATTTTGAGATATGTTCCATTGGTACCCTAGTTTATTGAGAGTTTTTAGCATAAAGCGCTGTTGAATTTTGTCAAAGGCCTTCTCTGCATCTATTGAGATAATCATGTGGTTTTTGTCTTTGGTTCTGTTTATGTGATGAATTACATTTATAGACTTGCATATGTTGAACTAGCCTTACATCTCCTGGATGAAGCCTACTTGATCATGATGGATAAGCTTTTTGATGTGCTGTTGCATTCGGTTTGCCAGTATTTCGTTGAAGATTTTTGCATCTATGTTCATCATGGATATTGGCCTGAAGTTTTCTGTTTTAATTGTGTCTCTGACAGGTTTTGGTATCAGGATGGTGGTCTCATAAAATGAGTTAGGGAGAATTCCTTCTTTTTGTATTGTTTGGAATAGTTTCAGAAGGAATGGTACCAGCTCCTGTTTGTATGTCTGGTATAATTCGGCTGTAAACTTCTCTGGACCTGGACTTTTTTTGGGTGGTAGGCTATTAATTGCTGCCATAACTTCAGACCTTGTTATTGGTCTATTCAGGAATCCAACTTCTTCCTGGTTTAGCCTTGGGAGTGTGTAAGTGTCCAGGAGTTTATCCATTTCTTCCAGGTTTACTGGTTTATGTGCCTGGAGATGTTTGTAGTAATCTCTGATGGTAATTTTTACTTCTGTGGAATCGGTGGTGATATCTCCTTTATCATTTTTTGTTGCATCTATTCGATACTTTTTTCTTTTTTATTTGTATGGCTAGTGGTCTATTTTGTTGATTTTTTCAAATCAGCTCCTGGATTTATTTATTTTTTGAAGGGATTTTTGTGTCTCTATCTCCTTCGCTTCTGCTCTGATCTTAGTTATTTCTTGTCTTCTAGTAGCTTTTGAGTATGTTTGTTCTTGCTCCTTTAGCTCTTTCAATTTTGATGATAGGGTGTTGATTCTAGATCTCCCCTTTCATCTTATTTGGGCATTTACTGCTATAAATTTTCCTCTTGACACTGCTTTAAATGTGTCCCAGAGATTGTGGTACGTAGTGTCTTCATCCTCATTGGTTTCAAAGAACATCTTTATTTCTGCCTTCATTTCATTGTTTATCCAGTTGTCATTTAGGAGCCAGTTGTTCAGTTTCTATATAGTTGTTTGGTTTTGGGTGAGTTTCTTAATCCTGAGTTCTAATTTGATTGCATTGCGATCTGAGAGACTGTTATGATTTCTGTTCTTTTGCATTTGCTGAGGAGTGATTTACTTCCAATTATGTGGTCAATTTTAGAGTAAGTGTGATGTGGCGCTGAAAAGAATGTATATTCTGTGGCTTTGGGGTGGAGAGTTCTGTAGATATTGAGAGTTCTGTAGATATCTATTAGTTTCACTTGGTCAAGATCTGCGTTCAGGTCCTGGATATCCTTGTTGATTTTCTGTCTCGTTGATCTGTCTAATATTGACAGTGGAGTGATCAAGTCTCCCACTATTATTGTGTGGGAGTCTAAATCTCTTTGTAGGTCATTAAGAACTTGCTTTATGTATCTCAGTGCTCCTGTATTGGGTGCTTATAATTTAGAATAGTTAACTCTTCTTGTTGGATTGATTCTTTTACCATTATGTAGTGCACTTCTTTGTCTCTTTTGATCTTTGTTGGTTTAAAGTCTGCTTTATCAGAGACTAGGATTGTAACCCCTGCTTTTTTTTTTTTTTCCTCTCCATTTGCTTTTAAATCTTCTTTCATCCCTTTATTTTGAGTCTATTTGTGCCTTTCTTCTGAGATGAGTCTCCTGAGTGCAGCCCACTGATGGGTCTTCACTTTTTATCCAGTTTGCCAGTCTGTGTCTTTTGATTTGGGCATTTAGGCTGTTTACATTTAACATTAATATTGTTATGTGTGAATTTGATCCTGCCATTTTGTTACTGGCTAGTTGTTTTGCCTATTAGTTGACACAGTTTCTTCTTTACATCATTGGTCTTTACGATTTGGCACGTTTCTGCAGTGGCTAGTACTGGTTGTTCCTTTCCATGCTTAGTGTTTCCTTCAGCAGCTCTTGTAAGGTCAGTCTGGTGGTGACGAAATCTCTCAGCAACTGCTTGTTTGTAAAGCATTTTATTTCTCCTTTGCTTATGAAGGTTAGTTTGGCCGGATATCAAATTCTGGGTTGAAAGTTCTTTTTTTTTTTAAGGATGTTGAATATTGGCCCCCACTCTCTTCTGGCTTGTAGGGTTTCTGTCAAGAGATCTGCTGTGAGTCTGATGGGCTTCCCTTTGTGGGTGACCTGACCTTTCTCTCTGGCTGCCCTTAGCACTTTTCCCTTCATTTCAACCCTGGTGAATCTGATGATTATGTGCCTTGAGGTTGCTCTTCTTGAGGAATATCTTTGTGGTGTTCTCTGTATTTCCTGTATTTGAATGTTGTTCTGACTTGCTAGGTTGGGGAAGTTCTCCTGGACAATATCCTGAAGAGTGTTTTCCAGCATGGATTCATTCTCCCTGTCACATTCAGGTACACCTATCAAGGGTAAATTAGGTCTTTTTTTAAAATCCCACATTTCTTGGGGGCTTTGTTTGTTTATTTTCCCTCTTTTTTCTCTAATTTTGCCTTCTCATTTTATTTCATTGAGTTGATCTTCAACCTCTGATATTCTTTCTTCTGCTTGATTGATTTGGCTGTTGAAACTTGTGTATGCTTTGTGAAGTTCTTATGCTGTGTTTTTCAGCTCCATGAAGTCGTTTATGTTCCTCTCTAAGCTGGTTCTTCTAGTTAGCATTTCGTCTAACCTTTTTTCAAGGTTTTTAGTTTCTTTGAATTGGGTTTGAACATGTTCCTTGAGCTCAGAGAAATTTGTTACTACCCACCTTCTGAATCCTGCTTCTGTCAATTTGTCAAACTCATTCTCTATCCTGTTTTGTTCCCTTGCTGGTGGGGAGTTGTGATCCCTTGGAGGAGGAGAGGTATTCTGGTCTTTGATGATTTCATCCCATTTGCACTAGTTTCTTCCCATCTCCATGTATTTATCTACCTTTGATCTTTGAAGTTGTTGATTTTGGATGGGGTTTCTGAGTGGACATCCTTTCTGTTGATGTTGAAGCTATTTCTTTTTGTTTTTTAGTTTTCCTTCTAAAAGTCAGGTCCCTTTACTGTAGGACTGCTGGAGGTCCAGTCCAGATCTTGCTTGCCTGGGAATCACGCATGGAGGTTGCAGAACAGCAAGGATTGCTGCCTGATCTTTCCTCTGGTAGCTTCATTCCAGAAGGGTACCCAGCAGGTATCAGCCAGAGCTCCCCTGTATGAGGCATCTTTCTGGTTACACAGGGGTCAGGGAGCCACTTGAGGAGGCAGTCTGTCCCTTGTCTGCCTAGAGAGGTGCTGCTGGGCTGTCACAGACTCAGTCCAGGTGCTGTGTAAGCTTCCTCTGGCTTCTGTTTACACAGGTAGGTTTAGACCCACCTCAACAATTGGTGGATGCCCTTCCCCACTCCAAGCTTGATCATCCTGGGTTGAGCTCAAACTGATGTGCTGGCTGCGAAACTCTAAAGTGAGAGGGCTTAGTTTGCTGGTCTTTGTGGGGATGGGACCTGCCCTGCTGTGTCACCTGTGTTCCTGCTTTCAGCTCCCCCTCTTTCTGGGGAGTGGATAGCCCTGTCCTGCAGGCACTGTCGTCGCTAGTCAAAACATCTGCCCAGATCTGTGCCGACAACCCATGACACTGGCCGGAGCTGCTGCTCAGATCTGTGCTGGTAACTCAGGGTGCTTTTCAGCCCCAGAGATCTCCTGTTCTGTGGGTTGCAGAGGCCATTGGAGAAGCACAGTATCTGAACTGGAGTGCCGGTGGGGTGAAGGGAGTCCCCGGTCACCTGGTCAGTTGCACTTCCCAGGTGAGGCAGTGCCCTGATCTGCCTCAGATTGCTCTCCTTGGGCTACACCCACTGTAGCCCAAATCTTACTGAAATGAACCTGGTATCTTGGTTGGAAATGAGATCACTCGTCTTCTGTGTCTCTCTCGCTGGGAACAGCGCTCTGGGGTTGTTTGTATTCGGCCGTCTTGGGGGAATCTCCATATCTTCATATACTTATTCTAGTAAACCCTTTCAGTTTGATTCTGTTATACTCTAACCAGAATTAGGTGTTATGATTAAACATTTTTTTTGATAAGCTGTAAGCAAAAGTATGTAATTGGTTTTATGAAATTGTCTTCATTTTATTCATCTTTATTTTTTATATTAGGCTGTTCTTGTATGGCTATTAATGAAATACCTGATAATGGGTAATATATAAAAAATGAGGTTAATAGGCTCACAGTTCTGCAGACTGTACAGGAAGCATAGCAGCATCTGCTTCTGGGGAGGCCTTGGGAAGCTTATAATCATGGTGGTGTCACAGGATCCTTGTGATATTGCTTCACCAGCTGGAATCCTTTGTGGCTGGTGGTGCCTTTGCTTGAGATTTGCTTGGGTCTCCTGGGCTTATTCTGCCTACTTGGCCTGGCAGGCTGTGCTTGGCTCCCACTACTGGCCCAGATCCCACACTTGCCATGAGCGAGCCAGTTGCAGAGTGGTGAGGGGTGTGTGAGGATGTGAGAGCTGGGTCTGGCTGCTGTGCACAACCAGGTATGTCAGCTTGGTGGGACAGACTGCTCCAAGCACTAGAATGGGCATTGACTTTCTTACAAGACTGCAGCTGGACCAGTCATACTGCAAGTGGCTTCCACTGCTGGCACTGGGGAATTAGTTGGTACCTGGAAGCTTGGAGATACCAGGAACTGCAGAGCTCCAAAGAGGGTGTCACAGCCCTGGCTAGGGGAACTCGGAGGTCTGGGATCTTTAAAGGGCTGTAGCTCTTCTCTCCTCTCTCTTCTCTTCTAGTTGCCCGCACTGTGGCAAGCTACGGACGTGTTTTACCCCTGCTTGTTTGATAGCTCTTCTACTCCTGCCACTTGGGGGGGTCCTGAGTTCTTGTCCTGTGTCTAGGAAGAATTACGTACATGGACAACTGGAGGGTGAGTAAGGTGAAGAGGTGCTTTATTGAGTGATAGTACGACTCTCAGGAGACCTGAAATGGATAGCTCCTCTCTGCAGGCAGGTCACCCTGTTGAGTGTACAGCTCTCAGCTGAGAGGGTACCCACAGTGGGTAGCTCCTCTCTGCAGGCAGGTAATCCTGATGTCTGACTGAGTCTGGCTGAGTCTGGGTTTTTATGGGCTTCAGAGGGGAGAAAGTGCATGCTGATAGGTTCATGGGAAGCCATGGGTGGGCTTGGAAAAAGCACCGTAAGTTGTCACTCTGGTCCAAGGAAGTGGCAGCCCAGCTCCCGGCCTTCAGGCTGTCCAAGGTCTGAAGGAGGGCTTCACTAGGGACTCTCCCCTTTCTGCCCAGGAGCTGGTCTGTCTCCCACTGCCATCAACCTGTTGTCCCTGGTGCCCAGGCTGTTCATGCTAACGGATGCCTGCAGGCCCACGCTGAGCTGCCCTCACCACCCCCTTGACCTCTCTCATGTGCTCGTTGGTGCCCAAAGTCCAGAGGGGGCTGAGGTGGCAGGGGGCTGACTTGTACCCGAGCACATGTACACCCCACCAGGTTATGACAGCACCCAGGCTGGGCCTCAACTTTGCTCCAAATTTGGAGTGGGCACTAAGAGTGGGGAGAGCCTGGGCAGTGGGGGCAGGCACTTCTGAGCCTACGGGGGTACGAAGAGCTTCCCTGGCTACTGAGAGTGCAGGAATGCCCAGGTTTGCAGCTGTGGCTGTGTGGCTGCAGCCATGCTGGGGAGGTCAGGGCTCCTGGGGCTCCTGCCCCTCCAACTCAGAAGGGGGTGGGGCTTCTGCCTGTTAACAGCTCCCACCAGCTCTGTGCAGCTTGCAGTCCCATCTGTGCCTCCCTGACTATAGCCAGCCTCTCTTTGCAGCAGCCGCTCCAGATGGGCTGCTGCTGCCATCAGTGGAAGGCAGAGGGGGAGCAGGCACATCACCTGGGGAAAGCAGGAGCAAGAGAGAGGCGGGAGGGTGCTACACACTCCTAAACAACCAGATCCAGCGAGAACTCACTAGCATGAAGACAGCACCAGACTGTGAAAGATGTGCCCCTATGACCTAAACACCTCTCACCAGGCCTCACCTGCAGCTTTGGGGATTATTATAATTCACTATGAGGTTTGGTCAGGGACAGTTGTCCACACTATATCATTTTTAGTGAATGTACTTTTAAAAATTTCTTCTGTGAGTTTTCTGTTAGCATTTGTCCTTACTAGGGTGCTCATCTCTTTTGCATTCATTTTAAAACTCTCATTAAAGGTATTGACTCTTTGTAATATGTGTTGTAAATTTTTATTGAAGGTTGCTATACTATAGTTTGTTTATAGTATTGTCTTTGATATAGAAGATTTTTAGTTTATTTTGCAAAATATGTTAGTGTTTGGCTCCTTGTTTTGGCCTATCCTTGGGAAGACCTCTTTAACCCCAAATATGGAGATAAGTCAGCCAGCTACTCTTCTCATTTGTGGTGCCTTAGATGAACTATCAGTTCCTGAATAAGTCTGTAGATTACTTTTCTAATTGAAGTTCTGATTCCTTTTTTTGCCTTTCCATTATAAATATTTATTCAGAACTCCCTTTTAGGTTAGACTAAGCTGAATGTTTTAGTGTTTTTAAGTTTTATATCCCATTGGGATTTTTAGAAATATTTAAAAACTGCTAATGTAAAGAAGTCTAATTTAATTTCAGAATAATATATGCAGAATTATATTAAAAAAGAGGCTTGGATGTGGTGACTCATATCTGTAATCTCAGTGCGTTTGGGAGGCCAGTATAGGAGGATGGCTTGAGGTCAGGAGTTCAAGATCAGCCTGGGTAACATAGCAAGACCCTATCCCTACAAAAAAAAATTTTTTTTAAAGAATTAGTTGGTTGCAGTAGTGTGTGCCTATAGTCCTAGCTACTAAGGAAGCTGAAGCTGGAAGGTTGCTTAAGCCCAGAAGTTTGAGGTTACAGTGAGCTGTGATCAAATAACTGCATTCCAGCCTGGGTGACAGACTAAGACCCTGTACCTAAAAATAAAAAAAAAGATGGAAAATATTTCATAAAAGTATGTATCATAAAAGCAATAAAAGTTTTATTATAGCCAGCCACTCAGTTGAGTTTGGTAAATCGCCTTGAGTGAAAGGGATCAAATTGCTATTTTAAGTTGTAAGAATTTAATATAGATTTCCAATAGAGGGAGCCCAAAGCTTTTAAGTGGAAGTGGTAGAGGTTTCATTTTTATTAAGGTATTCCAGCTCCATCATGATAGTTTCCTATATTCACGTCAGTTGATTTTCTTTTTAAATTTTCTTTCTGTAGTGATAATAATCCATATAACCACTAAAGAAGGTACTCTATTTTGAGGTTACTTTCCCTGTTAACTTAAATTTCTCTTCTGTATGTTTTATATCATACATTTTCTTCTGACTGGCAATTTGAAGAACACTGATACAAATGGTACATATATCCTAAGTTCAACTCCTTTATGCTAAGAACATTTGTCAGTTTTGAACAAAGTTACTAATAATGATACTCATTTGCACTGTGAACTCCTGAACATTTGCATTATATGGTTATCTCTCTTTTCAAAATAATATTTCATTATTATCTATATGTAATTTATGTAAATATTTAAACTTTTTCCTAATTTGAATAATAATGCATATTTATATTAAAATATATATAGAAAAGTATAAAATTGATAATACCTAAAATTCATTCCTCAATAATAAGCACTGATAATATTTTGATATGCTTTCATCTAAATATTTTTTGGATTAAATGATTATAATCATGAAGAATGGTGTTATTTTTATTCATTTCACACTATCCTCTTTTGATACTAATCTTTACTGTAGGCCTAGGAGAGAGATGGTAGAGCCATTCATACTTCTGTTTTATAAATGTGGAAACGTTTTTGAGCTTCAAAGAGATTAAGTGGCAGAGGTAGAAGTATACAGAGGTCTAATATATATCAGATGCATTTAAGTTAAAAAACATAATATTAAAATAAATGCCCAAATGTTCACCTTCTGTTAAAAAATGTTCTATTACCAGTATCACTGAAGCCTTCTGTTTTCCCCAGTCTGCCCATTCTGTCCCATACCCATGCATTCGCCTTAGAATTATCCACTTTTCTGAATTTTAAGTTTTATATAATTGTGAACTTTAGAAAAATGATTCAGATTACTGAACAATATGTATTCTTACATAGCATGCAGTTTTTTTTGCCCAACATTTTTGTGAGATTCATTCATGTTGATGCATAGAACTACAGATTATCCAGTTTTACTTATGTATTTATTATATTAATATTAAAAATAGACTTACCTACTTTTTATTGATAGAGTTTGGATTATATCCAATTTTTTTGCTCTTATAAACAATACTCCTTTGAACATATTTTATATGTGCTACCAGTAAATAGTACCTATCTAGATACTTCTTTTTTTTACATTCAGTCTACATTTATTTTTAACTATAAGGCATAGTCTGTTTATATTTTATGCTACCATTTTTCTTTATGCTTTTTATTTGGTTTGCTTGATCTTTTTTCCTTTCTTGTAGTTTTGTTTTGTTTTTTTTGAGACAAGTCTTGCTTTGTTGTCAAGGCTGGAGTGCAAGGCTATTTACAGACACGATTATAGTGCACTACAGCCTTGAACTCCTGGCCTCAAGTCAGCCTTTGAAGTAGCTGGGACTATAGATGTGCACCACTGAGCGCAGCCCATTCATGTATTTTAAAAATTAGTTATTTTTGTGTGTGCGTGTTTTGGTTTACATTTTAGAAGATTTAGACTCTATTTCTATTTTTAAATAGTTTTCCAGAAATTATAATATAATTGATTGACCTAACAAAGTTCAAAGTTAGTTAGTATCTGTATTCTCATTTTAAATAATAGAAACTTAAATACATTCACATTATTGTACAACCATTACCACCGTTCATTTTCAGAACTTTTTTCATTTCTACCAAACTGAAACTCTGTGTCTGTGATGCAGTAACTCATTTTTCTCTCTCCTAAACCCTGACAACTACCATTCTCTTTCTGCTTCTGTGATTTGATGACCCTAAGTACCTTAAATGGAATCACAGTATTTATCCTTTTCTAACTGGCTTATCTCACTTAGCATAGTGTCTTAAAAGTTCAACTATGTTGCTGCACGTGTCAGAATGCCCTTCTTTTTTAAGGCTGACTATATTCCATTGTATGTATCTACTGAATTTTGTTCTATTCATTTGTTGATGGAGTTGAGTTGCTTTTACCCTTTGGCTACTGTGTATAATGGTGTTATGAACATGGGTGTTCAATGTGTGTTTGTGTCTCTCCTTTAAGTTCTTTTGGGTATATATCCAGAAGTGGAAGCACTGGATCATATGGCTATCCATTTTTAACTTTTTGAGGAAACATCATACTATTATTCATAGTGGCTGCACCATGTTAACATTATCGCCAGCAGTGCACAAGGGTTCCAGTTACTCCGTATCTCACCAATATTTGCTTTCAGTTTTTTTGGTAATAACCATTCTAGTGCATGTGAGTTTAATTTTCATTGCGGTTTTGATTTTCATTTTCCTAATGAATAGTGATATTGAACATCTTTTTATAGGCCATTCATATATCTCCCCTTTAAAAAAATTTTAAATTATACTTTCAGTTCTGGGGTACATGTGCAGAACATGCAGGTTCGATACATAGATATACATGTGCCATGGTGGTTTTCCTTACCTATCAACCCATCATCTACATTAGATATTTCTCCTATTGCTATCTCTCCCCCAGCCCTCAATCCCCTGACAGGCCCTGTGTATGCTGTTCCCCTCCCTGTGGCCATGTGTTCTCATTGTTCAACTCCTACTTATGAGTGAGAACATTCAGTGTTTGGTTTATGTTTTTTTGTTAGTTTGCTGAGAATGATGGTTTCCAGCCTTATCCATGTCCCTGTAAGGGACATGAACTCATCCTTTTTTTATGGCTGCATAGTATTCCATGGTATAGATTTGCCACATTTTCTTTAACCATCTATCATTGATGGGCACTT
Organism: Sapajus apella; assembly: GCF_009761245.1. Taxonomy (NCBI): domain Eukaryota; kingdom Metazoa; phylum Chordata; class Mammalia; order Primates; family Cebidae; genus Sapajus; species Sapajus apella. The sequence goes on from NW_022436980.1 coordinate 18,992,480, forward strand.
GGGTTGGTTCTAAGTCTTCGCTGTTGTGAACAGTGCCACAATAAACATACGTGTGCATGTGGCTTTATAATAGAATGATTTATAATCCTTTGGGTATATACCTAGTAATGGGATTGCTGGGTCAAATGATATTTCTGGTTCTAGATCCTTGAGGAATTACCACACTGTCTTCCACAATAGTTGAACTAGTTTATACTCCCACCAACAGTGTAAAAGCATTACTATTTCTCCACATCCTTTCCAGCACCTGTTATCTTCTGGCTTTTTGATGATTACCATTCTAACTGGCGTGAGATGGTATCTTATTGTGGTTTTGATTTGCATCTCTAATGACCAGTGATAATGAGCATTTTTTCATATGTTTGTTGGCCACATAAGTGTCTCTTTTTGAGAAGTGTTCATATTGTGATGGGGTTGTTTTTTTTCTTGTAAATTTAAGTTCTTTGTAAATTCTGGATATTAGCCCTTTGTCAGATGGGTAGATTGCAAAAATTTTCTCCTATTCTATTGGTAGCCTGTCCACTCCAATGATATTTTCTTTTGCTGTGTGGGAACTCTTTAGTTTAATTAGATCTCATTTATCTATTTTGGCTTTTGTTGCCATTACTTTTGGTGTTTTAGTCATGAAGTCTTGGTCCATGCCTATGTCCTGAAGGGTATTGCGTAGGTTTATTCTAGAGTTTTTATGGTTTTGGGTTTTACGTTTAAGTCTTTAATCCATTTTAAGTTAATTTTTGTATAAAGTGTAAGGAAGGGATCCAGTTTCAGCTTTCTGCGTATGGCTAGCCAGTTTTTCCAACACGATTTATTAAACAGGAAATCTTTTCCCCATTGCTTGCTTTTGTCAGGTTTGTCAAAGATCAGATGGTTGTAGATGTGTGGTGTTGCCTCCAAGGCCTCTGTTCTGTTCCATTGGTCTATATCTCTGTTTTGGTACCAGTACTATGCTGTTTTGATTACTGTAGCCTTGTAGTATAGTTTGAAGTCAGGTGGCATGATGCCTCCCACTTTGTTCTTTTTGCTTAGGCTATACAAGCTCTTTTTTGGTTCCATGTGAAATTTAAAGTAGTTTTTTTTTTCTTCCAATTTTATGAAGAAAGTCAATGGTAGCTTGATAGAGATAGTGTTGAATCTGTTAATTAGTTTGGGCAATATGGTCATTTTTACGATACTGATTCTTCCTATCTATGAGCATGGAATGTTTTTCCATTTGTCTGTGTCCTCTCTTATTTCCTTGAGCAGTGGATTGTAGTTCTCTTTGAAGAGGTCCTTCACATTCCTTGTAAGTTGTATTCCTGGGTATTTAATTCTCTTTGTAGCAATTGTGAATGGGAGTTCACTCATGAGTTGGCTCTCTGTTTGTCTGTTACTGGTGTATAGGAATGCTTTTGATTTTTGTACATTGATTTTGTATCCTGAGATTACTTAAGTTGCTTATCAGCTTAAGGAGATTCTGGGCTGAGACAATGGGTTTTTCTAAATATGCAGTCATGTCATCTGCAAACAGACAATTTGACTTCCTCTTTCCCTAATTGGAGACCTGTTATTTCTTTTTCTTGCCTGATTACCCTGGTTAGAACTTCCAATACTATGTTGAATAGGAGTGGTGAGAGAGGGCATCCTTGTCTAGTGCCGGTTTTCAAAGGGAATGCTTTTAGTTTTTGCCCATTCGGTATGATATTGGGTGTGGGTTTGTCATAAATAACTCTTATTATTTTGAGATACGTTCCATCAACACCTAGTTTATTGAGAGTTTTTAACATGAAGCACTGCTGAAATTTGTTGAAAGCCTTTTCTGCATCTATTGAGATAATCATGTGGTTTTTGTCATTGGTTCGGTTTCTGTAATGAATTATGTTTATTGATTTGTGTATGTTGAACCAGCCTTGCATCTCAGGGATGAAGCTGACTTGATTGTGGTGGCTAAGCTTTTTAATGTTCTGCTGGATTTGGTTTGCCAGTGTTTTATTGAGGATTTTTGCATTGGTGTTCATCAGGGATATTGTCCTGAAATTTTGTCTCTGCCTGGTTTTGGTATCAGGATGATGCTGGCCTCATAAAATGAGTTAGGGAAGAGTCCCTTTTTTTTCTGTTGTTTGGAATAGAATGGAATAGAAGGAATGGTGCCGGCTCCTCTTTGTACGTCTGGTAGAATTCGGCTGTAAATCTGTCTGGTCCAGGACTTTTTTTGGTTGTAGGCTATTAATTATTGCCTCAATGTCAAACCTTGTTTTTGGCCTATTCAAATATTTGACTTCTTCCTGGTTTAGTCTTGGGAAGGTGTATGTGTCCAGGAATTTATCTGTTTCTTCTAGATTCTCTAGTTTATTTGCATAAAGGTGTTTATAGTATTCTCTGATGGTCATTTGTATTTCTGTGGGATTGGTGGTTATATCTCATTTATCATTTTTCTTAATAGATCCTCTCCAGCATCTGTTGTCTCCAGATTTTTTAATGATCGCCATTCTAACTGGTGTGAGATTGTATCTTAATGTAGTTTTGATTTGCATTTCTGTAAACGATAAAGTGGCCAAAACAGCAGCGCTGGCAACCCATGGGGCTCCTCCGCCTGGGAATATCCTGGTCTGTGGGCAATAAAAATCCGTCTGGAAATGCGGCCCTTCTTTGTCTTTTTTGATCTTTGTTGGTTTAAAATCTGTTTTGTCAGAGACTAGGATTGCAACTCCTACTTTTTTTTTTCTTTTTCTTTTTTCTTTCCATTTGCTTGGTAAATTTTTTTTCATCTCTTTATTTTGAGCCTATGTGTGTCTTTGCACGTCAGATGGATCTCCTGAATACAGCACACCAGTGGGTCTTGACTCTTTATATGGTTTGCCATTCTGTGCCTTTTAATTAGGGCATTTAGCCCATTTACACTTAAGATTAATATCATTATGTGTGAATTTGATCATGTCATCATGATGCTAGCTGGTTGTTTTGCACAGTAGTTCATGCAGTTTCTTCATAGTGTCATTGGTCTTTATATTTTGGTGTGTTTTTGCAGTAGCTGGTACCAGTTTTTCCCTTCCATATTTAGTGCGTCCTTCAGGAGCTCTTGCAAGGCAGGCCTGGTGGTAATGAATTTTTTCAGCATTTGTTTGTCTGGATAGGATTTTATTTCTCCTTCACTTATGAAACTTAGTTGGGCTGGATATGAAATTCTGGGCCGAAAATTCTTTAAGAATGTTGAATATTGATTGCCAATCTCTTCTGGCTTGTATTTTTTCTCCTGAGAGGTTTGTTGTTTGTCTAATGGGCTTCCCTGTGTAGGTCACCTGGCCTTTCTTTCTGGCTACCCTTAACATTTTTTCTTTCGTTTCAGACTTGGAGAATCTGATGATTATGTTTCTTGGGGTTGATCTTCTCCTGGGTTATCTTGGTATTCTCTGTATTTCCTGAATTTGCGTGTTAGCCTGTCTTGCTAGACTGGGGACATTCTCTTGGAGAATATCCTAAAGTGTGTTTTCCAGCTTGTTTTCATTCTCTGTCTCCTTTTGGTACTTCAATCAATCATAAGTTCAGTGTTTTTGGAAGTCCCATATTTGTTGGAGGCTTTGTTCCTTTTGTTTCTTTTTTTTCCTAATGTTGTCTGCATGCCTTATTTCAGCAAGGTGGTCTTCACACTGTGATATCCTTTCTTCCACTTGGTTGATTTGGCTATTGATAGTTGTGTATGGCTCACGAAGTTCTTCCGCTATGTTTTTCAGCTCCATCAGGTCATTTATGTTCCTCTCTAAACTGGTTATTTTAGATAGCAGCTCCTGTAATCTGTACCAAGGTTTTTAGCTTGTTTACATTGGGTTGGAACGTGCACCTTTTGCTCAGCAGAGTTTTTGTTAATCACCCATCTCTGAAGCCTGCGTCTGTCAATTTGTCCATCTTTTCGTCTGTTCAGTTCTGTGTCCTTATGGGAGAGGCATTGCAATCATTTGGAGGAGAAGAGGTACTCTGTCCTTTTGGGTTTTCAGCATTTTTTTTTTTGTTGTTGATTCTTTCTCATCTTCATGAGTTTGTCTGGTTTTGATCTTTGAGGATGCTCACTCTTGGATGGGGTTTTTTGGGGGGACTTTTTTTGTTGTTGATGCTGTTGTTGCTTTCTGTTTGTTTTCTTGCATTGGTCAGGTCCCTCTTCTGTAAGGCTGCTGCGGTTCGCTGGGGGTTCCCTTTAGGCCCTGTTCATCTGGTTCACTCCCGTGCCTGGAGGTGTCACTCAAGGAGGCTGGAGAACAGCAAAGATGGGTGCCTACTCTTTCTTCTGGGATCTCTCACCTTGAAGGGCATCAACCTCATACCAGTAGGATTGCTCCTGTATAGGGTGTCTGACAACCCCTGTTGGAGGGTCTCACCCAGTTGGGTGGCACAGGGAACAGGATCCATTTAACAAAGTACTTTGGTGGAGGGGGTGTGCTTCGCTGGGGGCAAACCCACTCATCTGGGCTGCTGGGATTTGTAAGAACCACTAGGTGGAAAGGCTAGTCGGCTGGTCTGAAGAGACTACAGCCACTACTCCCCCTGGGGCTCAGGCCCAGGGAGATCTGGGTTTTGTTCCTGAGCCTCCAGCTGGAGTTGTTGGAGTTCATGCAGGGAAAGCCTCACCCAGTGAGGAAGGATGGGTCAGGGTCAGGCCTGAAGAGGCTCTCTGGTGGGAGTCTGCCACAGCCAGCATGTTGGGTTGTGGGGGACACCTCTTGGGATGAAGTTGTCCAGCCTCCCTGGCATCAGCAGTGGAAAAGCACAGCCTGGAGCTTAGGGAGCTTAGCTTGTTAGGCAGTTATGAGTCCCAGTGCTGGCTGATGCTGCTTCCTCAAGGAGCTCAAACAGCTTAGACAGCAGGCGGTTGCAGCTGTGATGCTGGTCACTCCTCACCCCACAAGCTCGGCAGGCTTAAGCAGATTCCAACTCAGAGGCTGCTGAGAATGTGCGCAGCTTCAGGGTTGGGACGCTAGGCCCAGGTGGCATGGGTTCACGAGTGGGATCTTCCAATCTATGGGTTGCATAGTTCTGTGGAGAAAGCATGGTTTCCATGCGTTGCACAGTTCCATGGAGAAAGCACGGTTTCCCTGGCTGGGTAGCACCCTCACTCAGTGTCTTCCTTGGCTGGGGGGTGGGGGCTCCCCTGCCCTGTGTGGCTCTCAGGTGGCCACCATACCACACTGTTCTTCCTTCTCTGTGGGTCATGCCAGCTGCGTAGTCAGATCTATTGAGAGAACCTGGATAACTTGGTTGCCAGTGAAGGGTTCACTCTGTAATTACGGTTCTTTTCAATGGGAGCCTCCAATCGCCTGTGTTTCTAGTGGGCAGTCTTGGCCTTGACCCTGATCATGTGATTTTTCTTCATTAGCTTTGATGCAATCAGTTACACTAATTGATTTCTAAATGTTGAAACAGCCTTGCATATCTGGGATAAATCGCGCTGAGTTGTGGCGTATAATTCTTTTTTATATTTTGTTGGATTCCCATAGCTAATATTTTCCTGAGTATTTTTGCATCTGTCTCATAAGACATATTAGTTTTCTTGGCTTGTGGTATCTCTGTTTTTGGTATTAGGGCAATAGTGGCTGCATAGGATGAGTTAGGAAATATTCCTTCTGCTTTTATTTTTACAAAGAGGTGGTGGAGAATTGGTATAATTTCATCCTGAAATGTTTGGTAGAATTTACCCGTGAATCCATCTGTGCCACATGTTGTAGCTTTTGTAAGTGTATTAATTATTCATCCATTTAAAAATATCATCTATGTCCATCTAGATTGTCTATTTATTCTTGTGTGAGTTTTGGTAGATTGTGTTTTTCAAGAAATTGGTGTATTTCATGTAGGTTATCAAATATATGGGCTTATCAAATATAGTTGTTCATAATATTCCTGTTATACTTTTACTATTCTTTTCTTGTCTGTGGTATCTGTAGTGAAGTGTTCGCTTTCATTTGTGAAACCAGTATTTGGTGTCTTTTTCTTAATCTGGCTAGAGGCCTCTCAATTTTGTTTATCTTTTCAAGTAACCAAATTTTGGTTTCATTGATTTTTGTCAAGCTCCTGTTTTCTGTTCTCTGCTTACTCTGGAATTGACTTGATCTTCTTTTACTCATTTCCTAAGTTGGAAGCTTAGATTACTCATTTTAGATCTTTCTTCTTTTTGAATATAGGCATTTATAGTTTACAAATAAGAAAAATAAAAAATTTTATTTTACTTTTATTGATTCTTCCTCTGATGCTCTTTCTTGACATAGATCTGAATTTCTTACCTATGTCATTTGCCTTCTCTTTGGAGAACTTCTAACATTTCTTAGAAGACAGGTCTACTGGCAACAGGTTATTATCTTCTTCTTCTTCTTCTTCTTCATTTTTTTGAATCTGTGGACATCCTTATTTCTCTATCACTTATGGAGGATAATTTCACAGGATACAGAATTCTAGGTTGGTAGGTCTTTTTCTCTGAACACTTAAAAGATTTCCCTCCATAATGTTCTTACTTGCATGGTGTCTGAGAAATCAGATAAAATTCTTATCTTTGTTTTTCTGTAGTTAAGGTTTTTTTTTTTTCTGGATTTTATGAACTGTTTTAAAATCTTTGATTTTTTCAGTTTAATATGATATGCCTAGGTGTTGGTTTTTGGGCATTTATTCATTCTCTTTGGTGTTCTCTGAACTAGCCAGTCTGTGATTTTGTGTCTGACACTAATTTGGGGAAATTCTCATGCGTTATAGCTTTTCATATTTCCTCTGTTTCTTTACCTCTTTCTTCTTGTAATATTCCCATTATGCCTGTGCTACACCTTTTGTAGTTGTCCCACAGTTCTTTAATATTATGTTATGGATTTTTAAGTCTTTTTTTTTCTTTCCTGTGTTGGAATTTTCTATTAATATATAATATGGTTCAGGGATTCTTTTTCACATCCTGTTTACTAGTGAGCCCATCCAAGGCATTGTTCATTTTTGTTACAGTGTTTTAATTTTTAGTGTTTCTTTTTCATTCTTTCTTACACTTTCTCTCTGCTAATATTGCCCGTAAGTGCTTATATGCTATATACTTTATCTGTTGATAATAATTGTTTTAAATTCCTAGCCTGATAATTCATCATCTCTGACATGTCTGGTTCTTGTTTTGTTACTTGTTGTCAAACTGTGATTTTTTTCTTTTAGTGTGCTTTTAATTGTCTTTTCTTTTCTTTTGTTTTGGATAGATGGACATGATGTACCAGATAAAAGCAATTACTGTAAATAGACCTTTAAGAATGTGGTGGTAAGATGCGAGAGGAAGAAAAGCATTCTGCAGTCCTGTTAGGTTTCAGTCTTTTAAGCTACTTATGCCTAGTGTTCCATTATTGGAATGCTATACATGTGGGAGTTATTTATATTCTACTGCTAAAGGTTATCACCAAGCTCTGATTGAATGATTCTTGAGGGTTGATGAGTGGAATAATTTGACTCAGTCAGAATCTCTTTGCAAGTGAAAGTGGCTCACCCTCCCTCACAATTTTGATTATATGGCCTTTTAATTTCCAATCTGAGAATAAAGAAAATTGTACCAAAGTAAATATGAAAATGAGCAATGTAATAGGAGCAATGACTCTTTCTTTATGACACTACACTGGCAATGTTTGAATACTGTAGCTTTTTTATTTATAATATAAGTCATTTTTAGCTTTCCAAATAATTCTCTCAAGACAAAGAGGTGTTATGTGTTATTGGTCTTTATAGTCCTTGTTTTTGACTTACGCTAGTTGCCTTAGTTGTAAATAATTTATATTTTTTGAATTATAAAATACTTTATGCACATGAGGAGATTAATATCCCAATACATATCACTGAGATTTAACCAATATAATTCTTTATTTTTTTTAGATTTAATTTTTTTAAAGTATTATAGAAAGTTGAAAACTTATTTATTTTATATTCCCTGATTCTATTACTCTCCTTCTTTAGAGTTATCTACTATCCAAATAGGCTTGAACCCTTCCAGTCTAAATTTTTATATTTTATTTTACATGTACACATTTATACATTATAGTATGTTTTATATTTCTAAATTTTTATTAATAATAACATTGTGCCTATCATTCTAAAATTTGTTATTTTACCAGTACCTTAGGCTTTAAATTATTTTCTCTATAGGTAAAATTTATTGCCACATACTATTGGAAATTTGTTACCACACTTACTTTTTGATATATGAACCGTGCTTGAAATATAATAACATTCAGCTTTGGCTTGTAATTGTTTGACTATCGGGGTACTTGTGTTCTTGGAATTTCACTTTTTAAACCTAACTTATTTAATACTCGTATGATATTACTCTCTTGCTCATTTTACATGTGTACAATCCTCCAATGTTGATAGTCCGTTTTTTTCCCCCAAAACACACATGGGGAATTTAAAGGTAGAAAAGGGAGGATAACTTATTTCTTAAATCTGAATTGAATATATATTTTTCACCATCCAGACCAGATCTTACAGTCTGCCATGTGGGACTGTGTTTGTAACCTGTTGGATTTTTAAATATATGCCATTAGGTTTCTAAATTTATTTGGGCTGTATTAGAATTGAGTATAATACAGCTCTCTTCTGCAGGTGCCCACAACAAAGTAAGACAGATAACTCTGTGAAGCAGGCTGCGCGCAATAAAGAAAAACGAAGAACTGATGATGGCATTTCTCTTTTAATGTCTGATACTCAGCCTAAAGGTTTGTGAACCTTAGAAAACTGTTGGAATTTGAGTTTGTGCCTATTGTATTTATAATAATTTTTGTTATAAATAAATTATTTCATTTTGCTTTAAAAGGATATGTGAAAGTAAAGGGAGATTATTTGGCAACACAAGGAGAATTGCAAAACCTACTCTTTATGTGGCATAGTACTCATTTCCAGATTTATTTACTAATCCCAAAAGTTAAATTTGGATATTTTTTTTTTCTTCTTTGGGGAGACTGGGATATGGCTATGAAGTTACGTTAATTTAGCTATTTCTAGGTGTTGTTTCCATGGATATTAAAGTTACTGCTTACTGAGTTTTTATTATTAGCTTATCACTGTCTATTCGCCTACCATGAAATACATTCTCTATTCATTAGAATTTCTTTCAACTTTAGGGTGATGCCAAAACAAGCCACTATTAGCAAATTTGAAGGTAAATACTTCCTAGACTTCTGAAAATTTTTAGTAGGCCTCCGTGCATATAGGATTTGTGATTTGACTTCTTTTTCTTTTTTGTCTCTCTTTCAAGAATTAAAAATATTTTACTGATATTTGGAGAAAATCAATTTTACTACATTATTTGTGAAACCAACACCTTCAGGGGTCTCTTGGATTATCGATAGCTTAAATATTTGTTGAGGTCTGGTTTGTTCTTTCTTTTCTTTTTCTTATTCTTTTTCTGAGACAGGGCCTGACTCTGTCACCTATGCTGGAGTACAGTGGCATGATCACACATGATCAGCTCACTTCAGCCTCTACCTCCTGGGCTTAGGTGATTCTCCCACATCAGCTTCCTGAGTAGTTGAGACTATAGGTATGCACCACCATGCCTGACTAAGTTTTTGTATTTTGCAGAGACAGGGTCTTGCCATGTTGCCCAGGCTGGTCTCAAACGCCTGGGCTCCAGATATCTGCCTGCCTCGGCCTCCCAAAGTGCTGGGATTATAGGCGTGAGCCACCGCGCTTAGCCACTATTTTATTTTTGAGTGATTTCATAAGTTATTCACGATACAAAAAAAAGTCTTTTAATGACACTATGCAAAATCCACTTCATTTGGAGCACAGCTAAAGATTCTTTTTCATTAAAAAAAAAATTAAAATGAAATTAGACTAACAACTTTTATTTGTACAAGAAACCAGCTGAAACTCTTATAAAGGCAGTCTTTGGAAAATGTGCTGTGACTTTGTACAGATAAATTTTCAGCTAGTCACTAAGTACTGTCAACGTATCATTATACATTTGACATTTATTTTCTTATGAACTGTACTTTTCTTAGAAATAACTACAGTCATCTCTCTGTATCTTTGTATTCTGTATCTGCAGATTCAATCTACCACAGATGGAAAATATTTGAAAACACCTTAATAAAAATAATACAATAATAAAAAATACAGTGTAACAAGTATTTACATAGTATTTATGTTGCATTGGGTATTATAAGTTAGATTACTTATAGAGATTATATTATTACTTATAGAGATTAAAGTATACAGGAGAATATATACAGGTTATATGCAAATATTTTACCTTTAGGGGCTTATGGATCCATCAGTTTTGGTATCTGGAGTCCCTGGGACCCTGAGGATACTGAGGGATGACTGTATTGATTATCAAGTAAAAATATAAGTATTTGTACAAGTGGGGTCAGTTCAGGTATTATCAAGACAAACATTCCTACTCTACCTAGGAGAGTTAGTAGAATGTGAGGACTAACAGTTCTCATATTGACTTGAATAAAATACTTTCTGATTTGTACCCAGGAGTATTACCTCAAGATTACAGCGGCATCTTAGACATGCGTTAGGGGAAAGTACATGACAAAAGAAACACTTTTTAGTTTTTCAGTATCCCTGAAGGTACCACTATTGGTAGGGAAAGTGTTTTTGAATAAAATTAGCTGTTGCACCTTTATTGAAGCAGTGTTTATCCTCCTACATCTGATACCAGTTATTTAATAAAAACCTGTAAATTAATGGAAATTCTGAATTAAACTTTAGGTGTACCATTTTTTTTTTTTGGCAGCACATTGTTTGCCTTTTGGAATTTGCTTTTACCACATAATACCTTGGAAATAATATTCTCTTGTTTACAGGATTTTGCTATCTCTTTAGTTATATATGCTAGTAGTATTTTCAGGTTAAATTATGTATATATTATGCAAGTGGAATCCTATTTTTACAATTTTTCATTCTGTTTAACAAAGTTATTCCTTTTTCCATGAGACAGGCTTGTTTGATATGCAAATAATAAATTGTTTAAAATGAAACTCCTGTATAATCAAGTTTTTCTCAAGCCCGTTTCCTTTTATGAGTCTTTATTGTAGTATGATATTTATGTTTAGAAATTATAGTTTTGATACATTTTGTATAGAAATTGTGTTTGACCACTTTTATAGTTTACAATATTACATATAAAATTTAACGTTCTGTTCTAAATATTGTGTTGATGATTTGAGGGGAGTTTTATTTTCCTTAGTAAGTAAGGTGTTTTCTCTGGAAATTGAAAGGCAATTGACTGTCTTGGAATTTTTACCCTCAATCCTGTTACAGTACCTTCCTTTAAGCAATATCAAAGACAAATTATCATGAATATTAGTTATTAGGAATTGTTGAAGTTAGAGTAAAAGCAAGAATAGTTTGAAGAGAAGATTTTAAAGATCATAAACTTTCCTTGAATGGAGAAGTCAGGACAGTCAGTCAGATGAATTGAAAATGGTGAATTAAATGCAACTGCTTTGTGACTTGCTGTGTATAAACTTTGTGTTGGTACTTGTATGACATAGATTCACAAAGCAAAATAATTCAGGAGAACTTTTAGTTAATTAAGTGGAGACTTTTAGAAGGCATTTTTGTACAGTATATATATTTGATAACAGAAATATTAAATATTTTTATTTTTTAAATTTTTTAATTTTTATTTTTTATTTTTTTGAGACGGAGTTTCGCTCTTGTTACCCGGGCTGGAGTGCAATGGCGTGATCTCGGCTCACTGCAACCTCTGCCCCCTGGGTTCAGGCAATTCTCCTGCCTCAGCCTCTTGAGTAGCTGCGATTACAGGCACGCACCACCATGCCCAGCTAATGTTTTGTATTTTTCGTAGAGACGGGGTTTCACCATGCTGACCAGAATGGTCTCGATCTCTTGACCTCATGATCCACGCGCCTCGGCCTCCCAAAGTGCTGGGATTACAGGCTTGAGCCACCGCGCCCGGCTAAATATTTTTAGTAATGATTGGCATGGGTTTCAAAATGATGTCTTGTTGACTTAAAAAAGGAAGCACTTCTCTAGACTAATGGATTTATTGGAGACTTAAAAGAACATAGTCTTGATTATTGAAAAGAAGAAATAAACTGACAAATTGGTAACCTTCTGAATGATCACATATTATAGTCAACTACCGAGGAAAGATATTTTGGCTCCTTTTTAAAAAGCAGCGATCAACACTCTTCAAATTATAGTCCCTTTCCACTAAAAAATATGTATGTAAATTACATTTTTAAAAGACTAGTTTATAAAGTCATGCTGAATTATCAAACTTTAAGACATGAATTTTCCAGATTTTAATAAGGCACCCCCTTTTTTGATAGTGCAGCCAAGTGCATTTATAGCAAATGGAAAAACAGTTTGGTTGCTTTGCTTTGGCTACTCTGAAAAAGAATATTTCTTCCTTATGTATTTTTCTCACCTCACAGCTATTGTATAATGAACATTTACTTTGTGTATACCAATTAAAATAGGGCATGCCTTTACCTTCATCCAGTGTCAGTATGATAATTTAACAGCACACTTCTGTTTTAAGGGGCTTTGGAAGTAGTAGAGCAATTTTGATGGTGTTTCTTTGAGCTCTTCTAAAAGAGATTCTCTCTATACTTTTTTGTCCATATTTATACTTAATTTGTTTTTTAAGACCTTAACAGTGGAGGTAGAGGTTGTCATCATCTTGAACAGGAAAGCAGAAACAAGGATGTTAAATATTCTGATTCAAAAATGGAACCCACTCTGATTTCCCGGAAGAGAAAGAGAAGGCTTAGAAATAATTTATCTGATTCTCAAAATTGTACTTCTTTGGATAAGTCAACAGAAGAGACAGTAAGTAGAGGTGTTTAGATATTACTGTATAGGAAATAATTTTATGCTGTAATAAAAATGAGTTGACTATGGTCAAATAATGTTCCTCTAGCTTTCTGTTTTTATTATCAGATTTCTTTCTTTCTTTTTTGGTTCACTGTTAGCTTTATTTTTGAGAAACAATTTTAAATGTAACTTTTCTTGGTAATAAAGAGTTATTGGAACAAATTTCAAATATTATGAATGAGTAAAAAAGTCAAAATTTCTTCTTTTCTTGTATCATTCTTTCCTTAGTAGTTTGTTATATATCCTTAAGGCTTTTCTTTTTCCTTAATTCAACCAAATACTATTCATATTGTCTAGTCACTCTCTTTTTTACTTGCTCTGTAAAATTATTATTAGATATATTTATCAGTAGTAATTTACTTACCAAATTCTTTAAGCTTCTGTTTATCTGGAGTTTAGGGAATTTATTGTAAGTAAATAATTACCATATTAAATACATACATTTTCTGTTTTCAAAGACTTAATATATAGGTGGCAATAAAACAGTAAGACAGCTCTTTCAATTCCTTTGATCTGTAAATCATTTCAGGACCTTGTAATGTTTTGGGGTTGTAATTATAAACATGATTTAGATTTATACAGTAAATGAGATATTGAAGGCAATGGTTGATTTTCATAATTCTTAATGTTATATTGTTAATTTAAAAAATTTTTAACCAAAGTAGTTGGTCACTTTTACAAAATAAAAATCTGTAAATAAATCTTCTTATTCTAAAGTTGACTTAGATAAGGGGAGGCCATCTGATAAAGCATTTGTAAAGATGGAAATCTCCTAATTTTCCCCTTAAAAAATTATCAGGCATCAGAATGGACAGACCAAACTCTGTATCTTTATACTTGGGAGACAGTGTCAAGCATAACATAGTGTCATTGTTTAGTTTTCTATCCATCTACTTATGGAAATGATATAATATTTTTCCTTTTATATATTTTTTAAGAATTTAAAAATGGATGAAGCAAGCCAAATTTGAAAAATGCTATTTTTTCTCTGTGTTTATGTTTAGAAAAAACAAGATGATGACTCAGCAATATCCACTGAGTTTGAAAAGTCAAGTGAAAACTATCATCAGGATCCAAAACTGCTTGAAGAAATTACATCTAAACCTACAAAAAATGATTTTAGTAAACTATCCTCACTTAACAATCAGGAGTTGGCTTTCAGTAACACCACCAAAAGTGCCTCTGCCTGTTCAACCACTGAAACTGTTGAGAACTCTAATTCCACTGATACTTCGGGGATTTCTTCCCTGGTTGAGAAGGATGAGAGTGAGTTGAATACAATAGAAAAGCCTATTCTAAGAGGACGTAATGAAGGGAACCAATCATTGATCTCAGCTGAACCAAGTAAGTGACAGGAGGATTATAAAGTTACTTAACTTCCTCTGTTTTACTTAGTTGTTTTTTCTTCCTCTTGAACAAATTTGGCTAAGGCAATAAGCTGTTTATGACATCACTGTGGAATATATTAACTTTAGGAAAAAAGGCTTGGAGTTTGGGGTCTCCTTCATAAGACTTAAAATATTTATTTAGGTAAACTAATGGAGAACTTGAAAACAGAAGTATTTTTTTTTTTGGTTTGTTCCCTTTAATTTTGTGTAGTTTAAAAATAAATTATTTAAGGACCATCGTTACTGTCATTTAGTTGATGAAGTTGAAGTGTGGAAAGTTTAAGTGCTATCTAATTATTATTAATTTTGATTTAAGCAGCCTCTGAGTAGTTGATGCCATCACCTGGTACAAAGAAATTTCAAAAGTTTTAGAGGATCGCCAGTGAATAGTCTCCCACATCTTCCCCTACGTATTCATTTCCCCCTCCTTGAAGCAATTTACGTAACAGGAATTAAAGTACAATTTAGTGGTGGCACAATACACTGTTAGAACTAGAACTTGTTCCTAAGGCCTCCTCATGGCTTTATCCATTTTTAAACATCTTTATTCTTTAGAAGGTGAGGGTGCAGGTAACTGTTGAATAATTGCTCTGATATGGAGTCATTGTCTATAACTGCTATAAATCAGATAACAAATGATAGGTATGTTTCTAAATTGAATAAATTTAGATGATTAAATTTAACAGCATTGTTAAAAATAAATTGCATTAATTAGAAAGTTTTTTTTTTTTTTGAGACAGAGTCTGGCTGTGTCAGCTGGGCTGGAGTGCAGTGATGCGATCTGAGCTCACTGCTGCCTCTGCCTCCTGGGCTCAAGAAATTCTCCTGCCTCAGCCTCCTGAGTAGCTGGGATTACAGGTGTGCGCCACCATGCTCAGCTAAATTTTTGTATTATTATTATTATTTTTGGAGATGGTGGTTCGCTCTTGTTGCCCAGACTGGAGTGCAATGGCACGATCTCTGCTCACCGCAACCTCTGCCTCCCAGGTTCAAGTGATTGTCTTGCCTTAGCCTCCAAGTAGCTGGGATTACAGGCATGCATCACCACACCCGGCTAATTTTGTATTTTTAGTAGAGACGAGGTTTTTCCATGTTGGTAAGGCTGGTCTTGAACTCCTGACTTCACTTGATCCGCCTGTCTTGGCCTCCCAAAGTACTGGAATTACAGGTGTGAGTCATTGAGCCCAGCCGATTTTTGTATTTTTAGTAGAGATGGGGTTTCACCATGTTGGCCAGGCCGGTCTCGAACTCCTGACCTCGGGATCCACCCACCTCAGCCTCCCAAAGTCCTGGGATTACAGGAGTGAGCCACCATTCCCGGCTGAAAGTTTTTTTTTTTTTTTTTTTAAATATTTGATTGTTACACATTTAAAATACTTTTTTTTTGGCTGGGTGTAGTAGCTCATACCTATAATCTCAGCACTTTGGGAGGCTGAGGCAGGTGGATCATCTGAGGTCAGGAGTTTCAGACCAGCCTGGCTATCATGGTAAAACCCCATCTCTGCTAAAAATATGAGTTGGCTGGCATGGTGGCTGGCACTTGTAATCCCAGCTACTTGGGAGGTTGAGGCAGGAGAATTGCTTGAGCCTGGGAGGTGGAGGATGCAGTCAGCCGAGATCAGGAGACTGTGTCTTGAAAAAAAAAAAAAAAAAAAAAGAATAAATAAAAGTACATTTTTCTTTTCCTTTTTAGTTGTTGTTTCCAGTGATGAAGAAGGACCTGTTGAACATAAAAATTCAGAAATTCTTAAGTTACAACCTAAGCAAGAGCATGAGTCAACTGATGAAAATGAGAGTACTTCTGAATCAGCATTGTCAAAACTACCATTGATTACACGTGAATCTGGGCAGGTAATTTACTTCTGTCTTCTCACAGAATAACAATGAAATATACAGTATTGTTAAGGACTGTTACTTGTTTTATCAAGCAGAATATTATAATGAAAATTAGAAATTTTCTTAGTTTGAATTTTGAGACAACTTTTTTATAGTAGTTTGAGTGAAATACATAGTTGTCTTTATTTTGAAATAAAAGATTATACCATTTTTTTCTGGTCATTTATATTTTTTTCAGTCCAAATATTACTTGAATTTTTTTTATGGCTTTCATTGGACATTTCAATAACATTTTGTAGAATTAAATACATTTTCTAATATATGTCTGGTCTTGGAGTATTTTGGCTACTTGGAATTATTCCTTTTTCTCACATACTGTGAAGGCAGTATAATATAGAGGAAAGAACATGGCTTTGGGGATACAGGTCAGAAACCTATAAGGTTTGGCAAGTCCTCTGTCTCTTCCTTCTTATAGAAAATAATAAATGGAAGTGTGTTAGTTTAGTATCAGTCAATTAGTTCAGTCCTTTAAAAAGTGAAGGTCTAAAATAGGTTCAAATCATTTATTATCAGTATTTATTCTTTCTTTCTTTTTTTTTTTAAGTATATATATATTTTATTGCACTCTAGGTTCTACGGTATATGTAAAAAACATGCAGGATTGTTGCATAGGCACATACACGGCAATGTGGTATATTGCCTCTAACCCCATCACCAATATCTGGTATTTCTCCCCATGTTATCCCTCCCCAACTCCCTACCCCCTGCTGTCCCGACTGTAGTCCCCATCAACAGACCCCAGTGTGTGATGCTCCCCTCCCTGTGTTCATGTGTTCTCATTGTTCAACACCCGCCTATGAGTGAGAACATGCAGTGTTTGATTTTCTGTTCTTGTGTCAGTTTGCTGAGAATGATGGTTTCCAGCTTCATCCATGTCCCTACAAAGGACACAAACTCATCATTTTTTATGGCTGCATGTATTCCATGGTGTATATGTGCCACATTTTCCCTGTCCAGCCTATCATCCATGGGCATTTCAGTTGGTTCCAGGTCTTTGCTGTTGTAAACAGCACTGCAGTAAACATACTTGTGCATGCGTCTTTATAATAGAATGATTTTTTATCCTTTAAATATATACCCAGTAAAGGGATTGCTGGGTCAAATGGAATTTCTATTTCTAGGTCCTTGAGGAATTGCCACACTGCCTTCCACAATGGTTGACCTAATTTACACTCCCACCAACAGTGTAAAAGTATTCCTATTTCTCCACATCCTCTTCAGCATCTGTTGTCTCCAGAATTGCCATTCTAACTGGTGTGAGGTGATATCTCAATGTGGTTTTGATTTGCAGTTGTCTAATGACCAGTGATGAAGAGCATTTTTTCATATGTTTATTGACCTCATATATGTCTTCTTTTGAAAAGTGTCTGTTCATATCCTTTGCCCACTTTTGGATGGTTTTTTTTTTTCTTGTAAATCTGCTTTAGTTCTTTGTAGATTCTGGATATTAGCCCTTTGTCAGATGGGTTGATTGCAAAAATTTTTTCCTATTCTGTTGGTTGTTGGTTCACTCTAATGATTGTTTCTTTTGCTGTGGAAAAGCTCTGAGTTGAATTAGATCCAATTTGTCTATTTTGGCTTTTGTTGCCAATGCTTTTGGTGTTTTAGTCATGAAGTCCTTGCCTATGCGTATGTCCTGAATGGTTTTGCCTAGGTTTTCTTCTAGGGTTTTTATGTTGTAAGGACTTATATTTAAGTCTTTAATCCATCTGGAGTTAATTTTAGTGTAAGGTGTCTGGAAGTGGTCCAGTTTCTGCTTTCTGCACACTGCTAGCCAGTTTTCCCCACACCACTTATTAAACAGGGAATTCTTTCCTCATTGCTTGTTTTTGCCAGGTTTGTCAAAGATCAGGTGGTTGTAGATGTGTGGTGTTGCCTCTGAGGCCTCTGTTCTGTTCCATTGGTCTATATCTGTGTTTTGGTACCAGTACCATGCTGTTTTGATTACTGTAGCCTTGTAGTATAGTTTGAAGTCAGGTAGTATGATGCCTCCAGTTTTGTTCTTTTTGCTTAGAAATGTCTTGGCTATGTGGACTCTCTTTTGGTTCCATATGAAGTTTAAGGTGATTTTTTTCCAGTTCTGTGAAGAGGGTCATAGGTAGCTTGATGGAGATAGCATTCAATCTATAAATTACTTTGAGCAGTATGGTCATTTTCACAATATTGATTCTTCCTAACCATGAGTGTGGAATGTTTCTCCATCTGTTTGTGTCCTCTCTTATTTCCTTGAGAAGTGGTTTGTAGTTCTCCTCGAAGAGGTCCTTTACATCCTTTGTTAGCTGTATTTCTGGGTATTTTATTCTCTTTGTAGCAATTGTGAATGGCAGCTCGTTCTTGATTTGGCTCTCTGTTTGTCTATTATTGGTGTATAGGAATGCTCGTGATTTCTGCACATTGATTTTGTATCCTGAGACTTTAGTGAAGTTGATTCTCAGTTTCAGGAGATTTTGGGCTGAGATGATGGGGTCTTCTAAATATACAATCTTGTCATCTGCCAATAGAGACAATTTGACTTCCTTCTTTCCTAATTGAATCCGCTTTATTTCTTTTTTCTTACCTGATTCCTCTGGCTAGAACTTCCAATACTATATTGAACAGGAATGGTGAGAGAGGGCATCCTTGCCTAGTGCTAGATTTCAAAGGGAATGCTTCCAGTTTTTGCCCATTCAGCATGATATTGGCTGTGGGTTTGTCGTAAATAGCTTTTATTATTTTGAGATACGTTCCATCAATACCTAGTTTATTGAGAGATTTTAGCATAAAGGGCTGTTGAATTTTGTTGAAGGTCTTCTCTGCATCTATTGAAATAATCATGTAGTTTTTGTCTTTGGTTCTGTTTATGTGGTGCATTATGCTTATAGACTTGCATATGTTGAACCAGCCTTGCATCCCCGGGGTGAAGCCTACTTGATCATAATGGATAAGCTTTTTTATGTGCTGTTGCAGTTGGTTTGCCAGTATTTTATTGAAGATTTTTGCATCTATGTTCATCATGGATATTGGCTTGAAGTTTTCTTTTCTTGATTATCTGCTGGGTTTTGGTATCAGGATGATGTTGGTCTCATAAAATGATTTTGGAAGGATTCCTTCTTTTGGTACTGTTTGGAGTAGTTTCAGAAGGAGTGGTACCAGCTCCTCTTTGTATGTCTGGTAGAATTCGGCTGTGAACCCATCTGGACCTGGGCTTTTTTTGGTGGTGAGCTGTTAATTGCTGCCTCAACTTCAGCCCTTGTTATTGGTCTATTCAGGGTTTCACCTTCTTCGTGGTTCAGGCTTGGGAGGAGGCAAGCGTCCAGAAATTTATCCATTTTTTCCAGGTTTACTAGTTTATGTGCATAGAGTTGTTTGTAATAATCTCTAATGTTGGTTTGAATTTCTGTGGAATCTGTGGTGATATCCCCTTTATCATTTTTTATTGCATCTGTTTGATTCTCCTCTGTTTTCTTTTTTATTAATCTGGCTAGTGGTCTGTCTGTTTTGTTGATTTTTTCATAAAACGAGCTCCTGGATTATTAATTTTTTGTGGGTTTTTTGTGTCTATAATTATCTCCTTCAGTTCTGCTATGATATTAGTTATTTCTTGTCTTCTGCTAGCTTTTGAGTTTTTTTGATCTTGCTCCTCTAACTCTTTCAATTTTGATGACAGGGTGTCTATTTTAGATCTTTCCTTGCTTCTCATGTGGGCATTTATTGTTATAAATTTTCCTCTAGACACTGCTTTAAATGTGTCCCAGAGAGTTTGGTACATTGTGTCTTCGTTCTTGTTGGTTTTGAACAATATCTTAGTTTTTGCCTTCGTTTCATTGTTTATCCAGTCAACATTCAAGAGCCACTTGTTCATTTTCCTTGAAGTTGTGCCTCGATAGTGGTGTACTGCCTCGGTAATGGCTGATGTCCTTCCCCCCACAGAGCTGGATTGTCCCTAGTCCAGCTCTGCTTGCTGTGAAACTTTCAATCCAGAGTGTTTCAGATTGCTGGTCTTTGTGGGGTGGGACCCACCGAGCCAGATCACCTGGCTCCCTGTTTCAGCCCCCTCTTTTTCAGTTGAATAGGTGACTCTGTCTCCTAGGTGGTCCAGGCATCAGTTGAAACGGTGCCCAGATTTGTGTGAGTTTTTGTGCGGAGACCTGCTGCACCGGCTGAAATAGCTGTGCTGGAAACTCGTGGCGCTTTTCCGCCCAGGAATCCCCTGGTCTGTGGGCAGTAAAAATTCGTTTGGAAATGCGGTGATCACTCACTCTCTGTGTTGTCTCTGGGAACTGCACTTCAGAGCTGTTTCTATTCGGCCATCTTGGACCGACCAACCTACCTTCCTTCCTTCCTTCCTTCCTTCCTTCCTTCCTTCCTTCCTCCCTTCCTTCCTTCCTCCCTCCCTCTCTCCCTCCCTGCAAATCCTTCCCCCTCCATCCCTCTCTCCCTCCCCCTCCCTCTCCCTCCCTCTCGCACTCACTCGTGCTGTCTCTCTCTCTTTTTTTCTTTCTCTTTCTGTCTCTCTTTCTTTTCTTTTTCACTTTCTTTTTCTTTTTTCTTTCCAAGGTCTTTCTCTGTTTCCCAGGCTGGAGTACAGTGGCGTGATCATGGCTTACTGAAGCCTCAACTTCTTGGGGCTCAAGCATCCCTCTCATTCAGCCTCTCAGGGAGCTGAGGTCATAGGCTTGTGCCAGCATGCCTGGCTCATGTTTTTAAAATATATATTATTTGTAGAGATGATGTCTTTCTGTGTTGTTCAGGCTGGTCTCTTAAGTCCTGGGCTCAAGCAATCCTCCTAACTCTGCCTCCTAAAGTAGTAGGATCACATGCATGAGCTACTGCTGTTGGCTGGTGCTCTTTCTCATTATTAGCCTCTGATTATTCTATTTGTAAGAAAAGATTATCATTGACCACCAGTGCAGAATAATGGTAAACTTCTTTTGTTTCGTTTTTGAATAATGTCAGAGACTGTCATTTTGCAGTGTGTGATGAAGAGTTTGGTCTGATTATTGTTTCATGGGTATTTCCTTTTGCATTTGGTATTCCATGTAGAAATCACCTCAGCAGCTTTGTTCTGAATTTTTGCAAAAGTGTAACCATTTTTGCCAGTTTGGATCAATATCCTACTTGATGATTTAGTTGTATATATAATTAGAAGTGACAATGTGGATAATGAATTTAAACTTGTAGAAGAACTAGGCCTTGGCAATGTATCAATTGACAATGCAGTATGAACTGATCATATTATAAGAAAATAACATATCTTATAGAATTTACTAAATTCATAATCACAACCAAGCAGCCAATACTGTGGAGATCTACCAAGACATATATGGCAGAATGCCACATCTGTATGCTGTCTCATTCCAGTTTAAAATGAATTATGAGAAATATGGATTGGTCATTTTTAGGAGCCAGCTAGTATTTTTAAGCAAATGTGAAGTGAATATAGTAGTAGTATAAATAAACATGAGAATGACAAAGAAATTCAATTAAGCAGGTAAATGGTGCTATTAGCTGGGTTTAAAATAATGAGTAATGATACGTGTTTTAGGTGAGGATTAGTCACATTTGCTAGAGGTAAGAGGGAGTGAGTACATATGCATAATAATTGCTTTAGTGGTAATCTATTTATTTAGTCATGTGTGATGTTAGGAATAATGTGCAGAGGTTAGGCACATTTGAAAAAGTTGAAAAAGTCATCTGAAAGTAGTGGAAAATTTAGAAGAAATTGTGAGAAAGAGTTGCTGCTGATATTGCCCATTTTTCTTTTATATAAAAGCAAAGTTATATAGTCATTTGAGTGGAAGTGATGTGATTTTTGAGGTTTTAGGCAAGTATAAGCTATTTCTGGTTGGTTGTCTTCAAACAGAGTATACAATAAAGCATATAGATTTGATATAACAGATGGTTCTTAGGCATTTACATTCCTTCATGGCACATTAAAAGTACGGTATCACACAGGCCTAAAGATGGGAACAGTAGACATTGGAGACTCCAAAAGTAGGGGGAGGGATGAGGGGAGCCGGGGCCATAAAACTTCCTGGTGGGTACTATCTGGGTGACAGGTTCAATAGAAGCCCAAACCTCAGCATCATGTAATATGCATTTGTAACGAATCTGCACATGTGCCCCCTGAATCTAAAATAAAAATAATTTTTTAAAGGGGAGTAGCAAGAAAGCTATTTTGGTTAATGGAAACAATTTTATGTGGTTGAAGTGACGCTGGACCTAGAGAGGGAAACCTGCATTTGAATCTTTGTTTTGCTTCTTACTAATCACATAATTTTGGTCAAGTCACTTAACCATTGTAAACACCCATTAACTTTATTTATGAAGTGTAAAACTAAAAATCCTGCCTATAGTGGTTGTGGGGATTTAAAGAGATTATATATTTAAAAACTCATTTTAAACAAAGTACATATATTTTCTGTCAAGTTAAAAATGAATAAAACCTATTCGAGACTACTGAATGTGAAACCATGGCTTTGAGACAGGAGTATATATTTCTGGAGCTTAGGCTGTGAAATTAATTTTGGATTCAACTATTTAGTGTAATTTTCTCAAAGGTAAGTCATACATTTTTTCACAAAAAAAGTCTCGATAATGATTTCTTCACAGAAAAGTATAAAATTCTTCAAAAATTCACTAATAGTAATTTATAGAAGAATTTGACAGTGAAAGTTATTTTCACCATTTATATAATACAGTTATATGCATTTTATGACTTATTCCTTGTTAGATGTCATCTGAATTATGCCCATATAATCCTGTCATGGAAAACATTTCCAGTATTATGCCTAGTAATGAGATGGATCTACAACTGGATTTTATATTTACTTCTGTTTATATTGGTAAAATAAAAGGAGCTTCTAAAGGTTGTGTTACAGTAAGTATATTTTCTTTAGTTTTCTTCTAGTTTTGGATCTTGGATAAGGCATTTTCATTTTTTTCTTAGCACAAATGAGAATAGAATTAAGATTTATTTTATATGGGACACTTGGGATATGTTGAAAGTCATTATACTCAATTTGAAATGTGTCTTTAATTCTCCCTTCCTAAAATCCTACCTAATCTGACTACTCTGATGAAAAGCATGTGTGGGAAAAAAAATCACCTGTAGAATTGATAATCTTTGGGTTCTAAAAGTTAGTTGATGATAAAGTAAAAATTTTTTCAAGGTATCGTTTGAAGCATGAAGAAGAAATCTCGTTTTGCTAGTTTAAATGGTTGTAAACTGACTTCTCCAAATTTCTAAATTAAGAATGTTCAGGAACCTAATCCCACTCTATTTTTCTAATTAAAAAAAAATTCTTCCTCTTCTACTGTATATGAAAGTGAGACTGGATTCTACTCAGTTCTGTCTTTCTCGCTCTCTTTCTTTTTGCGGGGTGGGGGGTGGTGGACAGAATCTCACTCTTTTGCCCAGGCTGGAGTGCAGTGGGGCGATCTTAGCTCGCTGCAACCTCTGCCTCCTGGGTTCAAGTGATTCTTGTGCCTCAGCCTCCCGAGTAGCCAGGACAACAAGTGCATGCCACCACACCTGGCTAATTTTTGTATTTTTGGTAGAGATTGGGTTTCACCATGTTCGCCAAGCTCGTCTCAAACTTTTGGCCTCAAGTGATTCACCTGCCACAGCCTCCCAAAATGCTGGGATTACAGGCATGAGCCACTGCGCCCAGCCAGTTCTCTATATTTTCTTACCATTTATACTTTTAAAAATCCTAATATCCTTTAAAGCTTCTTTGATATACTGACTCTTCCAGGAAACTTTCCCTGATCCCTCCTTGTCAGACAGAATTAACTTTTTTCTTTGCTGTATACTTACAACACTTCATTTGTACTTCTGAGATTTACTCTGTGTTTTATAATTACTTATGTTCTTGTCTAAACCTCTCCATTAGCCTTTAAGCATCTTACGGTAAAGAGCAACAGTTTTAGTTCCTTTTATACCTTCCATAAATGTTTCAACTCTAAGTAGGCACTTAAGTGTTTGTTGAAGTGACTGTGTCAGATTTAGTAACTTAGGCATTTTTATATCAGTTTCATTAATATTTCAATGTATTAGGGATAAGACAGAGCTTATTAAAATGCTAAGATATGGTTTCTGCTTTCAAGGAACTTTTAATCTAATGGAAGAGACACGTGAATATTTACATTATGGTAAAATGTAAAACAGAAGTATGTACAAGGAGGGCGCATATGGCAATAGGTATCTATCAGTGTCTGGAGGAATCAGGAAAGGCTTCACAGAGAAGAGAGCACATGAATAAGACATAAAGTACCTGTTGTTTACTTGGTAGCCATGCAGACATAAACCTAATCCCAAATTCCGGGAACTGCAAATAATGGTAGTTTGTGATGTAGTCAACATTGCTTTGAAAGCTCAAGAATGATTTAATTTAAAATTATTATTTTTTGGCCACTGGTTTTCACTGATTTTGGCATGTCTGGTGTGATTTTACAATTCTTTTTCTTTAAGGAATTTTTTTCATTTTTCAGGATTTTCTCTCCTATTTTACTTTATTGTTTTAAATTCAGGTTTACCCAGTTGTTTCTGTTGAGTTCTTTGTAATGGCAAAAAGTCAGTTAACCTGATTATATGCCAGTAATGATTAGCCAGGGGGGAAAAATACAATATAAATATTCAACAATGGAATTTCTGTTAAGATAACACTTATATTATTACACAGTCAGATGGGCATGTTATGCTCAAAACCGACATTAAGCAAAAAACCACAAACAAATTAGTAAAGGAACAATGTTACAGACACATATATCTTGCTTAGAGACAGCTGCCACTCACTATATAGTATATATAGTTGCATATTCATCATATATATATATATATATGTTAAAACAAAGGGATATTATATAATATGTACTATTTTATACCTTACCATAGTTTCATTCATTTAATTCCTTTACTTATTTTGGGATATTTGATTGTCTTTAAAAATTTTTAATTGTTGGTCATTTCAGTTGTCTCAATATTTTACTATTACAAATAGTAGGGGACTGCAAGTATTCAATAAGTGTTGTAAAGTGGTCCTAAAAATTAATTGTCAGAAGTCCTGGGCAGGGCAATCAGACAAGAGAAAGAAATAAAGTACGTTCATATTGAAAGAGAGGAAGTCAAACTATTCCTGTTTGCAGATGACATGATTCGATGTCTGGATTCTCTCTCTATATTTACATATATTATATATAAATTTTCTAGATATAGGATCTCAGTCCAAAAGCTCCTTCAGCTGATAAACAACTTCAGCAAAGTTTCAGGATACAAAATCAAAGTATAAAAATTACTAGAACTCCTATATACCAACAGTAGCAAAGTCAAGAGCCAAATCAGAAATGCAGTTCCATTCACAACTGCCACAAAATGAATAAAATACCTATGAATATAGCTAAGCAGGGAGGCGAAAGATCTCTACCATGAGAACTGCAAAGCACTGTTTAAAGAAATCAGACGACACAAACAAATGCAAAAACATTGCATGTTCATGGATAGGAAGAATCAACAGAATTAAGATGGCCATCCTGCCCAAAGTAGTTTGTAGATTCAATGCCATTCCTATCAAATTACTGATGATATTCTTCACAGAAATAGAAAAAAATTCATATGGAATCAGGAAAAAAAAAAAAAAAAAAGAGGCCGATTGCCAAGGCAATCCTAAGCAAAAGGAACAAAGCTGGAGGTATCATGTTACCTGACTTCAGACTGTACTGTAGGGCTATAGTAACCAAAACAGTATGATACTGGTACAAAAACAGACACACAGGTCAATGGAACAGAATAGAGAGTCTGGAAATAAGGCTGCACACCTATGACTATCTGATCTTTGACAAAGCTGACGAAAACAAGCAATGGGGAAAGGACTCACTATTCAATAAATGGTTCTAGGATAACTGGCTAGCCATATTCAGAATACTGAAGCTGGACCCCTTCCTTATACCATACACAAAAATCAACTCAAGATGGATTAGAGACTTAAGCGCAAAACCCAAAACTATAAAATCCCTGTAAGACAACCTAAGCAGTACCATTCTGAATATAGGCACGGGCAAAGATTTCATGACGAGGATGTCAAAATCACAACCAAAACAAAAATTGACAAATGGGATCTAGATAAACTAAGGAACTTCTGCATAGCAAAATAAACTATCAACAGAGTAAACAACCTACAGAATGGGAGAAAATATTTGCAAACTAGGCATCTGATGAAGTTCTAATATCTAGCATCTATAAGGAACTTAAATTCACAGGAAAAAATAAACCATTAGAAAGTGGATAAGGCACATGAGCAGACACTTTTCCAAAGAAGACATACATGTGGCCAACAAGCATATGAAAAAAGCTCAGTATTACTGATCATTAGAGAAATCCAAATCAAAACCACAATGAGATACCATCTCACACCAGTCAGAATGGCCACTATTAAAATGTCAATAACAGATGCTGGCAAAGTTGTAGAGAAAAGGAAGGACTTATATACTGTTGGTGGGAGTGTAAATTAGTTCAGTCATTGTGGAAAGTAATGTGGTGATTCCTCAAAGAACTAAAAACAGAATTACCATTCAACCCAGCGATCCCATTACTGGTATGACACCTAGACAAATACAAGTCATTCTACCACAAAGACATATGCATGTGAATTGCAGTACTATTCATAATAGCAAACACATAGAATCAACCTAAATGCCCATCAATGACAAATTGGATAAAGAAAATGTATTGCATATATGCCATGTACTACGCAGGTATAAAAGAACGAGATCTTGTCTTTTGGGGAAATGTGATGGAGCTGGAGGCCATTATCCTCATCAAACTAACCTAGGAACAGATAACCAAGTACCACATATTCTCAATTATGAGAATAACTGAGAATAAATAAAAGAATTTAAAAAAGGTATTCTTTTTGAGAATTCTTTTCTTTTTTGGTGGGTAAAGATATTAGAGAATTAAATTCATTTATTCTTCATATATTCAGTGACTACTACCTACTATATGTTAAACATTATTGTAGACATTAGAGATACTGTTCTCACTTATGATAGTTACAATTTAGCTGAATTGAAAAATAGTTATGGCTGGAAGTTATTACATAAACTAGAGCCATATTCCTATAGTTGGACCTTAAATTATTTTTTTTAGTGTAGCAAATGCTGCAGTAAATGTAAACATTTCCTTCTTAAAAATCTTTGTCGATAGTGCCAGAAATTAAGTAATACTATATTCAGAGAACTGTACTAGCTATTGTAAGAAATTATAAAATATCTCTTATTATCAGCTTTATTCTTAATTTTAAACAAAGTTGGTATGATTTCAGAGAACCAGGTTTACCTTATTGCCATGAATTTTTAATTATTTTTTTATCCAGGGGTTAAGTCTGCTGGGAGGGAGCAGGGTTATAACTCTGGAGAGGTAACATGCTGGCCTCGTCATTACTCAGTGGTATAAATGAATATCAGCTCCTTGCCAAGTAGAAAAGTTTGGTGGCTCCTGAGCACTTCATGGGGGAGGGTGAGATAATAATGTAGTGAGGAGAGGTGGGGGGCATACAGATGTACTACTTCTATTTTGTAATTTGGAAGTCATGGCGGTACAGACTCTAAAAAGCAAACACCCCTTCTGTTTATTTTTTAGAAGCAATGATTTACATTTGCCAAAATATATTTTATTGGTTTAAAGACCCTGTGAAACATGCCAGAAAGGGTTTGGAAAGGGACAAATAGACATTAAATATGGTGGCAATTATGTGAACGTAATGATAATATTTAATTTAATTTAATTTAATGATAATATTTAATTAAACTACATAACATTCTTGATCAGATGCTAGTGTCTAATGATAACAGCTCTCCTTGATTCAGGGTCTTACTAAAGCTGAAAGAAGTTCAGTAAGTTATCTAAGTTTACATGCTTATAACTTGTGTAAAGTGGTAGAGACAATAGAGGCAGGGTTTTAACTCCAAGCTCAGCTTTTAGCTAATTATGTTCTGTTACCTCACATTTTGCTTTAGTGGCTGACTTACCTACCCTATGGAATATAGGGCTTTATATTTGTGAAAGTACAATATAAAATAATTTTTAAATTGAAAAATAAATGGAGTCAAAGTAAACCTGTGGATTCACCAAACATTGTATGATACTTTTACGGAGCTCACGTACCAAGAACATTTTGATTTTGTTATGTGCTCACAGACTATATCCTACTCGATCAATAAAATGTATTAACAACAAAACTTAACCAAAGAATAAATAAATAGGTACAAATTCATTTGACATTAATGGAAAAGCAAATTTCAAAGCAAAAGTCTGTTTTAGACAGTACATGTAAGATTTACAGGTGCTCCACAACCCTATTATAAAAGTCAGATATATACAAAAGATACCTAGAGAAAATTAGTGTCCTGGGACAGAAGGAGCAGAAAGAGCAAGAACCTCAGTCAGAAGGGAATTCATAACATGAAACAAAGGAAGAGGAATGCTGGGAATGAAGATGTTGGTGGTACCCATCTAAAAGTCATCCAGGGAAGGGAATGTTCTGGCTTAGGGACTTACTTTATGTTATTTGGACAGGTGTATCACTGTTGTGAATCAAGTTGGATCTATGACTTTTGTAGCCATTTCATATTACACAAGTGATTTTTCTAGTTCTGCTTTTATGTGGTAAAAGCAAATTTTAAATTATAATTGGTAGTTTTTGTACAGAAACAGAATGTTCAAACCAGGTGGGAAACAAGCCTTCTGACAATTTTAATTTCTCATTATAAATAATATAATATGTTGATGGGTGTAGAGGCTCACACCTGTAATCCCAGCACTTTGGGAGGCTGAGGCAGGTGGGTCACGAGGTCAAGAGTTCAAGACCAGCCTGGCCAATAATGGTGAAACCCCATCTCTACTAAAAATACAGAAATTAGCCAGACGTGGTGGCACGTGCCTGTAGTCCCAGCTACTTGGAGGCTGAGGCAGAAGAATCACTTGTACCTTGGAGGCAGAGGTTGTGCCACTGCACTCCAGCCTGGTGACAGAGCGAGACTCCTCCAAAAAAATTAAAAAAAATATATAATATGTTGGCATTTGGTTTGCTCAGTAGTTTCTTGTGAGTTTGGTTATTAGTGTGAGTTCATCACTAAGGGGATCATCGTCAGCTGTTGAGTCAGCAAAGCCAAAAATCAAATCCTGTTATCTGGGATATTTATATTTACCAGAGTTGCTGTTACTTAGAGGTCTCTTGGCAGTTTCTTCTGGGCTTTGTCTTAGCCTTTCAATTTTCAGAAAACATTTTTGAAAAATATATTTAATAGTCTTGCTGGTTTTTGTAAATGAGCATATTGGGAATTAAGTTACTTAACATGGGGTTCTTAAAATTTCTGTAAAACTAAGTCTTCGTAGTGAAATATTTTATTGGTTTATTGACAAAAAGGCTTGAGCACTTATAGTGTAGACTTTGAATATCAACTTGTGAATTGAAAAATTAATTTGAATGGTAACACATTTTGAGTGTTAACTCATTGTTTGCCTTTTAATTTTTTCTTCAGATCACAACAAAATATATTAAGATCCCATTTCAAGGTAAGTTATCATTCTCTTATGACCTTACCTTTTTACTGTAGTTTTGAGTATAAATTTAAATAAAATTAAGTTTAATAATTAATAACCTTAATATTTTTTAGCAATTCCAAATGGAGTAAAAATGTTTTATAATAGACTTGTTCTGTGAATAGTATGCTGTTGTTTTAATGACTATAAATCAAACAATATTAAAGGATTCATGGCAATTTCTTGGGATTAACAGATATACAGTTTTGATAGCAAGAATATTTTGGTATATATAAAAATGAATAACAATCGTAACTATAAGGAAAGAAGCATAAGGAAAATGTTTAATATTGCACACAAACGTGTAAAATGTTTTTGCATAGAGCGTAAGAGAATTTTATACAATTGCGTGTCTGAGTAAGGGAGAGTAGACTGGAAAACGTACCTGCAGCTTATAGACACTAGCACCATTTTCTCATTCTCTTCCCAACTGAAAACATTTCCAAATAAATTATGACACTAAAAAAACCTATAAATAGTAGAGATTAATCTTTTTATGTAATGAATTATAAAAAGAACAAGGAAGAAAAACACACAAATGGCACAGATAGATATTAGAGAAGAAGCAGCTTCTGTTCCAAGATTGGAGATGCTATCAAAGTAGCTTTTTAGTTGGATTAGTTGGATTTAGTTGGATTCCACAGATATTTTATGCACAGAATCCGAAACTATGTTATGATAATTGTTCTAATAATTTGAATACTTATTATATCTTAATTAAGTAGTACGAATATAAAAGGCACAGAATAAGTATACTGATAATCCTAAATAGGAAATATTAATAAATTATTAAGGCATAATATAATATTTCTTCTTTAGAAGAAACAAACAAAATCATGTGATTTTGAAAGGGGATGACAATTTCAGAAAAGATAGCACTATAATTTATGGTTCAAGACCTGGGTAACAAAGAGAGCTACCTCTCAAATTCTTGTGATACAAACATCAAAAATGATATTTTAGATTTTCATGGTTAATATTTATAATATTGCTTTCTTATTTTATAATTTTTCTTTCACATATAATTTTTAAAAGACAAATTTCATTAGAAATTGTGGAAAAATACTCTCTTCAGTGGTAATAGGTTTTTAATTTTATAATGGAAGAAGAAAATATTAGTCTTCTTCCTCAAATTCTGTCCAAGTTCCCATATGCAAAATCTTTTTAAAACAAGGCATGCCTATAAAGGCTTTTGTAGGTGGGAACCTGAGGGTCTAACTGTTTCCTTTTTCTCTATGCATCTGGGGAAAAATTGATTTATCCATATTTATATTAGGTATTATGTCTGGTTGTTAGTAACAGTGGCATAAAGAAAATATTTTATTTTTCCTTCACATAGAAGAAATCTAGAGGTAATCTCGAATTGATATGATGTTTTCTTGGTCATCAGGGACACATGACCCTGACACATGAGTTGCATTTTTCTATTCTGTCATTCCTGACACATGACTTGCATCCTTAAGCTTGTCTCATGGCCATTATTGTAGCTCATACTCCATCATCATGTTGGTACAGTAGACAGAAAGCAGTAGGAAGGGGAAAACCATAAACAGAGCACATGCTACCAATCTCTTACCGTTTTGAGGAGCCTTCTGGATATACATGCTACCTAACCTTTTCTGCTTATATTTTATTAGCTAACTAGTCATGGCCAGACACCCCTTTCTAAAGGAAGCTAAGAAATAGTGTTTTCAAAACTATATATCTTGCTTCCCTCAGTAAAATTAGGGTTCTGTTGCTAAGGAAGAAGAAGAAATGGAAAAGTGGGGAGGCATTTCCCACTTTTAGTATCTGCTATACACCTGTAACAGAATAAACCATATATTGGGGGCAAACTTGGTAACGAGGTATAAATTTTTCTCATGATGGTGTTAAGTTCCTTTTTTAAAAAGATAATATTTTAAAGCTGTCTACCTAAAGAAAATTTAGCTTTCATTCCAAACACCTAGAACAATTAGATTAGTAACATTTGTGTAGATTTTACTGAAATATATCAAATGTACTTGCAGGACTGTGAGATTCATGAGAAAGAAATGCTGAGTAGTATTCTGAGGGCTCTCGTTCTGGTTTTAATTTAAGCAGTTAGTCTGTGCTGCCAGTTTTACTGACAGTTTTCAGAATGGAAGAGTTATAGTTTGAATAGAATGACTGGCTTGGGAACATTAAGATGACTGGTAAATTACCTGAGTACTCATCATGGAAAGATTTTCATATTTTAATGTTCATATGAATCATGGGGTGGAGTGGGCTGTTAAACTGAGATTACTGATTGAGTAGATGTAAGGTGGGGCCTGATACTCTGTATTTCTAACAGTCTTCCAGATGATGCTGATGCTAAAGTCACAGGCTCAGCTTAGACTACACTTTGAGTAGCAAAGTTCCAGGAAATAATGCTGGGAGGAATACTAAGAGGTTTGTTTCAAATAGGTGCCCATCTTGGGTTTATGCTTGACTGATATTTGTATTCCTGGTTCAGTTGCTTGCTGTTTTGAAGTGGAACTAGGTGGCCTTCAGGACTTCTTTAAATCAGTGTTTTTATGTTTCTTTGAATTGAAGAGTAAAAGTCCTCAGAGGAGATTCCTTTAGCTCCCTAAAAGGGAGAAAGACTAATAATGTAGAATGATTATCTAGAGGTTTTAAGAAATAAAACCTGGAAGATTTTTAAAAGATATATATCCTTAGACCATTCAGAATCTCATAATATTCTTGAGACTCTTTTGGTAGTGGCTTGTGTGTATAGTGGAATGCAAATACTTTAGGAGAAGAAAGATGGGCAGAAATTGACCTATGATAGCACTTGGAGTCTTGGTTTATAGTATTGACCAAGCTAGAAAAGAGGGAAATGTATAATTTTCTGAGTTATACTATGCTTAGTTTTCTGCACTGATAGACTTTCTCCCCCCCTTTTGCTAATGATGTCGGAATTCCTGGAGAGAATTCTCTCTGGACAGAGTTTTTATGTTATGAATATTTAATCTCAAATTTTCCCTCTCTGGATATAACTGAAATCATATAGTGAGAGAGATTAAATCTCTATTTAATTGTCATTTAATAATTATTTAGCCTTTCCTGATTGTAATGTGATTTGTTTTTAAAATGCTTAGGGCATTTTAGCTAAGGTTAGCAAAATGCATTGGAAATATGTTTTTGAAAAAACTTCTATATAATTCCTTTTTCAAAAGTAGTGTATGAAGAAGTATCATATAATGTTTAAGTGGTGTATTCTTAAATGGATGCATTTTTTAAACTGTTACCTTTTATTTGTTTCAGTGTCCCTGAATGAGATTTCATTGCTAGTGGATACCACACATTTAAAGCGGTTTGGGTTATGGAAAAGTAAGGATGATGGTCATAGTAAAAGGAGCCATGCTATTCTTTTCTTCTGGGTCTCTTCGGATTATCTTCAAGAGATTCAGACCCAATTAGAACACTCTGCATTAAGCCAGCAATGTGAGTGTAATGATTTCTAAATTTCAGGATAACTTGAAACATCCTATAAATAGTTTTTCTCCAAAATAACTTAATAGAATGTTATTTCAGTGACTTGAAATTAATTTAATTTAGTTAAAATAATTTTACTCCTTAATTTTAGGGTAGATTATTTAATTCACATAATTTCTCCTTCTAGTTGTATTCAACCAATAGAAATTCTCATCTAAAATAAAAAAGAATAACTTAAAAACTTAAATGTTGTTCACCTTGAAAATAATAAGCTCTTTAAAAAAAAAAAAAAGAATGCCTTAACTTTTAGTCATTTGTCATCTTTGACTACCTTCCCTCCTTTCTTTCTTTTCATTTGAGACAGTCTTAATCTCTTGCCTGGGCTACAGTGCAGTGGCATGTTCATAGCTCGCTACAACCTCAAACCCCTGGGCTCATGTGATGTTCCCACCTCAGCCTCCAAGTAGCTGGAACTACGGGGGCACAGCGCCATGCCTGGCAATTTCTGTTCTCTTTTTCTTTTTCTTTTTTTTTTTAAACTTTATTATTATCCTTTAAGTTCTAGGGTACATGTGCAGAATGTGCAGGTTTGTTACATAGTTATACACGTGCCATGGTGGTTTGCTGCATCCATCACCCCATCATCTACATTAGGTATTTCTCCTAATGCTATCCCTTCCCTATACCCCCCAGCCCCCAACAGGCCCCGGTGTGTAATGTTCCCTTTCCTGTGTCCATGTGTTCTCATTGTTCAACTCCCACTTGTGAGTGAGAACACACAGTGTTTGGTTTTCTGTTCTTGTGTTAGTTTGCTGAGAATGATGGTTTCCAGCTTCATCAATGTCCCTGCAAGGGTCATGAACTCATCCTTTTTTATGGCTGCATAAAAAAGCTTGGTGTCTATTACATGGTGTATATGTGCCACATTTTCTTTAGCCAGTCTATCATAGATGGGCATTTGGGTTGGTTCCAAGTCTTTGCTATTATGAACAGTGTCACAAAAAACGTATGTGTGCATGTGTCTTTATAGTAGAATGATTTATATTACTTTGGGTATATACCCAGTAATGGTATTGCTGGGTCAAATGATATTTCTGGTTCTACATACTTGAGGAATTGCCACACTGTCTTCCACAATGGTTGAACTAACTTACACTCCCACCAACAGTGTAAAAGCATTCTTATTTCTCCACATCCTCTCCAGCATCTGTTGTTTCCTTACTTTGTAATGATCGCCGTTCTATGAGATAGTATCTCATAAAATGTGCTTTAGATTTGCATTTTTCTAATGACCACTGATGATGAGGGTTTTTTCATGTTTGTTGGCTCAATAAATGTCTTCCTTTGAGAAGTGTCTGTTCATATCTTTTGCCCACTTTTTGATGGTGTTGTTTTTTCTTGTAAATTTGTTTAAATTCTTTGTAGATTCTGGATATTAGCCCTTCGTCAGATGGATAGATTGCAAACATTTTCTCCCATTCTGTAAGTTGCCTGTTCACTCTGATGATAGTTTCTTTTGCTGTGCAGAAGCTCTTTAGTTTAATTAGGTCCCATTTGTCAATTTTGACTTTTGTTGCCATTGCTTTTGGTGTTTTAGTCATGAAGTCTTTGCCCTTGCCTATGTACTGATTGGTATTGCCTAGGCTTTCTTCTAGGGTTTTTATGATTTTAGGTCTTAAATTTAAGTCTTTAATCTATCTTGAGTTAATTTTTGTATAATGTGTAAGGAAGGAAGCCAGTTTCAGCTTTCTGTATATGTCCAGCCAATTTTCCCAACACCATTTATTGAATAGGGCATCCTTTCCCCATTGCTTATTTTTGTCAGGTTTGTCAAAGATCAGATGGTTGTAGATTTGCGGTGTTATTTCTGAGGCCTCTGTTCTGTTCCATCGGTCTATATCTCTGTTTTGGTACCAGGACCATGCTGTTTTGGTTACTGTAGCCTTGTAGTATAGTTTGAAGTCAGGTTGTATGATACCTCCCACTTTGTTCTTTTTGCTTAGGATTGTCTTGGCCTTGCAGGCTCTTTTTTGGTTCCATATGAAATTTAAAGTAGTTTTTTCCAATTTTGTGAAGAAAGTAGATGGTAGCTTGATGGGGATAGCATTGAATCTGTAAATTACTTTGGGCAGTATGGTCCTGTCCCTTCCTGTCCCTTCCTGTTCTGACCCTTCCCGTCCCTTCCCATTCCGGCCCTTCCTGTCCCATCCATTCCCATCCCTTCCCTTCCTGTCCCATCCTGTCCCATCCCGTCCTGTCCCTTCTTTGTAGAGATGGGCTCTCAATATGTTCCTCAGGCTGGTCTCAAACTCCTGGCTTTGAGCTATCCTCCTGCCTCGGCCTTCCAAAGTTTTAGTATTATAGATGTGAGCCACTGTGCCTGGCCAACTACCTTTGTTATGAGTTTCTTGCCTTTGATAGTTTCTTGCTATAATTAACTGTGGCAGAATTAGCAGCAAAGTTAAATAAAATATAGAAGTCTTTGCCTTCAGCCTTTTAGTTTCTAATAAGTGAAATTCAGTTTACTCATATATCGTTCCTTTAAGATTGGGTTGAATACTTTTCCATATTCACCTGTAACACTTATCTACATAATATACATCTGGAGATGTTTTTCAACTTTGTTTAGTCTCCAACTCCTAAAGGAGTCAGGTTTAGAACTGTATCAATCAAATTAGTAAGGTTCTTTTTTACCGGTTTGATCTATCCTTTTCCTACTCTCCTGCACAGTAAAGATGTTAAGCAGTGAACTAAATTTTATAACTTTAAAATTTGTTACTTTCCTGTCCTAATTACTTCTAGCAGGAAAATTCATGATTAAATAGCAGAGAAGGTGGGAAAAGTAGAAATAGCCATTTATCAGCCTTATGTGGGGAGAGAATGTCTTTTGAGATCACCATTGAAATGACTGAGGAGAAAATGCAGAAGGTGTTTAATTGGAATACTTTCCTAGTTGATAGAGTTGATTCATAAAGGAGGCTAGAGAAAAATAATTATCACTTAATTATTCATTCACTTATACATTCATTAACAAATGTTTTCTATGACTTACTAAATGCCAGGCACTGGAGGTACAGCATCAGTACTATTGTGACATTTTAGTGCAGTAGAGCAGGAGTCCACCAATTGTGAGTTTTGGCTCTGGGTTACTAATGGCCTATTTTTGGGATATTAATTTGCCTTGATTAATACCTAAAATAGAAAATTCTTTGGGTTATATTCCAACCTTACTACTATTAATAATTAAATTATTTTATTATAATCCTCTTGAAGAATAATATTATTGATAGAAATTATTTTTTCCTTTTGCAGCAAAGTCTAGTGAATTCATTTTCCTTGAACTACACAATCCTGTTTCACAAAGAGAAGAATTGAAGTTGAAAGATATTATGATGGAAATAAGTACCATCAGTGGAGAATTAGAGCTCTCTTATCCACTGTCTTGGGTTCAGGCATTTCCTTTGTTTCAGAACCTCTCTTCAAAAGAAAGTTCTTTTATTCATTATTACTGTGCTTCAACTTGTTCTTTCCCTGCTGGTTCTGCTGTTGCTGAAGAAATGAAGCTGAATCCAGTATCTCAGGTCAGCACATCATTAATAGAATTAGCAGAGAAGGGGGTGATTCAGAAAACATTTATTCATTGGTATTAGGCTACTTTCCAATGCTACGTTTTGTGAAAAGGGCACAGGAACCAACCCAAAAGAATTCCCAGTGCCAAAGCTGAAACAATTTGTTAAACAAAATCAGTAATGACAGCATGGGATTATAACCAAATAAAAAATTCAAATAAAAAGCTATGAGTCTATGTTGATATAAATAGATAACTGAGTTAGGAAATGGATGAATAAATAATATGTGATGGTTAAGGGACAATTATTTTTCAGAAAAAAATCCAATTAATAAATGAAAAGGAATAAGGGAAACATAAAACCATCAGTACAAAACTATATTTATGATGATTGCAGTCAAACTCCACTGACAGATGCTAAATTGAGTGAAAATTTAAGTAGAAACAAAATGTATACATAATGTCAGACTGTAGCCTAAAATATGTACTAATTACAAAAAGTAGTAACTTCTGCAGTGGAGAAACCTTGTAGATATCACTTTAACCAAGTTATCAAAATGGACATCACCAGTAATAAGACCTACTGACATAACACATCCCTTCATATCATGCACTGAGAAGGTACCACATGACTTCTGTGGTCTTTTTTCCAATAATATGTAATCTCAATATAATTATGAGAAAAATGAGACAAATCCAGTTACAAAATAATTGACCAGTACTCTTTAGAAGTATCAAGGGCATGAAAAAGAAGGAAAGACTAAGGAATTGTAGGATCCTGTAACAGAAAAAGGATATTAATGGAAAAACTAGTGAAGTCAGAATAAAGTCTGTAGCTTAGTTAATGGTATTATACCAATGTTAATTTTTTAGTTTTGGCCATTGTATTATGGTTGTAAATGATAAGATTAGGGGAATTTGGGCAAGTCTGATTTTTTTGCAACTCTTCTGTAAGTCTAAAATTATCTTGAAAACAGTAAGTTTAAAACGCTATGTTTATTTTTATAGGAGGTTGGTAATATACATGTAGCTTATATATCTCTGCCAGTAGTTCTAGAAAGAAAATTTATTAAGCTATGGCATACTCATATACACACATGTGCACATGAATTTGACCTGGGGCTAATCTTTTATTCAAAAGGCCTATAGAAAGCCACATTGGTGTTAAAGTATGAGACTTCATCTCTTTCTTTATGCATAATATTGTAAAAATTTTGCATTCTAATTATATTGTATATATAAATTTATAGATTTTCCATTTAATAATGGAATTACATTATTATAAATGTAGCCTCTTAATTTGTAATTTTATGTCTTCCTATTACCTTTTTTGATTGTTTTGAACTGCAAAATTGTTATATTCGTCTTTAATTCTGTAGTTCATATCTATGTATAGTACTTCAAGTTAATTTTTGACCATTGTTCATATAATATCTTTTGATCACAAGTATTATTTTGGTTTGGTTATATCTATAGAAAATCTAAAAATATAGCTATAACTCATAGGGATATTTAAAGTCACATTTTTTCTAACAAGTCTAGGTTTTGACTTTGTTCTTTTGAAAGTTAGGATATTTTAAACCCTTTTCCTTGCCACTTTCTATCAGCCCTCAAATACAGATGCAGCCAAGCCTACTTACACCTTCCTTCAGAAGCAAAGCAGTGGTTGCTACTCCCTTTCTATTACATCCAATCCAGATGAAGAATGGCGAGAAGTCAGGCACACTGGACCTGTCCAGAAGTATGTACTGTCATAGCTTGTTTGTAGTAGATAGGCGTATTAGTAATTTTTATTCATGTTGCTGCTTTTTAGTAGTTTACCTTTTGAAATGTTTTAAGTTTTACTTTCATGCTGGTAGTTAATAATGGACATAGGTTTTTTTAAAGGAAATTATGAGGAAGTTAAAAAATTTATCAAGAGAAAAATAGGTGCCATTTTTCTTACCTTTATGTCAGTAAGACATAAATGGCAGCCAAAGTGTCATATTTGGTAAGATTAAAGTGTTCATTGAAAATATTTGAATAGCAATGTATGATTTTAAAAATCCTACATTCCTTATCTGAACATATGATAGGGAAAATGAAATTGCTTACTAAAGTATGCTTCGATTTAAGGTACTTGGGAGTTTGTTACAAGTTCCCTTTCAGAAATTGCTTGTTTGTTCATATTTCATCTATGTCTTCTCATGATGCTAAGGCAGAATATAGAGTCTGTGTATTTAATGGGTGATTGCTGTACCTCCATGTGATTCTATTTCTTTGTTTTGAAAAAAAGACACTTGAAAGAATAGGACAGGAAAATAGCCAATAAGATAGAAACTATCATATTAGCACTTTAAATTTACAGTTTTCTTTTTTGATTTAGGTGCCATGATACTAAAATTAAATCAGTGTCGATGACTCTTATCCTCCTGAACCTTTCTGATGCAAGAAGTACATATATATACCTTCATTACTGACTACATTTGTTCATTGAGTACTGCTTTACCTATTCCAAGATTATAGCCAGGAATTCACAACTAGTCTTATTTCTAAGCTTTAAGAGAGAATGCCAGCAGAAAGACGACTAATTAGCTGACCTCTCTTCTCTACTACTTTCTGGTTGTGGTAAAATTCTTTGTTTCCTTTATGGT
This sequence comes from Sapajus apella, assembly GCF_009761245.1. NCBI lineage: Eukaryota > Metazoa > Chordata > Mammalia > Primates > Cebidae > Sapajus > Sapajus apella. The sequence continues at coordinate 19,031,810 of NW_022436980.1, forward strand.
CTCTTGAGTTTTACATGGCAGGCACTTTACTATAGGGAGACTTGCCTCCTGAGCTCCCATGTTATTTCTTTTTTGCTCAGCTGCTGGTACACATTAGCCACCAAGAGCAGAGTACAGTTTTGACTGCTGGCTTTTCTGGAAGGAAGGGAACTCTAGTCTTGAGGATTCAAACGTAGAAAGTGGAGAAAGGAAAAGCTACATTTTATTACATCAGTTTATTTAAAGTTAAAAATTATGGAGAAGAGAAACCTCTTCTATGGTATTGTAACTGATTGTGAGATAAAACCTATTGATTAGACAAATACTGAGACTAATTCAGATAGCAGTCTGTTGAGACTAGCCCACATGGGAAGCATTGGAAAAGAAAAGATAATACTTAATGGGAGTATATAATTAGTAGCTCGTGAGAATAAAGGGAGGAAAATATAATTGTTTATGCCCTGTCAAATGTTTTTTACCCCACAGATTTAAGTTATAGAATACTACTGCCCAGTTATTGTTTCATATAAGAAATCTCTTAGATAATAGGATTTTCAATATCAATATATTTTAACTTTATTTTTACTTTTAAGGTTGATTGTATATCCTCCACCACCTACTAAGGGGGGACTAGGAGTAACTAATGAAGATCTGGAGTGTTTAGAAGAAGGGGAGTTTCTTAATGATGTAATCATTGATTTTTACCTTAAGTAAGTACAATGATAAATGATCTTTCATGTTTTACAGGTTTTACTGAGAAATTTAAAATAAATGTCGTTATCTCTGAATTATTTTAATTCCCATTAAAAGTGACCTGCCAAGATTTCAGATTTGGAAAATTTTTGCTTACCAAGGTTTTCTAGAATTGACTAATTCAGTTTCATTCCTTTACTTACTGTGGACACTATATAGTTGAGAAAACCTACTGCTTTTTTAGTTTTTGTTTGTTGGTTTTTGATATAAATTTCTTTAACTATTATAGTGGTGAAAGATGTTACTTACAAATCATTTTGGGAACTGAAAAGCAGCAGCTCTGTTTAGATATCTATTGTGTCTTTAAGAACAGTAAGATTTAACTATCATTTAAAAAATCCCTATCACTTAATTTTTCCCTCAACTTTTTGTATAGCCAAAGTTGCAGGAATTGGTATGAAGACTTTTAAAACTTAATACAAGGGAAATTTGCTTCTAGCTGTCATTTGTAGTGTATCTCTTGACCTAGATTTCCAGCAATTGGTGGAGATATCTCCTAACTATTTCACAGATCCCTCCCAAATAAAATTTATTATAATCTTACCTAAGGCTTATTGTTTTACTAATTATGCTAGTAATCTTTATTCCAGTGACTCGGGTCAGAATCCCACATTATATTTATAGATATTATAGATTTAATTTCTAGAAATTCAATTTGGATCTCTTTTATATCTTCCATGTTTCCTTTTGAATATATGAAATACAGTTATAACTTTTAATATTCTTTTCTGCTAATTCTAACATCTCTGTTAGTTCTGGGTTCAATTGACTGATTTTTCTCTTCATTATGAGTCATATTTCTTTGCACTTTTGCATGTCTGGTAATATTTTTATTGGATGCTGGATATTTTTGTATTTATCAAAATACTTGAATTTTGTTTTGGGACACAGTAAAATTATTTTGAAAAAGTTTGATGCCTTTAAGATTTGTTATATGAGGCCAACAACTTAATCTTACTACTGTAGAAAGACCTTTTTGAGTACTCTACCCAATGTCTCAGGAATTACGAGGTTTCCAGTCTGGCTGATAGCAACATGCACCATTCTTGGACTCTGTGAACATGTGGCGTCATTCCCTCTAATCTTTTTGAGTAGTTCTTTCCCTGCCCCTGGATACTTTCCTCACATACATTCAGCGATTCATACCCTGCTAAATACTTGAGGAGGACTCTCTGCAGCTGTCTAGAGTTCTCTGTATAGCTCTTTCCTTTCCATTATTCTGATCTGCAAACTCTAGCTACTCCATTTTTAGAAAACAGTTGCACCTTTTCAAGCCTGCATAAACTATTAAGAATAGCAGAGTTTTCTAGTTATGAAAAGGTTAATTACTTAGTGATTGAATTATGAGCTTATATGGAAGGATTGTGTTAGTACAGGAAGGGATTAAGAATTTAGAAATGAATCATATCACAGTTATTAACATTTTTCTAGACTTATTTAGCAGTGTCATAATTTCACTTTTATATTTGAGTATATGATTATTTGATTAGTATTTTCTACTCCCACTCTTCTGGATTATAGGCTCTACAGGGGCAGATACTTTATTTTTTCCCTCTTGTTTTGTGTCTCTAGTATAAACATGGTATTTGGCACATGTTAGGAATTTTATAAATATTTGTTAATTAAATGAATAAGTGAGTAATTTCTGCTTTACATGATGGAAGTCTAGGTAACTAACCAAACTGAAAGCTGAAGTCAGAGGAAACTGCAAGATTGCTTTGAATCTAAACAGATGAAAAATAAAAATTTCTAGAACACATAAGACAATTGAGGGAAGGCCAAGTAAAATCTAAAAATAATTGACTATTTTTGGGTTACTACTTTACAGGTATCTTATATTGGAGAAGGCATCAGATGAACTTGTTGAACGAAGTCACATTTTTAGTAGCTTTTTCTATAAATGCTTGACAAGAAAGGAAAATAATTTAACAGAAGAGAATCCAAATCTTTCGTAAGTTAACCCTTGAATGTACTTAAGTTTTAAGAGAAAATATATTCTTTTTGAATGCTTCTAGTAAAATGGCTTCTTTATAGTATCTCCTAGAGTGGGCAGTACTACCATTTGTGTAGGTCCTGGGTCTGTTTGCCTGAGAGCCATTTCCCATCTTTCCACTGTTTTGCTGCCTATGACAGGAAGGCTGACACTTGCAGTCTTCATTTAAATTGCATGTCCCTGGGGGAAATCCTGGACGTTGGAGAGCAACGAAGAAAGAAGCTAGTTTATTTCTTCCCTACTCTCTTTGCGTTGGGCAGTGGCCGTATTTCCTCTGTGAGTCCACCTCTCACAGGACAGACCTGCTGTAACTCCAGCTTCCATCTGGAGCTACTACTTCTCTTTGCTCTTCTCTACCCTGCAGGTACAGCAGTTTCCTCCTATGCTAATCTTTGGCTGTCTCACTGTCCCCTTTTTTGGCTTTGTGGGTTTTTTTTTGTAATGCTGTAGCCAGTTTCCTGCATTACATTCTGTTACATAGGGTTGTTTTGGTTTTCCTGATTGGACCCCCAGTGACAGACTATTTAATTAAGCCAATGCAACATTATAGGAAATACCATATTTGCACGATTTAGCTGATTGTTGCCCAAGTATGTTTTTGGTTAATACTAAAACTGTGGAGCAGTGTGTAGGGATAGGCACAAAGAAGGTATTTCTTAGACAGTAGAAACTTGGACAGTTGTTGCAGCATGAGGCATTTCACCCATTTCCCATGCTTAACAATTTGTGTGATCTATTTGAGTAGACTCATAATAAAATTTAGTTATTAGTTAAAAAGTTAGTGTAAACATTTGTGTACTGCTTTACAGTTTACAACATACATTTATTGACATTATTTCAGTTTTTTCTATCATGACAGTGCCTTTCAATAGGGCATCTAAACTATATCCCAATTTTTCAGATAAGGAAGCAGTCTAATAAAGATTAATAAATTTTACTTAAGATGAACAGCTAGTGAATGGCAGAACTGGTTGGTACTTAAATCTTTACCTTCTAACTTCTAGTCCAAAGTTTTATTGTATTAGACTGCTTTAAAAAAATGGCTATGAGAGTTTGTTTTATCTCATTAAAATAATAGGAATAATAAACAAGTTAGAAGAGGATTAATGGATAAACTGCTTGAATTGGATATATTGTTGGAGAAAGAAGGTAGGAATAGGAGACTAATTAATATTTATTGAGTGCCTGCCAGAAACTAAGACAGTGAACATAAAGCTATTTGATTCTATAGTATTCTTGTCATTGTCTTTATTAATTGAAGCTTAGAGAAGTTATGTAAGTTTTCCAAAGTTGGGTGTAGCTTTCCAATTTCAAGGTTCAACTCCTTCTGTTGTTCATAGTGTTGTGACTATATAATTTATGGTCCAAATTGGGATGCTTGTGAGAATAACAGGAGGCTCTGTTAGTGGATACACTAGGCAATGAGTGTGTATATATTAGGGCTTCCTAGACAAACTGGGATGTACAGTCAGCTCTATTTTAAGTGGCTTTGTAGGTTTGGAATTTGTCTGATGGACAAATCGACCAGAATCAATTAAGGAGAAAACAGCAATTTGAAAATATTTTTGATAGTCAGGGCTAGTGGGGAGGGACATATGGAAGGGGAAGATTTATTAAATACATTAGATAACATTTCTGATGCCCTCCTTTTCTGTTTTATGTATACAGAATTTAATGATTTGTATCATGCACTTAATCTCATGTTTTATTTTAAGATTATTCAATGTAGAGATTGTGAATTTGGTATACCCATCTTCAAACTAAGGAAATGAAAGTAGTTTATTCTGCTATATTACTAAGTTTTTTTAAAAAAATAGATATATACTTTATTGTTATATACATAATAAAAACCAAGTTACATGAGTGGCATCCTCTAGGGTAAGATGGATAAGATACTAGATACTACACACACACACACACACACACACACACACATACACACACACACACACACGAAATGTGTGAATACTAATGCTTGGTCTGTTAAGTATTCACACAATTTGATATATCAGAATAAGCATTAGTGTTTACACAAAGAATCCCTACAAATCAGTTTGTAAAAGCCATCAGAGCAGCAAGAGATATGAATTCCAATGGCCAATAAATCCACAACGAAAGGCTCAAACTACTAGTGTTGGGAAGCGGCAGACTCCTTACCATGCTTTATGAGATCTTGCAAGATCTGACTTTTTTCCCTGTCCTTAAACTCATCTCATAACATTGTTTCCTTGTTTCCATACTTAAGTTCAGCCTACCTCTTTTCCATTTTCAGATTTGCTAAACTCTTTCCTATTTTCCGCCTGAAACAACTTATCCTGGCATTTAAAAAATTTGTTTCACAGCACGATCCCTAATCATTTTGTTTGTTTGATTCTTCGTTTTCTGTTTCTCATTTGAAGCTACATGAAGTTAGGGACTTTGTGTTATTTTCCACTCTATCCCCAGTGCCCTGCCCAGTGCTTGGAACATAGCAGGAACTAAAAATACGAGATGATAATAGTGCCTATCATTGATTACTGAAAGAACTGTTAAACATTTAGTTGAGGATTTTCTACACAGGAACTGGGAATAAGAGATTATGTTTGGCCCTCATATTTTCTCCTATCCTCCTTGCCTCATTCTATGTCTAATGTATTCTCAAGCAAATAAGGTTAGCATAATCCGGAAATCTGCCAAATACCAACATAAACATAAAACCAGATGTCTATCCTTAAGATTTTCAAATAGAAAACAAATTAACAGATTATGTACTAGTTGAAAGTAATTGTTTATAGTCATTGTAATGGTTGGGTCCTTCTGAAATGAGAAAATTCAATAAATATATGACTTTGATTTTTTTATGTGGCTAGTCTTCCACATAGTGTCTAATTGCTGTCACATCTTTGAGCTCATTCTCGATCCTATGTTACTCCTGATGTTTACTCATATGGTTTTGGTTAGGTATTATTTAGATGAACAAGGTGGGGCAACGATTTCAGTTTCCTATATTACTTGATAAAAATTAAGAAATTAATGGTTTGCTTTTTTTCTTCAATAAGAGTTTCATCCAAGAGACTGAGCCAGAATTCACATACCACCTTTATCCCCCTGTTAAATGTCATTTTATTCCTTCCTAAAACCTTTTTTTTTTTGACAACCAAACTTGGTTTTATATCTTTCTTCCTTAACTCCCCTGATTAGGTAAAGAAAAAAAAGTAGTATTTGTATGTGTGCAAGCCAACCCTGTTCAAGGTGGCTATCTTAGATACTTTAACAAAGGGATCCCCAACCCCTGGGCTACAGACTGGTACCAGTCCATAGCCTGTTAGGAACCGGGCAGCACAGCAGGAGGTGAGCAGCAGGTGAGCGAGCATTACCACCTGAGCTCTGCCTCCTGTCAGATCAGTGGCAGCATTAGATTCTCACAGGAGCATGAACTCTATTGTGAGCAGTGCATGCAAGGGATCTAGGTTGTGCGCTCCTTATGAGAATCTAACTAATGCCTGATGATCCGAGGTGGAACAGTTACATCCTGAAACCATCCCTCCTAGCCCTGTCCCTGGAACAATTGTCTTCTACAAAGTTGGTCCCTGGTGCCAGAAAGGTTGGAGACTACTGCTTTACCATAATTCCTTTGTACCTCTTATGACACATTTTAGTTATTTGTGATAATTTTTTCTGCCCTTATTAGATTATGAATACTTCTAGAGCAATGTAGGTGAGTTTTATTATTTGTTTTTAGGAACCTAATAAATATTTGTTGAACCTAAGAAATATTTGTTGAAGAAAGGAAAGATGGATGAGTGGTGGGTACATTTAATGTCATCCTGTAGTTTCATTTCCTTGTGTATGAAAGGAAGGGAGATGAATTTTATTTAAAAAAATCTAAGAATAAAAGCTTCGTTTTTCCTCCTCCATTAAGATTTTTAATTAAATTAACTGATTATTTTTTAGACATAGGGTCTTGCTTTGTTACACAGGCTAGAGTGCACCGGTGTGATCACAGCCTCAAACTCCTGAGATTAAGCAAGCCTCCTGAGTAGCTGGGACTGACTATTGGTGTGTGTCACCACCCTGGCTAATTTTCTTTATATTTTTAGTAACAGGAGTCTCACTATGTCGCCCAGGCTAGCTTTCAACTCCTGATCTCAAGTGATCATCCCACCTTAGCATCCCAAGTAGCTGGAATCACAGGCATGAGCTACCACACTCAGCCCATTGAGTTTTAAAACCTCCCTAATCATAGATATAACAGTTGGAGAATTCTGTTCAGGTTTAATGACAGTGTTTTATATCATGCCCAGATGGAGCTAAGCAAAATAAATAGATTTAACTGTGTTTGTACTAAGTTACTGAGCCACTTTTGGAATCTAAAAAACATTTAATAAATTCCTGCCTTTTTTCTGCCCATTTCATTATTGGTTATAGTTATTAAATTTAGGAATAACCAGGAGATACTATAAGGGGATATATTTATAATGTATTAAATATGATATATCTTAGAGAAGATGGGCTACTCAGGAGGCTGAGGCAGGAGAATTGCCTGAACCCAGGAGGTGGAGGTTGCGGTGAGCCGAGATCACACCATTGCCTCCAGCCTGGGTAACAAGAGCAAAACTCCGTCTCAAAAAAAAAAAAAAAAAAAAAAAAAGAAGATGGTTAAACTAAGTCTAAGATATTTCAGTATATAAAAATGCCTCTTGAAGTCCTTATCTTAAAAATATTTGATATATCAAATCTATCTTTCATATTCTCAGAATGGCACAGAGAAGACATAAAAGAGTAAGAACTTGGACTCGTCACATAAACATTTTTAATAAAGATTACATCTTTGTACCTGTAAATGAGTCGTAAGTATTTCAGATTATTTAAAAACGTATTGGAAAGCAGAAAAAAAATTTTGTGGTGGTTTTAGATTCATAATCAGTAAAAATCATGGGCACATACATTTCAGGTATTATTTTAATTTTTTAAAATAAAAGTACCTAAGACAATGAATTCCGTATCTTGGATTTTGGTTTGACAATGGTTATGTTGTAAAAGTAGTGAAAAAAAATTACAAATGACCGCAAGACTATAATGACTGAGACACTGAATTTTTTTTGTTTGGATTTAAGAAAAAATTTTCTAAATAAAAAATAAAAATACTTTTGGGTGAATCTTCAAATACTTAAGAAAACAAACTCTTCAAGCACCAACATGAAAAAGGTAATGCTGTGAGTCCATTTATTAAGGCAAATCCTTAATAGGAAACACTTGTATGAAAGTAAATAAGTTTGAATTACTCAGATGTTACTCTAAATAGTGTTACTTATGCCTTTGTAGCTCTGGATATTTAATTAGTTTTGGTATGTATTGTCTATATTGTAGTGAGATATTATAGTGGATGTCTTCAAAATTAATATGAAAGGTTATGCCCACTTTCTCAAAATGTATCTGTAGAAGATATTCTACATTGTTTGGACTTTGCATGGTATTAAGACTGTAGTTCTTTTTCAACAGGTCTCACTGGTATCTCGCAGTCATTTGTTTTCCGTGGTTAGAAGAAGTTGTGTATGAAGATTTCCCACAAACTGCATCCCATCAGTCCCAGGCTCAGCAGTCCCAGCCTGACAACAAAACAATAGGTGACATCCTTAACATAGATCGTGTTTTTAATAATGATGACAGTAATATAATGGTTACAGGGAACAAATGAAGTTAAAGGTTGTATAGTTATTTATTATCATTGAACCTACCTAGCTGGAAGAATAAAAAAAACCTGAAATTTTTATGATAGCCTCGTTATAGACAAAATGAAATTCTGAAGTTGTACTGTTGTATCAAGTTTTATTATAGCACTTAAAATACTAATTATTTTATTATGAAATATTTCAAACATATAAAAAAGTATAATTAATATGATCAACATCAGTACCTATTTCATCTGGATTAAGAAATTAAAACTTTTCCAATACAATAATCTCCTCTGTGACCACTCCCATTTCTTTCTTTAATCCAGAAGTAACCACTACCCTAAATTTTATGTTTATTTTCATGTATTATTATTATTTCCATTGGCATTTTTTGCTTGTTTTAACTTAAAAAAATTGACAGGTAAAATTTCACGTATTTACTATTTACAACATCCCTTTTTTTTTTTTTTTTTTTTTTTAAAGAGACAGAGTCTTGGTATAGTGCAGTGGCTCCATCATAGCTAACTGTAACCTCAAACTCCTGGACTCAAGTGATCCTCCTGATTAGTTAGGACTACAAGGGTGTACCAGCATACCTGGCTCATTTTTAATTTTTTTTTTGTAAAGACAGGATCTCACTAAGTTGCCCAGGCGGGTCTGGAACTCCTGGCCTCAAGCAGTCCTCCCACCTCAGGCTCTCAAAGTATTGGGATTACGCCACATGTGGTTACAAGATGATGTTTTGAAATATATATACATTGTGGAGTGACAAAATCTAGCTAATTAACAATATTATAACATTTAAAAAAATACACTAGCTTTGCTAACATGACTAAGAATTCATGCCATAGATCTCCAGGCGTAGCTTGAAATCCCCCATTTTTACTTAATGTAATTTCTTGTAGACTCTATTAGTTTGGCTAGGTAATATAGGATCTTTCTTAATTCTTCCATGAGTTTTCCTACAAGCCAAAATCTAAAGTAAATAAGCCTACTTTCTTTGAGAAGAAAAATAACAAAATTAAATGTTTTATAGCTGTAGCCTAAACAGTAAGCCAAATGAAAAATAGCCTTTACCATTAATACTGGCCAAAACCTACATGGGGAAAAAGATAAACTGATGAAGCAACTGATTATGTTTGATTATCTTGAAACCTACTAAGCCTCAAATACATACTTTTACAAAACTCTGTGATCATAGTTAGAAGCACCATTATTAGGCAAATTAACTACCTTCTGTATTAAACAGCAGACATTTTGATTAATGAGCTGTCTTTGAAGATTGTCTTTTTATAGGGAATTTGCCTAGCTAACTAGTATTTCAGATCATGGCTCTGCGGCTTACCTGTTATTTGATAACAGCCAACCATTGTCAGTTTTAACTACCTGTTGATTGAATTTTATTTATAACATTTGTCATGAAAAAAATTAAATAGATCTCAGGTATTTTTACTGTGCATCCAGTAACTGCATAAAAATTATAATTTTAAGCTTATCTAAGTTACCAGTATAAAAACATACAATAAACACTTATAATTGCTTAATTATTTCTAACTAGATGATGATCTACATCCTACTTCGACACTGTCTTTGAGTACAGAGGATTCCCAAGTAAGTGTGTTCTTTACAGATGGGAAGGAAGGAAAACTCATGAATATAATAATGTTATCTATAACATAGAGCATAGCTAGGTGGACTGTGCTGGCACATCATTAGATTGTTTGCTTTTATGATTCTTTGACAGTTTTTGTTGGGCTGGGGAAGAGAACAAGATAAGTTATTATTGTATCTGTTTAGCTTGCTTTAACTAAATTATTTAGTAGTTTATCTGATGTTCATCTGTCTTTACTTTTCAAATTTCTAAGGATCAGATTTACTTTTATTCTTTATTTTGTCAGTAACTTGTTGAACTTAGGTAATTAATAATCTTAAGCATATTGTAGGTTCGTTTCTTTCCTTGTTTCTTTCTTTCTTTTTTTCTTTTCTTTTCTTTTTTTTCTTTTCTTCTTTTTTCTTTTCTTTTCTTTTCTTTCCTTTCTTTTCTTCCTTTCTTCCTTCCTTTCCTTCCTTTCCTTCCCTTCCTTCCTTCCTTTCTTTCCTTCTTTCCTTTTCTTTTTTTTTTGATGGAGTCTTGCTGTTGCCCAGGCTGGAGGGCAGTGGTGCGATCTGAGCTCACTGCAACCTCCCCATCCTAGGTTCAAGTGATTCTCCTGCTTCAGCCTCTTGAGTAGCTGGGATTACAAGTGCCCACCACCGTGTCTGGCTGTTTTGTATTTTTTTGTTTTTTTTAGTAGAGATGGGGTTTCACTATGTTGGCCAGACTTGTCTCGAACTCCTGACCTCAGGTGATCTACCTGCCTTGGCCTCCCAAAGTGCTGGGATTAGAGGTGTAAGCCACCACGCCCAGCCAGAAAGTTCTGGTAAAAATCATTCAAAGTGGACTAAGAGTGAATCCATGTAACTCCTTAGTTCATTTACTCTTCTTTATTTGGAGCTCCAAACTGATCTGCATAGTCTAGGTTCAGTGTTCTAATTGATTAAGATTGCCACTTAATGCTCTTTTTTTTGTATGTACAAATAGCAACAGAGTCCCTGACATAGTCCTATGTATTTACTGTCACTGATACTGTCACTTCTTATAAAGGAAGATTTCTTTTCTTGCTAGTCACAGTGGTAGAATAGGACCATTCCTTCTTGCCTCTAGAACCAGATTTCTCAAATTGAGTTTCTTGGAATATTCATTCTAAGACGCAGTTCGTGATGAGCAGGATTCTAAGGTCAATTAAGTTGGGCAAACTTTGTGTACTCTTTCTGTCTTAGAGAACCATTGTGTATATTAAAATAATAAAAGCACTGAGAAGGTCTGCATTAAATAAATCTGTTTGATCTGTGGTTTCTCAAACTTATGAAGAAAACAAACAACATGAACAAAACAAAATTCCCCATCCCCTTTCCCTTAATATAGATTAATGTTCTGCATCTTGTGCTTCAAAGAGGAGAAAGATGTCTCTACTGATGTCATGAATTGAATTAGAGAATGTATGTAAAAACACGTTAAATTAACTTGTTTACCTTTGTTAAGAAAATAACTTGGAATGGAAGTAATTAAAGTTCCAGATTGGTTTTTAGGACAAGTTAAAACTCCTTAACTACTTGAGACCACATGTAAAAGTACATAACCTACCATTTTACCTGTATAATAAAATAAATCAATAAATTCATGGAAAATGAAGTTAGTTCACTTTAGATGATGAAGATAACTATTATTTGAAATTTTAATTTCAAAGTTTGAAACACTTTAAAATAGTAACAGAATAGTAAGTTATTCAAAATAGCTTTAATTGCAGTCATAAAAATTTGTTATTTCAGAGTACCGAGTTGAATATGTCAGTACCAAAGAAAATGTGTAAAAGGTAGGTACATGCTATAATAATAATACAGTTTTTTCAGGTATTTAGATATACTTTGTACACAAGTATATAAATCTGGATTTTGTCCTTTGCTTTTCATAGGCCATGTATTCTTATACTAGACTCCTTGAAAGCTGCTTCTATACAAAACACAGTTCAGAATTTACGAGAGTAAGTAATGAGAATTTTACCATTCAATCTGTTATCTAAAGCCTTAGTGATTTTGAAGTTACCTTAAGAATTATTGAAAAGATATCAAAAATTATATTTTATTATCTATTTAAACAAGCCTATAAATTTAATCAATAATAAATATCTTCTGTTAATATTCAAGTATTAATATTTCTAAAGGATTAGATCAAAGGTAAATTCAGAATTTGTATTCATAATTGAACAAAAAGCATAGTTTTACAAGGAAGCATTGTATTGAGTATCAAAAATACCACTTTAGAAAAAAATAAGAATTCTTCCACATTTGTATCATTATGTGTGTTTGTGTATATATGTATGTATGTATATGTAATTTTGTAATTTACTGTAGTACTTGGAAAAAACTAATGATGAAACTTTTAAACTGATTTCTTTGTCGAGTTGTGAAAGTTGAGTTGTTGAAACAAGTTTAGCTTTTAGTTTGAAAATCACATTACATATTTTCTTTAAAGTAGCACTCATGAAGGCTCATAAAATATAGGTTGCACTGGTAAAATTCAGTCTGGAAATTTGGCTCAACAGCACATCTGGCAAGAAACATTTTTCTGCCTTTGTGAAAATGTTGCATACTGATAAAGAGATTTCAACTTTAGACACTCTGTTGATTATTTCAGGTATTTAGAGGTAGAGTGGGAAGTTAAGCTAAAAACTCATCGTGAATTCAGCAAAACAAACATGGTGGATCTATGCCCTAAAGTTCCTAAACAGGACAATAGCAGTGATTGTGGAGTATATTTACTGCAATATGTGGAAAGCTTCTTCAAGGTATGTGAAGATATAGATAAGTTTTAAATTCACAGTTACCACCATACAGTCACAAGTTAATGGGTGTAATAGTACGTTCTCATTGCTGTGAATAAAGACCAGAGATTGGGTAATATATAAAGGGAAGAGGTTTAATCGACTCACAGTTCACCATGGCTGGGGAGGCCTCAGGAAACTTACGATCATGGTGGAAGGGAAACAAACATGTCCTTTTTCACATGAGGGCAGCAAGGAGAAGAATGAGAGCTGAGTGAAGGGGGAAGCCCCTTATAAAACCATCAGATCTCATGAGAACTTACTATCATGAGAATAGCATGGGGGGAACCACCCCCGTAATTGAGTTACCTCCCACCAGGTCCCTCCCACCACAGTGGGATTACAGGAACTACAATGCAAGATGAGATTTGGGTGGAAGCGCAGCCAGACTGTATCACTGCAAGCAAAGAGGCAGGCAAATGTTACACGTAATCAAGACTTTAAAAAAAAAAAAAAGATCCACAGGTGATGCAGATACTGTAATTAGCAGATAAGAACTTTAAAATGATTTGATTAATAGGTTAGAGAAAATAAAGCCAAAGATGAAACAATATGGTTGAAGACATGGAATATACCAAAAACAAAAAACACATAGACATTTTAAAGCTGAAGATGTGTAATGATATATCTGAAATTAAGAACTTATTGGATGGGTTTAATAGAGGACTAGATGCAGTAGAAGATAGGGTTAGTGAACTTAAAGAAAGGACAATAAAAAATATCAAACTATAGTCCAGAGACAAAAAAGAATGTGAAGATGAGAACAGAGCTTAAGAGGCAAATATGAAACAGTCAAAAGGTATAATTTACATGTTACTGGAGTCCCAGAAGAATTGGAGAGAAAGAGAGAGAATAGGGCAGAGACAGTATTTTAAAGAAAATTTTCTAAAATGAAAAGACCTGTTTCTTCAAGAAGCTCAGAAAACTGTAACTGGAGAAGTACAATGACAAACATGGCTGTTATTTTCTAGCTCACAGAGACTTTGTAGGACTGTAGCAATATTAAAGATGAAATTTTAAATAGCAAGGAATCACTCTTTGCTTTTTGAACTGTTAGCTTGTTATTTCAGTCATTGCCATTATAGTGTATGAAGATGAGTCTAGTAAAGGATGTTTTTGACCAGAAGTCTGCTTGGAGGATGCTTAATGGCACTTTGAAAGCATGAGGGTTGTAGTATGCAGCTACAACTTTTTGATGTCTTTAATGTTAGAGAGGAAGGATAATATATAGTAAAAAATAGTATAAATTTTGGAAATCATTATATATCTATTATGTTGGGTTTTTCCTCCCTTTTTTATTCCACACTAGAACTTCATCATAGGGTGTCAGGTTTGGGCCCTCTCATACCCTTTCCAAATAGATTTGATTTTGTGTTTTGAATATTCACATTGCCTTATTACATAACATGTTATGAGTTTGTTGCATAATTCTACTTTACATAGCCCAGTCAGTAGAATATACATCGAATACAGGATGAAGCACCATATAAGATTCCTGGGAAAACCCTAAAAAGTCCAAGACTCGTGTTTTGCAAATTTGATGCACTAATATAAGATAGCTTAGGTTTAAAACATGGGCTTAAGGCAGACCACTAAAAACCTGTGGAACTTTGTTTGTAATTAAGCCCTAACAAAAATAATATTACTTCTAATAAAAAAATTAGCGCAGTAAATCTCCACCACCATTTGCTCCTGGACTCATAGTCAGTACCTTCTTTCAGCTTTACACCCTTGGGCTCTTAATTCCTTCTTTAAGATGTAAGTCCTTCTTACATCTGGCTTCTAATAATTCCATTAAGTTTATAAACATGTGCTAAGGTGAGCCCTATACAGAAATCTTTTTTTTTTAAACACAGAGGGAATGTCCTTTGCAATTTCCTGTTTGCTTAACATAATTGAAATGATAGTGATTCTTGAAGCCATTAAATCAGCTATTTCTTGCACTGAAAGAAGGCACTTTGCAGGATTTTTCATTTTTAATCTGAGATTTTTCATTTACTACTAAGGCTTTCTCTTTAATAGTTTCAAAGTCTTAACATGTTGGGAAAAATTGTGATAAAACCAACTTTATTATTCTGAATCATTCACTGTTTACTAATTCTGTTTGTGCTAATTCATTTAAACATAACACTGTAGCAGAACAGAGTATTTAATTTTGATGTTTAAAAGTTAACAATTTGATAAAAATGTCCTAAAATTGATTGCGGAAACGGTTATACTGTGAATATAATAAAAAATGCTTAATTGTATGCTATTGGTGAAGTGTATTATGTGAATTATATTTTAATAAAATTGTTGTTTTAAAAATTAGCAATTCTCATTTCTTGTAAAAATGAAATTAAAACAAATGTGAAATTATGTTGCCAAAGTGATTGCACTCTTTCTTTTTTCTCATTAGGATCCTATTGTTAACTTTGAACTTCCAATTCATTTGGAGAAATGGTTTCCTCGTCATGTAATAAAGACCAAACGGGAAGATATTCGAGAGCTCATCTTAAAACTTCATTTACAGCAACAGAAGGGCAGCAGTAGCTAGTTAATCTGTACAAACATGACACAGATGTTCTCTAAGATTACTGGAAAGCCTCTTACCAGCATTTGTGTTAGCCAGCTCACAGAGAAGAAAATAACTTGCCGTAGTTTTATAAGTCATTGGAACGTTATTTAAAATACATGAGATATATTATTAGAGTTGTTGGGATCTCATAGATGGAGTAGGAATGGGGGTGATATAGATAAACTTATTAGATATAAATTAAAATTTTATAAATATTTCATATTTTTCTGAGTAAATATGCTTGGATTATGCAATAGTATATGTAATGTGGGAATGTTTTTGTAGATAATAAAACTTATGTGATCTGTACTTCCACATAACTGGGTGTTGAGGGGAGTTAAAGCCTCCCTGGTGCCAGCCCCAGTGCTTGTCAAATTTGTTGACAAGTCACATCATATTGTAATTCTATTCTTTGCAGCTCAAGCATGCAGTATGAATACTGTGTATTTTTTAAAAAAAGAATTTAGTATCAAGGCTTCAGAAAATGCCATTTACGGCATCCCTTCTGTATGTAACAAAAAGACATTCGTAATGTTAGGAAGATGATAAAAATTCGCTCTTTTAAGGTGCAGCTTATTATTCTCAATTGCTAAATGCAGTTACTCTGCTCTATTTTTTTCATTTCTTTTGATGTCATATGTGGGTATAATTTAGTTCATTTGTTCAGGGTAAATCTACAACAAAAAATTTTAGCTGTCCAAAATAGTTTTTAAAAAATTGTACCTGTAGCTCAACTTAGTTTATTTGAGGTATAGTTATATAAATATTCACTGTTTCATTATCATTGAATATATGTATAGTTTCTGTAATATAGAAGATAAAATTGGTGTCCTCATAACTTTAACAAAGAAAACCCTCAGTCCTATTTATTAATGGTTAGAATTAAATATATAATTTTATAACTCAGTTTACCCAGTATTCATCTGCAAAGCCAGATTGCTCTCATTGCTTTTATATTTTTAAACTGTAGTTTTTAGAGACCTATGATACTCATGGAGCTTAATTTTTTATTAAGTATTCAGGTAACAGTTCTGAATTCATGTGATGATGGTGGCATTATATACGGTTAAACACTTCAGAACTTTCTAATGTTATCAGGAATATTTTGAGGGAGATATAATTATATTGTATTTTCTCAGATAAGAAAAATGTTTTTTAACAATATTATTTTAATCTTCTGTTTTAAGCATCCCTTGGATTTACATTATAACTATGTAAAGCAGTGAAGCAAAGGCAATTTTAGATAAAGCTAGAAAGTCTGAACGTTTTATTTCAAAATCATGTGAATTGAGGTGGTCATTTAAGCCTCAGTATCCTTAGCTTTTGTTGATTTTATCACTATCTTTATATTATTACAAAGATATTTGTCTTTTGGAGATTTCGTATAAAGATGGCTATAATTACATATTTTCTTTCCCAATTTGTGTGTGTTCGGGGGGCACTTTTAAAGCTGACTGTTGTTTTATACATCTACTTTTGGGAAAACAAGTGTATAAGACATCTTGTGATTTCTTAACGTTTTTGTTTGTGTGCTCTTCAAAGATACCACTGTCCTTTATGGTGTTTTGAAGCTTGTTTAAAATTCATTTTCCTAAATTAATGTGCAAATAATGCTTTGAGGATATCAATGTTTTATATTAAACATATTTCCAGTTCATTAAATTGAAGTGTAATTTTTTTCTTAAGAAACATGAGCTACCATTAGAAGTAAATTTCCAATTGTATGCTGCTCCGTGCATATCGTGAAATTGATGCTTACATTAATTTTTCTTCATATTTTATTAAGCATATAGTTTGAGTGTCATTTCAGTTCAGGGAAATTATTTAACATATACTGGTAGGCATTTTGCTAGGCACAAGAAATGAATGACAGCTTTTGTTCCTGAGTCATTTATGGTCATGTGAACATTTAAAATATTCTCTGGTAAGAACAACCATAGGGCTTCTTTGGGAATGCAGGAAGGAGCTCAGCTAGAGAGGGGTGTGTATGTGTTAGAGGAGGTACAGAGGTGGTGAGAAGGTCGTTAGTGAACAGAGCAAGCCTTCCTAGAGAAGATAATATTATTTTAAATTTACAGCTCTTGGGATGTAAAAAAAGGAGTTATTATATAAATCATATCCAATCACCTAATTACGACTTTAAAAAAGTTAAATAACCTTTTGAAATCGACTTCTTTTATGGCAAGAGGAAAAAGGGGTTTCAACTTGGCATAGAGATCCTGTCCTTTATCTTGTTCCAGCCTGTATTCTGTTTTCATCTTTCCATCGTCCTCTACTTTTGCAGTTGTATAAAATTATTCACTCGTGTATTTAGGTTCTTCCCCCTGCAGTCTTTTGTAACTAAGCTTGTCCCTTTGGAAATTTGGAAGCTTTGCCCTTGCATTGTTAAGAGCCATGGTTTTGTGTGTATGAGGCTTCTGTCTGCTTCTGGGGCCTGCTCCCACCCAGGTGGTCTCTTCTGTGACAACTTAGTGCATCCTTCTTGGGGGCTGAAAAAATCAGTCAGGACTCCTATAAAGACTCCAGATGAAGATGTACTTTACATGAAATTATTATTATAACACTGTTTCCTGTGCCGTAATTTTCTACAAAGTAAGCCTGGAGCCATGTTTTGCCCCCTGAGTGTGAATGTCACTTTGAACCCAAGTCTAAAGATGCTTGTGCGGAGTGGGTGTTGTGACATTGTCCTGCCATCCCTTTTCACCAATTCTTGTGGACTTTATTTTTTCAAAATTGAACTCAAATGTTACTACCCCTACACCTATTCAAACAATACTTCATTCCCTCTCCTGCTCCCCTGCAACAGTTTGTATATACTTCTCTAATTACTTTTTAAATATTATTTGTATACATGTTTTTCTCTTTAGACTGTAAGCTCCTCAAAGACTGGAAACATTTTTCCATTTCCTGATTAAGTATGTTAGTAGCTTATAGTAAACACTCAGACAATTTTGTTGAGTCAATCAATGATTTGTAACTAAGTTTGGATGAAGGAATCTGTATTGGTTGTCTCTAGAGTACAGAGTTTTATGTTTAGTTTCTCATGTGCTTATGATTTTGGGACATTTCTTGAACCAAAAAAAGGTTCAAGGACCATCCTATGAGATTTTGAAATATTACCTAAAAAGAATCCCCTTAAATACAAACTCAAGGAATATTTTTTTCTGAGTAATTAAACATTAGAGCATAGAACAAATTGCCTCATCTGTCAGTAAAAATCCAAAATTCCTGCCAAAACTTTCGAGGTATTCTATAATCTCAACCTTTTGAGCCTTCATTCCCAACCTATTTGCAGTATGCTCCTATCCTGCTCTAGCAACTGCCTTCCTGTTTTCTGTATAAACAGTATACTTCTCCACCTTACTGATCACGACTGGAGATTTCTTTCCTAACCCTTATTTTTTCCCACTAACAATCCCTACCTCTGCCCACTGAAATAGTGAAATGCCAAGTAGGCCATTCAAGGCCCGGCTGAAATACCTGCCCCCTGCTTCCCACCCCCGCCCCTTGCTTTTACTAGTTAGAGTTACTCCTGCTTTTGGATTCCTATGATACAAACTTACAACGGCTATCACCTACTGCTTTGTATCATAGATACAGTTATTCTAAGAGTGATGCAGTTAAAAGTTACAAATCCAACAAAGGTCAAGTTAAATTGAATTTGAAAAATGATGACCATATTTAGAAACAAATGAACCCAGCTGAATTTCTTACACTTTTTTTTAAAGTACAGGTTTCTGAAATTATATATTTTATAGAACATAATGTAATAAATGTTTTAGAAGCTTTTATGTCAATTATTTTAAATGTAAGTTAATGGAAAATTTATTTTGGAGGTTGAATAAAATAGAATTTCAAAGCTTGAAACATCTTTGGACTTTGTGAACACCTGCAATATAAGACGATTACTGTTTACAAAGTTTACTAGTAATACAAATACATTAGTTTACAGAGAACTTTAGTATCTCATAATTCTTAACAATGACCCTGTGATACAGGTAGAGATTATCACACATAATTTTTTTGGTGAGCAAACCAGCTCAAAGAGCTTAGGTTATTTACCAAAGTCGAATATTAAGTGATAAAACCAGGATTTGAGCCCAGGTTTTCTCAATCTAAGTACAGCAGTCTTTCTAGATTACTATGATTCTCAGAAGATTTTTTAGCTTTTTGGTCGAGGCTGTCAAAAAGAATAATTTCCAACTAATATCTGTTACCTAAGAGTTGTCCCTTGTTCTGAATTGACAACGTGAAACTTTTCATAAGACTAAACTTTGGCTTAGCTAATAAAATTTTCGGCTTTTTTCTCCTACTCATACAATAAATTTGGCAAATAAGTTTCTTATGAACTTACCAGTATTTTGCAAAGACAACTATGCACATGTATTTAATGGTCATTTAGATTTGTTAGCTTTTATAAAGGCTGAAAATGTGGTTTATTTGAGGCTATATTGAAAAAAATATACTTGAGCTTTTCCTAAAGCATAAAATAACATGGCGTGTGATTTAGCTAACACAATTAGTCAAGGAATCTCAAGAGAAATGTGGTTTAGATCTTTACAAAGCACTTTTTTTTTTTTCCAGAGAACTTTCCCAGCAATAACATGAAATAAAATATAATTTCATTGCTATTCGATAGTAAATCCTAGTTTCCACAGGGATTCTGACTAATTTAATTGCTTTCTACTAGTTGTATTTGATTTAAAAACTGTTCTAATATAGAGAATTTCATCTGCAGAGAAAATCTTTTCTTGGTTAAGAGTTCATCATATAGACAAACATACTGGGCCTCACATTTGATGGCAAATTAAACAACAAAGTTATCCCACAGCTATCATTTATGTTAACTGCTTAATAATATGTTCCAGGCACTATTCTAAGCAATGTGAAGATTAAACTAGTTAATTTAATCTGCACAGTAGCTCTACCATAAGCTTACTATTTCTATTCTATTTTATAGATAAGGAAGGAGACAAAATAAGTGATTTTTTTCTGTCAAGGAAGGACATTTGCAAGAAAGTTTCATTACAAAAACTAAATTTGTTATGTACGTAGCTCTGTATTATTGAAGTAGGTAGATATAGTCAGTCTGAACATTATATGCGTATATATCTTAGTCTCTAGGAAAACCCGGAGAACATGTGACTCTATCAGTTTCAACTAATAGATTCAGAAAAGCTGGAAAAATCAGTGAATTATATGTGAAACACATTATTCTTAATGGACTGCTTGTTAAAGGCAAGGAGAGTGTTAGTAAAGAGCTTAGCTAGCTAGATTAGAATAAAGAAATTGTCTCTCTCCATCTGTCCTAATTAGCTTAACTCACCCGCTTTTATAGCATGCTGGTTATTTCAGAAAAGAAGTGAGAGCTGCTTTGAAAGGACAGCCGTTTTTCTTTATGCTAATTTATAATGGTTTCGAAGTGGTTGTTCATTCTCAAACACAGGTTTTTAAATGTTAGGTCTTTCCTATAACTCTTTGTTATTGGAAGTTTCAAGGATTTGGACGCTCAGTTAAGGATTTTGTCCTCTCCTCGTTCCTTTGGTTTTGGCTCAAATGATTATGTTTCCTTTTTTTGGGAAGATTTCTTTGGGTATTTTGATATTTGTCCTGATAGAAGGAGACTTTTCATCATTAACAGGTATTTAAAACTCTACATTTGTTTTTATCCTTCCATATCTGTAGTATATTCTCTTTAAAAATAGCATTATTTGATGTGATTTCTGTAAGAAACTGAATCAAATGCTACTTTATTAATTTTTGATATTGCTTCTTTTAAACTATTTAAAAATGTTTCCAATAATTTTGGTTTTCCCTCCTCTTCAGTAATTCTGGTTTAAACCTTTTATTTATTTTTTTGAAATTGGATGTATACTTACTTGATTTTTGATAACAATCTTGAATTAAAGGAGTGGGAGTTAAATGGAAAAAGATTGAATGCTTCACTCCTCTTATGCTTAGATGTGCACGCCTATGATTTGAGCATTGGCTTCTGAATCCTAATGTAGCACAAGTGTCAGTTTTTATTTATTTGTTACCTTTTATACTGTATCTTCATTATCAGAAGACTTGATTACACTTTCACTTTGTAGCACAAACCTACTTATCTTTAGAGGAGATCCAAGAACCCAAGAGTACAGTTTCTTTTCTCCTGCCTGAAGAATCAACAGACCTTTCTCTAGCTACCCAAAAGAAACAGCCTCTGGACCGCAGAGAAACTGAGAGACAGTGGTTACTCAGAAGGCGGAGATCTATTCTGTTTCCTGATGGAGTAAAAATCTGCCCAGATGAAAGTGTTGCAGAGGCTGTGGCAAATCATGTGAAGTATTTTAAAGTTCGAGGTAAGCAAACATTCCAATCCTTCAGCTCCATAGTGAAATTCAAACATAGTTCAATCATTTGTTAGGTAACATTGTAAGTCAAAAATTTTGATAATTTAGACAGGACTGAGCCAAAACTACCTTTTTGTTGCTAAGAATATAATATTAATGTAACGTCAGAGAACAGTTTACATTAAGAGAGGAGGTATTTTTTTTCCCCAGTGCCCTTCAATTAAGGCAATAGTATCATTTAATAATTACATGCACTTAACCAAAGGAAGAACACTTTCATGATTTGAGTTTGTAGGCTTTTGGTATGTTATGTAAGAAACTTTTTTCACATGAGGACAGTCACAATATGATGTCTTTCATTAATTTCAATAACATATTCAGAGAGGAAATGTCTTAAATCTTTTTAAGCGCTTCAAAAATACCAGTTTATGTTTTGGGCTACATTACTTTTTACTTCTTCATTACAGTAAATGCCTAAGTATACCCACAAAACAGATTTATGAAAGTATACTCATCTGCTTGCCTATTTATTGATAGTTACTATATACATAAAATATAATCAGTTTCTATATTTTATAGTTCAGTTATTCTACAGATTGACACTGGTTGCTCTCTGGTTGGTACACATAAAACTTTTTACATCTAAAATGATGGCATTTTTCGAAATAAACTCTCACATTTTATTTTGTTTTTAATTAAACAGTATTCTTGATCTCATACCCTTTTAGGTAAATTCATACCATGTCTCATATATTTACTAACATTGCTTTACTGACCTTAGTATATCCCTTAGACATTTGAAGGACTCCCAAACTTTGCTTTTTGCTGCTCAAGAGCCAATAAAAAGCTATAATATGGATGTGATGTTAGTAAACAAGGTGGAGATAGATGATGAAGTGATTGTAAAATTAAGCTTTTAAATTCATGCATTTATTCATTAATTCATTAATTCAGCAAATGTTTATTAAGCCTGAATTTTCCAGGCACTGGATTATATGAACATTCTGTCTGAGTTGCTACTTTATCTTCTTCATTTTCCTCTTTCTGTCCTTCCGTTCTTCCTTTCTCATCAAAGTTTTAAAAATACAGTGAAAATTTAATATAATACCAGCTATTACACATATTTATATATTTGATATTTTTGTTTATTAAAGTAGTACAATGTATTATATTGGCAGCTTTTTATGAGTGTATTTCTATTTCTTGATTGTATTTGAGAGCTATCAAATATTATGCAATAAACTTTCCTTTTACTTTTTAAATCGAGGTCCATAGACCTGGCATTTTGGGTATAGGGCATATGCCAGAAATGGAAAATTCCAGACAGTGAGAAGAGAATAAAGGAACTGAAGGTGAATGAGAATGACAGTTAATAATTTATCAAGATTTTATTTCTACCACCTGGATTTTTACTTATTATTATTTATTTATTTATTTGAGATAGAGTCTCATTCTGTTGCCCAGGCTGGAGTGCAGTGGCAGCGAGATCTCGGCTCGCTGCAACCTCTGCCTCCTGGGTTCAAGCTATTCTCTTGCCTCAGCCTCCCAAGTAGCTGGGATTACAGGCACTTGCCACCATGCTTGGCTAGTTTTTGTTTGTTTGTTTGTTTGTTTGTTTTGTATTTTTAGTAGAGACAGGGTCTCACCATACTGAGACAGGGTCTCATTATTTTAAAATGAGACTATATAGATATTTTGGCAGCTGATTAAATAGTGAAGAGGAAATGACCAATCATGTAAGGGATTTGGTCATACCTTTTAATTGCTTTGCTCTTGTTTTTATAAATTCAAGAAATACTGTTGAAAAAGAAGCTCACAAAAATGAAAATAAAGTATTCCTAGAATAATTGATTTTAAAATACAGATGCTGTGAATAAGATCCTTGAAAAAGGATTTCATACAGCTAAGGTGGTTGGCACACCACATCAAGATTATAGCTGAGATAGCTGTTACTGTCATGGTAAAAAATAAATATTTCATTTGTTATGTTTTTAAAAATGGAGAGAAATGAGTATTTCAACATAGGTCTTGCTTGATTTTGAAGAGATAATTTGTATTATGCCCATAACACCAAATGTTTGAGATTTTGAGGGAGGGAATTCTTCAGTCTTTCCCTTTTCTACCAAGCTAATTTAGTCTAATGGTTTTCTCAGTTTTTCCTTCATAGAGAATTTGGTATCAATTACTAAATGTTGTAACAAATTTGAAAAGTGTTTCTAAGCAAGATGCAACTATATTTAACCTAATGATTTGTAAACTTAGATAGCATACTTGGACACCCCTCTCTTTTTTTAAAAAAAAAAAAGTTTGTTGGACTTTTAAAAATATAGCTTTATTGAGGTATATTTTAATGGAATATAGCCTGCATATATTTAAAGTATACCATTTCATTAGTTTTGACAAATATATCCTTGAAACCATCATTATAGTTAAGATAATAAACTTATGAATCACTCTTAAACATTTCTTTATGACCATTTATAATCCCCACTTTCCTCACTATCTCTCCTTACCCCAATACTGAGGCAACCATGAATCTGCTTTCTATCACTATATATTTAGTTTGCATTTTCTATACTTTTATATAAAAATGGAACATACTCTTTAGTATATGTTTATTTAGTACTCTTTTTTGGTCTTGCTTATTTTACTCAGTGTAATTATTTTGAAATTCATGCATTTTTTTGTGTATCCGTAGTTTGTTGGCTTTTATTGTTAGGTAGTATTCTATATTATGGGTATAATATAGGATATTTGGGTTGTTTTTAGTTATTACTGATTACAAGGACAAAATTATGATCATTTGGGTACAAGTTTTTCTGTGAACAGATTTTCATTTCTACTGAGTCATAATGGTGGAACATCTGTGTCATGTGATAGGTGTATGTTAACTTTCTAAGAAGTTGTCAAGTTTTCCGGTATGACTGTATCACCAGCAGTGTGGTAGGATTCCATTTTCTTCACATCCTTGCAACATTTGGTATAGTTGGTCTTTTTTAACTTTAGCCATTCTAGTGGATGTATACTTTTTCTGATTTTAATTTGTATTTACCTAACCACTTATGACTCACAGTTTTGAGCACTTTTTTTATATAATTATTTGTCATTTATAGATCTTTTTTAGTGAGGAGTCTATTTGAATATTTTGCCCATTAGAAAATGAGTTCCTTGTCTGTTATTGAGTTGTAATTGTTCTTAGTGTGTTCTAAATATAAGTTCTTTGTCAAACATATCTTTTGCATACATTTTTTCTCGTAATATGTAGCTTGCCTTTTCTATTTTCTTAACGATGCCTTTTAAAGAGTGGAAGTTTTGACATTTGATAAAGTCCAGTTTATCAGGCTATTCTGGGGAGCATCCTTTTAGTTTTTGATCTAAGTTTGCTTAACGTAAGATCACAAAGTTTTTTTCTCAGTCTTTTCCTGTAGAAATTTTACAGTTTTTAGGTTCTAGATTTAGATCTGTGATCTGCTTTAATTTTTGTTTATGACATATGAATCAAAGTTAATATTTTTGTATATGCGTAGTTAATTGTTTCAATGCCATTTGTTAAAAAAGATTGCCCTTTCTTGCCTTTGCACCTTTGTTGAAAGTCAGCCTTTATATATGGTGGATCTGTTACTGCAGTCTTCATTCTGTTCCACTTATTTTTCTATTTTTATGCCGATACCATACTGTCTTATTTACTGTAAGCTTTATTATAGATCTTTAAATCAGATAGTGTAAGTTCTTCAACTGTGTTCTGTTTTCAAATTTGTTTGGGTATGCAGTCTTTTATAATTCCATATAAATATTAGAATTAGCATACCAAGTTTTACAAAAGGCTGCTGAGATTTTGATTGGGATTGTGTTTTATTCTGTAAATCAATTAGGAGAGAATTGCATTGCCATCTTATCAATACAGGTTGACTATCTGTCATCCAAAATGCTTGGGACCAGAAGTGTTGTGGATTTCATTTTCTTGAGTTTGTGAATATTTGCATAGACATGAGGTATCTTTAGAATGAGACTGAAATCTATGCACAGAATTCATTTATGTTTCATGTATACCTTTTACACACATCTGAAGTATTTTTATACAATGTTTTTGATAATTTTGTGCACGAAATAAGTTTTTGTACATTGAACCATCAGAAAGCAAATGTGTCACTATTTCAGGCACCCATGTAGACAATCTGTAGTTGTTTGGTGTCATCATCATTCCTGACTCTGAATTTACATGCTACAAACAAGCAATCATTTTCTCATACCTATTTACATATAAGTACTTTATGGTAAAAATATGATATACTGTTAATACTGTGAAGAAGAATGTGTTCAGGGTAACTAAGCAGAACAGTAGCATTACCAGAATACCTGTATCAGCTGTTAAACAACAGTAAGAACAATGGCAGGCTTTTAGTTTCTATCCACAATGATGTGTTTTGATTAAAGGTTTTTCAATAAAGTACAACGTACTTTATTACTATTGTTCGTGTGTCTGGCCTGCATGGGTGCCATTTTATGACCCTTTGTGGGTGGGCTCGGTGGAGTAAGAGAGGCATTTGTAGATTAGCTACTAAAGGCTATATCCTTATTTGTCAAGGATAAGAATTCTGAACTGTTTAGTTGCAGGCCAAGTAGTGAAGTATGCAGTATTTGTCTGTGATGGAATTTTACCTTCCTTGGTACCTCTTTGCCTGGAGGTCATGCTGATTTTGTTCTCCTCTCTTTTGCCTATAGTGTCCTATCTAGGTTTCTCCTTTCCGAGCTATGCAAATGCTTCAGAAAATGTAACCATTCTGAATCCTGTTATTCCAAGTTAGTTAGTTGAAACTTCTTGTCAGATAGCTCCCAATTGAAAAGCCATTGGATTAAGGATGCATTACCTTTCCAGAGGGAATTTTATTTTTTTACGGCTTTTACTGGGACGTAATTCATATATTATACAATTTACCCATTTATATTACAAAATTCAGTGGCTTTTTAGTATATTCACAGATATACCAAATCACCACAGTCAGTTTAAGAACATTTTTATCACCTAAAAAAGAAACATGAGAACCTTTAGCTGTCATCCTCTTATCCTTTTATCTCCCTTCCCCATCTTCCCAGGCTTAAGTAACTGCTAATCTACTTTCTGTATCTATGGAATTGTGAATTCTGGATATATCATAAAATAAGATCATATAATACATGGCCTCTTGTGACTGGTTTCTTTTAATTTGCATATTGTTTTCAAAGTTCATATCCATGTTGTGCATGTATCAGTACTTTATTCCTTTTTATGGCTCAATAATATTCTAGTGTATGGATATATCACATTTGTCAGTCAATGGACATTTGGGTTGTTTTCATTTCTCTTAGGTCAATATCTAGAAGTAGAATTTCTGGGTCATGCAGTAACTTTATGTTTAACCACATTAGGAACTGCCAGACTAATTTCCAGAGCAACTCTACTGTGTTATATCCCACAAGCAGTGTATGATGGTTCTGATTTATTCACGTCTTTGGCAACACTGTTTTCTCTCTCTCTTTTTTTTTTTTTTAATTATAAGCATTCTCATGGATTTGAAGTCTCACTGTGATTTTGATTTACATTTCCCTAATGATTAATGACATTCAGCTTTTCCTATGCTTGTTGCTGATTTGTATATCTTCTTTTGAAAAATGTCTGTTTAGATCTTTGCCCATTTTTAAATTATGTTGTCTCTTTATTGAGCTGTAAATTATTTATCTATTCTGGCTATAAATCCCTTATCAGATAAATGATTTGAAAATATTTTATCCCCTCCTCAAAAAAAGAAAACATTTTATCCAATTCTGTGGTTTGTTTTTCACTTTCTTGATGGTATCTTTCATGCGCAAAATTTATTTTGACGAAGTTCAAATTATCTATTTTTTGAGCCTTTGGTGTCATAACTAAGAATCTATTGCTGAACCTGAGGTCATAAAGATTTATTCCTGTATGTCTTTCTAAGAGTTTTATAGTTTTGGTATGTACATTTAAGTCTTTCATCTATTTTGAGTTAATTTTTTTTTGTATGTGATATGAGGTAAGGGTCCAAAGTTATTCTTTTGCACATGACTATCGAGTGGTCCCAGCACCATTTGTTGAAGACTATTCTTTTCCATTGAGTGATGTTAGCACTCTTGCTGAAAATCACTTGACCATGACACATGATTTATTTCGGGACTCTCAATTGTATTCCATTGATTTATATGTCTATTCACGTGCCAGTTCTGTAGTCTTTGCTTTGTAGTAAGTTTTGAAATCAGGCATGAGTTCACCATCTCTGTTGTTTTTAAAATTATTTGGCTATTCTAGGTCCCTTGCAATTTGACATAAATGTTATAGTAAGGTGGTCACCTTCTACAAAGAAGTCAGCATGTATTCTGATAGGATTGCACTGAATGTGTAAATCAGTTTGGAGGTAATGACATCCAACAGTGTTAAATATTACAATCTATAAATATGGGAAGATTTTCCATTTATTTAGCTCTTTATTTTTTTAAAATATTTTTTGTTTTCAGGGTATGTTTTGCATTTTGGGAGACTTAAATGTATTCCTAAGTATTTTATTCTTTTTGATGCTTTTGTATATGCACTTGTTTTCTTATGTTCATCTTTGGATTGTTCATTGGTATCATATACACATACAACTGATTTTTATATATCAATTTTGTATCTTGCAACCCTGTTGAACTTGTTTATTAGTGCTACTAGTTTTAAAATGGATTTCTTAGGCTTTTCCAGATATAAGCTCATGTCATCTGCAAATAGAGAGTTCTTTTCCAATTTGGCTGCCTTTTATTTTCTTTTCTTGCCTAATTGCCCTGGTTAGAATCACTGATTTTCCTTTTTTTTTTTTTAACTTAGTTATGGTAGATTTTTGTGAGCAAATGCTTCTTCGTTTGTCATGTGCCCCGAGGACCATTTCCAGAGCTTTTAAATAATTGTTTTCAAAATCATTTTTGCCAGTTTCTCTGGGGAGTGGATCTGTGTAGCGCCTCACTCTTCATGCTGGAAATGGGACTCTGGTAATTGCATTTTAATAGCCTACAAGGTATAAAAGGGTTAAATGTAACTTAAAAGAATGAATTTTTATGGAATATTTTAGACAAAGCATTGAACTACTGAGAGAGAGAGAGCTTTTTGTAGGAAGTGAGAAAACATTGTCCAAAGCATAATTTATAGGAGACAGCTTCACTCTGTGAAGCTAGAATAGAGGTCAAGGGAAGGTCTGCTATGAAACCTGGTGATTTATATCCCTTCTGGATGCTCTCCCATATTCCTTCCAACTATATTTCTTCAGCACACAATAATGCTTTTCAAAGATTTTATGAAAAAATTTTAAACAGAAAAGTGAAAGACTAACATAAACACCCATTTTCTCACAACATAGTTCTATAGTTAACATTTTATTATATTTGCTTTATTATTTATCTATCTCTCTAAACACTTTTTTTTTTTTTTGAGTTAGGGTCTTACTTTGTCACCCAGGCTGAAGTGCAGTGGCGTGATTACACCTCACTGCACTCTCGATCTCCCTGGGTTTAGATGATCCTCTCACCTTAGTTTCCTGAGCAGCTGGAATACAGGCATGTGCCACCCTGCCCAGCTAATTTTTTGTAATTTTTGTAGAGACAAGACATTGTTGCCCAGGCTGATCTCAAACTCCTGGGCTCAAGTGATTTGCCTACTTTGGCCTCCTAATATGCTAGGATTACAGGTGTGAGCCATCTTTTTTTTTAGTTGTATTTCATAAGTTGAAGACAACAGTACAATTCCCCCTAGATATTTCTGTATGAGTATCATTAACTAGAGCTCAATATTTGTTTACTTTCTGAAAGGTGAAATTTACAGAGTAAAATGCATAAATCTTATGTGTACCACTTGGTGACTTTTGACTAATACATATTAACCCAAACTTCTCTCAAGTTTTAGGATATTATCATCCCAGAAAGTTCTCTTATATCCCTTCCCAAATACTTACCATTCTAGTATGCAGCCACTCTTTAAATCATTTTTTAAACTCATAGATTATTTTCAATTTCCTAGGACTTTATATAAATCAAATAGTATGTGCTTTTTTGTATAATGCTTCATTCACTCAGCCCCTTGTGATTCATCTATGTTGTTGCATGAAATAGTAATTTCCTTATGATTCCATTATATGGCCATTCGTTTATTTTTCTATTGATGGATACTTGGGTGGTTTTCATTTTTAAGTTATTATGAGTAAAGATGCTATGGCATTGAACATAAGTCTTTCTGTGGCTATATGCTTACAGATGTCTTAAAGGAATACCTAAGAGGAAATTTCTGGGTCATAGATGGTATAGTCTGGCTGTGTCCCCACCCAAAATCTCACCTTGAGTTGTAATCCCACATGTTGGGGGTGGGACCTCATGAGAGGTGATTAGATCATGGGGGTGATTCCCCTGTTCTGTTTTCATGATACTGAGTGAGTTCTTACAAGATCTGTGGCTTTATAAGGGGCTTTTCCTGGCTTCACTCAGCACTTTTCTCTCCTGATGCCCTGTGAAAAAGGACATGTTTTCTCCCCCTTCCACCAGGATTATAAGTTTTCTGAGGCCTCCCTAGCCATGCAGAACTGTGAATCAATTAAATCTCTTTCCTTTGTAAATTCTTCAGTCTTGGGTATTTCATAGCAGTGTGAGAATGGACTAATACAGAAAATTGGTACCACATAGTAGGGCATTGCTATAAAGATACCCAAAAATGTGGAAGCAACTTCAGAACTGGGTAACAGGCAGAGATTGGAACAGTTTGGAGGATTCCGAAGAAGATAGGAAGACGTGGGAAAGTTCAAAACTTCCTAGATACTGGTTGAATGGCTTTGACCAAAATACTGATAGTGATATGGACAATGAAGTCCAGGCTGAGGAGGTCTCAGATGCAGATGAGGATCTTGTGGAACTGGAATAATGGTGACTCACTATGTCTTAGCAAAGAGACTGGTGGCATATTGCCCCTGCCCTAGAAATCTGCAGAATTTTGCACTTGAGAGAGATGATTTAGGGTATCTGGTGGAATAAATTTCTAAGCCGCAAAGCATTCAGAATGTGACTTGGGTGCTGTTAAAAGCATTCAGTTTTATGTATTCACAAAGATATTACTTGGAATTGAAAGTTATGTTTAAAAGGGAAGCACAGCATAAAAGTTCAGAAAATTTGCAGCCTGACAATGCAGTAGAAAAGAAACCCATTTTCTGATAAGAAATTCAAACTGGTTGCAGAAACCTACATAAGTAATGAGGATCCAAATGTTAATCACCAAGACAATGGAGAAAATGTCTTCAGGGCATGTCAGAGGCCTTCATGGCAGCTCCTCTCATAACAGCCCTAGAGGCCTAGAAGGAAAAAATGGCCAGGTCCAGAGCCTTGCTGCTTTATGCAGTCTCTGGGCTCGGTGCCCTGCATCCCAGCCATGGCTAAAATGGGCCAACATAATGCTTAGGCTGTTGCTTGAGAGGGTGCAAGCCCCAGGCCTTGGTGACTTACATGTGGTGTTGGGCCTGCAGGTACACAGAAGTCAATAATTGCGGTACAGGAACCTTTACCTAAATTTCAGAGGATGTAGGGAAATGCCTGGGTATCCAGGCAGAAGTTCTGGGCAGGGGTGGAGCCCTCATGGGGAACATCTGCTAGAGCAGGGTGGAAGGGAAATGTGGGGTTGGAACCCCCACGCAGAGTCCCCACTGGGGCACTGACTAGTGGATCTGTGAGAAGAGGACCACTGTCCTCCAGATCCCGGAATGGTAGATCCACCAATAGCTTGCACCATGTACCTGGAAAAGCCATAGATACTTAATGTGACCCTGTGATGACTGCTGGGAGGCAGGCTGTACCCTGCAAAGCCATATGGGTGGAGCTGCCCAAGACTGTGGGAGCCAACCTTTTATATCAGTGTGACATGGATGTGAGACATGGAGTCAAAAGAGATCATTTTGGAGCTTTAATATTTGACTTAATTTTGGCCAATTTCTCCCATTTGGAACAGGTGTATTTACCCAAAGCCTGTACTCTCATTGTATCTAGAAAGTAACTAACTTGCTTTTGATTTTACAGGCTCATAGGTGGAAGGGACTTGCCTAGTCTCAGACGAGACTTTGGACTTGGACTTTTAGGTTAATACTGGAGTTAGTTAAGACTTTGGGAGACTGTTGGAAGGGCATGATTGTGTTTTGAAATATGAGTATGTGAGATTTGGGAGGGGTCAGGGCAGAATGATATGATTTGCTTGTATCCCCACCCAGAATCTCATCTTGAATTTTAATCTGAATTGTAATCCCCATGTGTTGGGAGCAGGACCTTGTGGGAGATGACTAGATCATGGGAGTGGTTCCCCCATGATGTTCTGGTGATAGTGAGCAAGTTCTCACAAGATCTGGTGGCTTTATAGGGGCCTTTCCCCCACTTCACTCAACTCTTTCCTTTCCTGCTGCCATGTCAAGCAGGATATGTTTGCTTCTCTTCCACTGTGATTGTAAGTTTCCTGAGGCCTCCTTACCCATGTGGAACTGAGTCAATTAAATCTATTTCATTTATAAATTACCCAGTCTTTGGTATTACTTCATAGCAGTATGAGAATGGACCAATACAATAGGTTTGGTGTATATTTTGTTATATAAGAAACAACATTTATTTTCAAAGTGGTTGTACTATTTTACATTCCTACTAAATATGAGGCTTCTGGTTGCTCTGCATTTTTGCCAAATTTTGGTGTTGTCCATGTTAAAAAATTTCAGTCATTCTGGTTTGTGTGTGGATACTTTAATTTGCATTTCTCTGAAAAATCTGTTAAAGCTTAAAAATTGTTTTGGCTTAGACTATCTTCTTCCATCAAATAACTGTTGGACAATCAGAATTGAACGTGATAATACTATATGATATTCATGCAGCACTTTGCAATTTGTGAAGTACTTTCACAGATAAGATTAATAAGGCAGTAATTATCCTGTTAAAAAAGACAGACGAGTCCATTGAAACTTTGAATAGTTAGATAAGTTACCCATGGTTATCAAACTAGTACACAGTAAAGCTAGAGCTGGAACTTAGATCATCTGACTCTGTGAGTCTAGAGGTTCCACCTCAATACACTGCCTGATGTGCATTCAATCTTCTTGCTATGAAAAATAGTTTTTTTGATCTCTTGTTAAATCTAACTTTCTGTCTTACCACTCTCCTCCTTTTCCCTTTCATCCTGGTCTATGTGTTACCTACAGTGTCCTGCACCTCTGGAATGGTTACAGGACAGCAGTACATTCAGTACTGTATGAAATGTGCAGACATCCCATTTAGCAGCCTTTCAGATCTGATGCTTTGGAATAACTTAGCAAATACATTGATTAGTTTTTCTTTTAATACAGCAACATATTTCTCCTGAATATCGTTTTTAAAGTCATATGTATGTGTGTATGTATATATATATTTAAATTAAATTAATAGGCTATATTTCTTAGAGCAGTTTAAGATTTATAGAAAAATTGAACAGCATGTTCAGAGAGTTACCATATATTCCCTCAACTCATTCAATACTTTTCCCTTTTACTACCATTTTGTATTATTGTGGTATATGTGTTACAATTTATGTGCCAATATTGACACATTATTATTAACTGAAGTTCATAGTTAACATTAGGGTTCGCTCTTTGTGTTGTACATTCTATGGGTTTTGACAAATGTATAACAACATGTATCCTCCATCATAGTATCATATGGGGTACTTCCACTGCCCTAGAAATCTGCTGTGCTCCTCCTATTCATCCCTCCCTCCCCCAGCCACTGGAAACCACTGATCTTTTTACTGTCTCCATAGTTTTGCCTTTTCCAGAACGATATTGGAATCACCGGTATGCAGTCATTTCAGATTGGCTTCCTTTACTTAGCAATGTGCATTAAAGTTTTCTTCATGTCTTTTATGGCTTGAAAGCTCATTTCCTTTTATCACTAAATAATATTTTAGATACATCACTGAATAATATTTTAGAGAATACTATTTTAGATTTCAACTATTGAAGGATGTCTTCATCACCCCCAAGTTTTGGCAATTATGAAAAAAGCAACTTTAAATACTTGCGTGCAGGTTTTTGGGTGGGCATAAGTTTTTTATGTATACAAAAGAGTAATTACTATTTTCTGTTTTCAGATATGAAATATAGTAGTTTGAGAGTGATAATTTCAGGGTGATATCTTCTACCTGATTTTATGTAGTACTCTCTGCTTCCTTTAAGCTTTGAGGAAAATTTCAAAAACTTTTTTTTTTAAATCAGAAATATTTGATGACTTTTTGAGCAAGTAGATGCAATGCAGTTATGTCACAGCATTTAGCCAAAAAGCTCCAGTCCGTTCACAAATGTCAGTGTCTCCTTCCCCAATGATCCTGAAAAGCAAAGAAGCTAGTTTTTGAAGTTATGGCTTTAGGAGAATATCTGTGAAATTAAGGAAACTGAAAACCACAGTGTCCATTACAAAAACACTGGATTACATACCAGATACTCAATATCAGCTCACTTTTGTAAAGTATAAACCTGGATTTTTTTTTTTTAAAGAGATGGGGGAGACACTCCAGCTTATGAAGAGATGAATCAATTCCCTTTGCAAGAGAAAGTAATGGGAAATATAAATTATCTTCAGAAATGAAAAATTTAAACTGGACATACATACAGACAGCCTTTGACTGAGAATCGTTCCTGTGTCCCTCCAGAAAGGACACTTGAGTGCCTCAGGGAATCTGTATAAATCAGTCTGTGATCATTGTGAGAACCCCAGAGCCTGTTAGCTTTTTATAAAAACACCTCTCTATTTTCTAGTGTGTCAGGAAGCTGTCTGGGAAGCCTTCAGGACTTTTTGGGATCGACTTCCTGGGCGTGAGGAATATCATTACTGGATGAATTTGTGTGAGGATGGAATCACAAGTATATTTGAAATGGGCACAAATTTTAGTGAGTCTGTGGAACATAGAAGCTTAATCATGAAGGTAAGTGTCAAAACAAAGGAAGAAATTCCTGGGCTATTGTAGGGGCATACACACAGCTAAGGCCTAAAGGAAGAAAAAGCAAGTGGCAAATGCCTCTATTACTCTTTCGTTGACTTGGGCTATGTGAGTAAGCTGCCCTAGGGCGTGGCCTAGTCTTTTATTCCTAGCTCTGGCCTCTATAATATACATTATTAATATTTTCATGTTATTCTGTCCATAAAGAAAAAGAAGACATTATTAGATAAGAGCCTCAGCCTTGTTAACAGATGCAAATATTTAGAAATAATATTCAGCAAAGGTTTAGGCTAAGAATATAAATCTGTGAGAATCAAACATTTTTGCCAGAGTTTTACATGTTACAGACTCAGAATGAATAGCAACGACTCTAATTAAGATAGAGGACATAGTTCATTTGAATAAATGTTTAGTAAGGCATAGGTATGATTCTAATAATGAATGCGCCTACTTGTTTTCCTTGTTTTAGACATTGGTTGACTCTTAGCAAAGGATAAATAAACCTGCATAAAGACAAATTACCTGCCACTTTTCCCTTTTCATGTAGCACATATATATTCATGACAGGAAAGTGAAACTGTCCAGACATATGTGGCAAATTGTTCATGCTGTCTGTTATTCTGTATATCTCCCTGTGCATCTATTCAGTTCCTCCATGTCCTCATATGTAACCTCCCTTGCAAGGAGCGAGCCCGCAGCTTAG
The DNA here is from genome assembly GCF_009761245.1 of Sapajus apella. Classification (NCBI taxonomy): domain Eukaryota; kingdom Metazoa; phylum Chordata; class Mammalia; order Primates; family Cebidae; genus Sapajus; species Sapajus apella. The sequence continues at coordinate 19,067,202 of NW_022436980.1, forward strand.
GGATTTAGTTACCATAATTCTTTGAGCTCCCACAATTATTTATTCATTTTTAATACTGTACTTTTTATATTTTATGATTATTAGTTGTATGTGTGACTAATTTCTGTGAGTCAAAAGGCAAGGATTATGTCATTGTTTGTTCGTTTTTGCATTCCTGGAAGGTAGTAAATATGCAGTAGATATTTGTTTAAATGAGCATATAAGCAATAACCACATTGTCTTTTTTTACTTAACACAATAAATTTTATGAAGATTATTCTAAATACTGGTTCTAAGTATTATATACCTTACAGAGACTGAGTAAATAATTATTGACTGAATAACTGAGCTATTTTGTGTCTAATCAAATTAGATTAGTATATCATAAAGGTAATAAAATATATTATCCTATTCTATATTTGGATTTTATTTATAGTAGAAGAATTAAATTATTTTCTTTTAACATTTAGCCCGAGAGAGGCACGATCTCATTAAATGGGGGAAGTTGGGGAGAGAAGGGTGGTTTGATAAATGTGGGTGGACCAAAGATAAATTTTGCAACTTTTAATCATGGCACTGCACATTTTAATCAAAGTTACTGCGTGAGTTTCTGCCTGTCATGTTTTTAACTGCTCAGTATTACTATGATAATAGCTACTATTTTTTCAGTATCTACCATGTACCATGTCATGTATCAAACTCATTAATAAATTATTAGATGTTATAACAGCAACCTTATAAGGAGGTGGTAATGTCCCCATTTTACAGATAAGGACCTAGAATTATTAAATTCTTTATTCTGTAACATAAAACCAGATATGGTGGAGCTTAAATCCAAACCCAGTTCTCTTTTCTAAAATCCATATTCTTTTCTTCATACCACTGGGCCTCCCTTCTCAATCATTCCCAATTTTATGAATTGTAGTGGCTAACATGGGATAGCTATTTAATGGAAAATATATAGACATATACACACATATACATACTTATAAGTATGTATATGTGTGTATATGTCTGCATTACCTATCTTCATTGTGTCCATAATATGTGATCAGCGTTACTGTAGTAAATATATATGATGTGTTAATATTACCATAAGAGCACAGTCTTCTGATCTTATCTTGGAATGTATCTCTTACAAATGGAACTTTTAGTAAATTTAGATCTGAAGGCATAGAAACTATACTTCCAATAATTATTTAATAGAAAAAGCAGATAAAGGGAATGATGTGTTGCCTGGGTAGGCAGAAAGGCCAGCATGAGCCAAGTGTTTGCAGGGAATGACCTGGGCCAATAAAAAAGGTGGACTGGGAATGATAGGAGATCAGACTAAAAAAGTGGATAATGTAACAAGCTTGGATTTAACTCTGTAGATCACAGGAAACCGTGGAAGGGTTGTAGGTAGTAGGTAAGTTGCAGGAGCTGATGGGGCAGTTTTGAATTTTAGAAAGGTTGTTATGGTTTCTACGTGGCATAGGATGGATTATAGGAGATAAAACTGGAGCACAGAGACAAGCTAGGGTGTGGCTTCAGTACTCCAGGAGAAAGAGGATAAAGATCCCAACCAGACCATGAAATAGACAAAGGGAACTTGAGAGATGTAAATAGGAACAAGATTAGTAGGACTCTGATGGGTTAAGACAGGGTGAAGAATGGCCCAGGAAGCCTTCCAGTTTTTAGCTTGGGTAACTAAGACCAATAACTGGGGCAGAGAAGCAGCTTTGTAGATGTGGCAGGGAGAATGAGTTCACGTTTGATGTGTTCATTTGAACCACCTGTGTGAAATGTGAATTGCTTGATATTAGAGCAATTCACATTGATGTTTACGTATAAAGCCAAGGATAGGGGTTTGAGATGTCAATGTTGCTATAGGAATCACCATCCTGGAGTTAGTGCAGGCATACCTTGTTTTATTGTACTGCCTTTTATAGTACTTCACAGATACTGCATTTTTTCCAAATCAAAGGTTTACGACAACCCTGTGTCAAGCAAGTCGTTAGCGCCATTTTTCCAATAGCATGTGCTCACATTGTGTCTCTGTCTCACATTTTGGTAATTCTCAAAATATTTCAAACATTTAAAAGATTTTTTTCATCTCTTATGTGATCTGTGATCAGTGACCTTTGATTATTACAATAACAATGACTATTGTAATTGTTTTGGAGTGTCATGAACAATACCCATGTAAGACGACAAGCTCAATTGATAAATGTTGTTTGTGTTTCAACTGCTTCACCAAGTGAGTGTTCCTCAGTCTCTTTCCGTCTCCTCAGGCCTCCCTATTCCCTGAGACACAACAATATTGAGATCAAGCCAGTTAACAACCCTACAATGGCCTCTATGTTCAAGTGAAAAAAAAGAATAGCATGTCTCTCATTTTAAATCAAAAGCTAGAAATGGTTAAGCATAGTGAAGAAAGTATCTGAGATAGGTCTTAAGCTAGGTGTCTTGTACCAAACAGTTAGCCGAGTTGTAAATGCAAATGAAAAGTTTTTGAAGGAAATTAAAAGTGGGGCTGGGGCCATGATGGCCAACTAGAAGCAGCGGTAGTCAGCGGCTCCCATCCAAAAGAACCATAACAGTGTGTGAAGCCTGCACTGGCAGCTGACGTACCAGGGTTTTGTCATCAGAACTGACTAGGTGGCTGGCTTGACCCACGGAGAGGAAGGAAGAGCAGTGTGGTGTGGTGGTCCCCAGCCAAGGGAGGCAGTGAGCATGCTACCCAGCCTGGGTAAACGTGCTTTTTCCATGGAACTGGGCAACCCACGGATCAGAAGACTGCCACTGGGGCCTAGGGTCCCAACCACAGAGCTGTGCAGATTTTTCAACAGCCACTAAGCTGGAATCTGCTTAAGCCTGCTGAGCTCCCGGGGGCGGAGGGGCGACCAGCACCGCAGCTGCAGCTGCCTGCTGTCTAAGCGGTTTGAGCTCCTTGAGGGAGGGGCAACAGCCAACACTTGGTCTGATAGCTGCTAACACACTAAGCTTCCAGGGTCGGGAAGGGGTGAAAGCCATCTCTGTAGTCCCAGGCCATGCCTTTCCCTTGCTGGCTCCAGGGAGGCTGAACAGCTTGATCCCAAGAGGTAGCGCCCAAAATCCAATACACTGACTGTGGCAGACTGAGGACAGAGGGCCTCTTCAGGCCAGACCTTGACACATCCCTCCTCACTGGGCAGGGCCTCCCTGCAGGAACTCCAACAACTCCAGCCAGAAGCTCTAATCCCCCTGGGCCTGAGCCCCTAGGGGGAGGGGTAGTCACAGTCTCCAGGGACCAGTAGACTTAGCTTTCCCTCCTGGTAGTTCTGAGGAATCCGGGCAGCCCAGATGAGTGGGTTTCTCTCCAGTGAAGCACACCCCCTTCACCAAGGGACAGTCTTGAATGAGTCCTGTTCCCTATACCACCCATCTGGGTGAGACTCTCCAACAGGGGTTGTCGGACACACTACACAGGAGCATTTCTGCTGGCATCAGGTTGGTGCCCCTCGAGGTCAGAGATCACAGAGGAAGGAACAGGCACCCATCTTTGCTGCTCTCCAGCCTCCCCAAGTGAGATCTCCAGGCATGAGAGTGAACCAGATAAACAGGGCCTGAAGTGAACCCCCAGCGAACCACAGCAGCCGTACAGAAGAGGGACCTGACCCTTGTAAGAAAAACAAACAAACAGAAAACAATTGCAACAGCATCAACAACAAAAATTTCCCCAGAACAACCCCATCCAAGGGTCGGCAGCCTCAAGGATTGATACTAGACAAACTCATGAAGATAAGAAAGAATCAACAAAAAAAGGTTGAAAATCCAAAAGGCCAGAGTGCCTCTTCTCCCCCAAATGATTGCAATGCCTCTCCAGCAAGGGTGCAGAACTGGATGGAGGATAAGATGAACGAATGGACAGAAGTAGGTTTCAGAGGTGGGTAATGACAAACACTGCTGAGCTAAAGGAGCATGTTTTAACCCCGTGCAAACAAGCTAAGAACCTTGATAAAAGGTTACAGGAGCTGCTAACTAGAATAACAAGTTGAGAGCGGAACATCAATGAGCTGCTGGAGCTCAAAAACACAGCATGAAAACTTCATGAAGAATACACAATTATCAATAGCTGAATTGACCAAGGGGAAGCAAGTATATCAGAGTTTGGAGACCATCATGCAGAAATAAGGCATGCAGACAAGATTAGAAAAAAAAAAAAAAAAAAAGAAAAGGAACAAACAGAACCTCAGAAATATGGGACTATGTAAAACGACTGAACTTATGATTGAGTGGAGTACCTGGGAAAGACAGAATAGAACCAACTTGGAAAACATACTGCAGGATATTATCCAGGAGAACTTCCCTGACCTAACAAGACAGGCTAACATGCAAATTCAAGAACACAGAGAACTCCACTAAGATACTGCATGAGAAGATTAACCCCAGGACACATAATCATTAGATTCTCCAAGGTTGAAATGAAGGAAAGAAATGTTAGGGGCAGCCAGAGAAAAAGGCAGGGTCACCAACAGAGGGGAAGCCCATCAGACTAACAGTGGACCTCTCAGCAGAAACCCTATAAGCCAGAAGAGAGTGGGGGTCAATATTCAACATTCTTAAAGAAGATAATTTTCAACCCAGAATTTCATATTCACCCAAACTAAGCTTTATAAGTGAAGGAGAAATAAAATTACTTCCAGACAAGCAAATGCTGAGGTATTTCATCACCATCAGGCCTGCTTTGCAAGAGCTCCTGAAGGAAGCATTAAATATGGAAAGGAAAAACTGGTATGAGCCACTGCAAAAACACACCAAAATATAAAGACCAATAACACTATGAAGAAACTGCATCAAGTAGTGTGCAAAACAACCAGCTAGCATCCTGATGACATGATCAAATTCACACATAACAATATTAGCCTAAATGTAAATGGGCTAAGTGCCCTAGTAAAACGATAAAGACTGGCAGATTGGATAAAGAATCAAGACCCACTGGTGTGCTGTATTCAGGAGACCCATATGACATGCAAAGATACATATAGGCTCAAAATAAAGGGATGAAGGAAAGCTTATCAAAAAAATGGGAAGAAAAAAAAAAAGCAGGGATTGCAATCCTAATCCTAGTCCTTGACAAAACAGACTTTAAACCAACAAAGATCAAAAAAGACAAAGACAAAGAAGGGCATTATATCATAGTAAAGGGACCAATTCAAAAAGAAGAGCTAACTATCCTAAATATATATGCACCTAATGCAGGAGCACCCTGATTCATAAAATAAGTTTTTAGATACCTACAAAGAGACTTAGACTTCCACACAATAATAGCGGGAGACTTTAACTCCCCACTGTCAATATTAGACAGATCAACAAGACAGAAAATTAACAAGCACATTCAGGACTTGAGCTCAGCCGTGGATCAAGTGGACCTAATAGTCATCTACAGAACTCTCCACACCAAATCAACAGAATTCACATTCTTCTCAGTGGTCCGTGGCACTTATTCTAAAATTGACCACGTAACCGAAAGTAAAGCATTCCTCAGCAAATGCAAAATAACTGAAATCATAACAAACAATCTCACAGGCCACAGTGCAATCCAATTAGAACTCAGGCTTAAAAAAACTCACTCAAAACCATACAATTACATGGAAATTGAACAACCTGCTCCTGAATGACTCCTGGGTAAATAATGAAATTAAGGCAGAAATCGAGAAGGTCTTTGAAACCAAGGAGAACAGAGAGACAATGAAACTCTGGGACACAGCTAAATCAATGTTAAGAGATAAATTACAGCACTAAATGCCCACATCAGAAAGCTGGAAAGATCCCAAATTGACATACTACCATCAAAATTAAAAGAGCCAGAGAGGCAAGTGGAAGCTAATGAAAAGCTAGCAGAAGACAAGAAATAACTAAGATCAGAGCAGAATTGAAGAAGACAGAGACATGAAAAATTCTCCAAAAACAATCAATGAATCCAGGAGCTGGTTTTCTGAAAAAAATCAACAAAATAGATAGATTGCTAGCTATACTAATAAAGAAGAAATGAGAGAAGAATCAAATGGACACAATAAAAAATAATAAAAGGGATATCACCACTGACCCCACAGAAATACAAACCATCATCAGAGAATACTATAAAGACCTCTATGCAAATAAACTAGAAAATCTAGAAGAAATAGATAAATTCCTGGACACATACACTCTCCCAAGACTAAACCAGGAAGAAGTCCTGAATAGATTCAGAATCCCTGAATAGACCAACAACAAGTTCTCAAATTGAGGCAGTAATTAATAGCCTACGAACCAGAAAAACAAAAAACAAAACAAAACAAAATAAAAAACAACCTAGGACCAGATGGATTCACAGCCGAATTCTACCAGAGATACAAAGAGGAGCTGGTACTATTTTTTTCTGAAACTATTCCAAACAATTGAAAAGGAGGGACTCCTCCCTAACTCATTTTATGAGGACAGCGTCATCCTGATACCAAAACCTGGCAGAGACACAAAACAAAAAGAAGACTTATCCAGCATGATCAAGTCGGCTTCACCCCTGGGATGCAAGGCTGGTTCAGCATACACAAATCAATAAACACAGTCCATCACATAAACAGAACCAATGACCTAAATGGCATGATCATCTCAATAGACGCAGAAAAGGCCTTTGAGAAAATTCAACATCCTTTATGTTAAAAACTCTCAACAAACTAGGTATTGATGGAACATATCTCAAAATAATAAGAGCTATTTATGACAAACCCACAGCCAATATCATAGTGAAAGGCAAAAGCTGGAAGCATTCTCTTTGAAAACTGGCACAAGACAAGGATACCCTCTCTCACCATTGCTATTCAACGTAGTATTGGAACTTCTGGCCTGGGCAATCAGGCAAGGGGAAGAAATAAAGGTATTAAAGTAGAAAAAGAGGAAGTCAAATTGACTGTTTTCAGACAACATGATTGTATAGTTAGAAAATCCCATCATCACAGCCCCAAAACTCCTTAAGCTGATAAGCAACTTCAGCAAATCTCAGCGTACAAAATCAATGTGAAAAATACACAAGCATTCCTATATTCCAATTATGGAGAAGAGGAGAGCCAAATCATGAGTGAACTCCCATTCACAATTGCTACAAAAAGAATAAAATACCTAGGAATACAGCTAACAAGGGATGTGAAGGACCTCTTCAAGGAGAACTACAAACAACTGCTCAAGGAAATAAGAGAGGATACAAACGAATAAAACAAATTAAAATATAATCCATCCTTATAAATAGGAAGAATCAATATTGTGAAAATGGCCAGACTGCCCAAAGTAATTTGTAGACTCAATGCTATTCCCATCAAACTACCATTGACATTCTTCACAGAAAAAACTACTTTGAATTTCATATGGAACCAAAAGAGAGCCCGTATAGTTGAGAGACTCCTAAGCAAAAAGAATAAAGCTGGAGGCATTGCTACCTGACTTCAAACTATACTATAAGGCTACAGTAACCAAAACAGCATGGTACTGGTGCCAAAACAGATATATAGACCAATGGAACAGAACAGTGATCTCAGAAATAACACCACACATCTACAATCATCTGATCTTCAACAAACCTGACAAAAACAAGCAATGAGGAAAGGATTCCCTATTTAATAAATGGTGCTGGGAAAACTGGCTAACCATATGCAGAAAACTGAAACTGGACCCCTTCCTTACACGTTCACGTTCTATAACAATTAACTCAAGATAGATTAAAGACTTAAAGGTAAAACCCCAAATCATAAAAACCCTAGAAGAAAACCTAGGCAATACCATTCAAGACATAAGCGTGGGCAAAGACTTCATGATGAAAATGTCAAAAGCAATAGCAACAGAAGTCAAAACTGACAAATGGGATCTAATTAAACTAAGAACTTCTGCACAGCAAAAGAAACTATCATCAGAGTGAACAGGCAACCTACAGAATGGGAGAAAATTTTGCAATCTACCCATCTGACAAAGGTCTAATATCTAGAATCTACAAGGAACTTAAATTTACAAGAAAAAAACAACCCCGTCAAAAACTGGGCAAGTATATAACAGCATTTCTCAAAAGAAAACATTTATGTGGCCAAGACACATGAAAAAATGCTCATCATCACTGGTCATTAGAGAAATGCAAATCAAAACCACATTGAGATACCATTTCACACCAGTCAGAATGGCAATTATTAAAAAGTCAAGAAACAATAGATACTGGCGAGGCTCTTGAGAAACAGAAAACCTTTTACGCTGTTAATGGGAATGTAAATTAGTTCAACTATTGTGGAACACAGTGTGGCAATTCCTCAAGGATCTAGAACCAGAAATACCGTTTGACCCAGCAATCTCATTATTGGGTATATAACCAAAGGAATACAAATTATTCTACTATACAGACACATGCACATGTATTTATATTGAAGCACTATTTATAATAGCAAAGACATGGAACCAACCCAAATGCCCATCAATGATAGACCAGATAAAGAAAATGTGGCACATATACACCATGGAATACTATGCAATCATAAAAAGGAATGAGATCATGTCCTTTGCAGGGACATGGATGAAGCTGGAAGCCATCATCCTCAGCAAACTAACACAGGAACACAAAACTAAATACTGCATGTTCTCATTCATAACTGGGAGTTGAAAAATGAAAACGCATGGACACAGGAATGGGAACAGGACAAACTAGGGCCAGTCAGGGGTTGGAGGATGAGGGGAGGGATAACATTAGGACGAATAGCTAATGCATCGGGGCTTAAAACCTAGATGATGCGTTGATAGGTGCAGCAACCCCCTATGGCACATATATACCTATGTAACAAACCTACACATTTGACACTTATATTCCAGAACTCAAAGTAAAAAAAAAAAAGAAATTAGATGTGCTATTCTAGTGAGGACATAAGTGATAAGAAAGCAAAACAGCTCTCTTGCTGATATGGAGCAGGTTTGAATGGTTGGAGTAGAAGATCAAACCAGCCACAACATTCCCTTAAGGAAAGCTGAATCCAGACAGGGCCCTACTCTTTTCAATTCTGTGAAGGCCGAGGGAGGCGAGGAAGCTTCAAAAGAATAGTTGGAAGATAGTAGAGGTTGGTTTGTGAGGTTAAGAAGAGAAGCTGTCTTCATAACATAAGCAGGGGCTGATGCAGAAGCTGTAGCAAGTTATCTAGAAGAGCTAGCTAATTTAGGAAAGTGGCTTCATGGAACAACAGATTTTTTATAAAGATGAAGTAGCTTTCTATTGGATGAAGATGCTGTCTAGGACTTCGATACCTAGAGAGAAGTCAATACCTGGCCTGGCCTCAATGAAGGACTGAATTTCTTGTTGGGGATAATGCATCTAGTGACTTAAATTGGAAGGCAATGCTTATTACCATGCCAAAAATCCTAGGACCCTTAAGAAATATGCTAAATCTATTCTACCTATGCTCTGTAAATGGAACAAAAAAGTCTGATGGTAACACATTTGTTTACAGCACGGTCAACTGACTTTTTTAAACCCACCTTTGAAACCTACTGCTCAGGAAATCTATTTTTTCAAAATATTACTGCTCATGGACAATGCCTGTAGCCACCCGAGCTCTGATGGGATGTATAAGAAGATGAATGTTGTTTTTGTGCCTGCCAATGCAATATTTATTCTACAGCCATGGATTAAGGAATAATTTCAATTTTTAAGTGCTGTGATTTTTAGAAATCCATTTTATGCAGCTGCCATAGATAGTGATTTCTCTGATGGATCTGGGCAAAGTAAACTGAAAATCTTCCGGAAAGGATTTACCATCTAGACGGCACTCACAACATTTGTATCTCAGTAGGAGAGGTCAAAATACCAACATTCATAGGGATTTGGAAGACATTGATTCCAACTCTCATGGGTGACTTGGAGGGGTTCAAGACTGCAATAGGGAAAGTAACTGCAAATGTGGTAGAAATAGCAAGAGAACGAGGCTTAGAAGTACAGCCTGAAGATGAGACTAAATTGCTACAATCTTATAATAATATTTGAATGAATGAGAAATTCCTTCTTATAAATGAGCAAAGAAAGTTGTTTCTTCCAATGGAATCGACTTCTGGCAAAGATGCTGTGAACACTGCTGAAATGACAATAAATGTCCATGAAGTTGATAAACTTTATCAATGAGCATAAACTCAGTTGATAAAGAAGTGGCAGGATTTGAGAGGATTGACTCCAGTTTTAAGAGAAGTTTTACAATAGATAAAATGTTAGCAATAACATTATATACAACAGGGAAATCTTTTGTGAAAGAAAAAATCAATTGACGTGCCAGAATTCATTGTCTTATTTTATGAAATTGCCACGGTCACCTCAATCATCAGCAGCCATCATTCTGACTGGTCAGCAGCCATCAACTTGGAGGCAAGACCCTCCAGAAGCAGAAAGAGGATGACTTACTGAAGGCTCAGTTTTTTGTTAGCATTTTTTTTTAGCAATAAAGTATTTTAAAATTAAGGTACATACCTTTTCTAGACGTGATGTTATTGCACTTTTAATAGGCTACCGTATAATGTAAACATAACTTTTATATATACTGGGAAGCCAAAAAATATGTGACTTGCTTTATTGGGTTATTTGCTTTATTGAGCTTCTATTTGGCCTGGAACAAGACCTGTAATATATCTGAGGTATGCCTGTAATTGAAACCACGAGAGTGGCTGAGATTATTCTGGGAGAGTCTGCAGAGCAAGAAGAGCAGTGAGCCTTTTATAAATGCAGTGAGGGGCATTTAGAGTAATAGTCTCTCTGTTTTACCAATGAGAAAATTGAGGCCTGGCACCAGAGAGAGATTGGGATTTTCCTACATAGCTGAGAAGGGGACACTAGAACTTGAAACTAGGTCTCCTGATTCCAAGTCACTGTTCCTTCTATTATATTGATCTCAAAATAACACTTCTAATTTAGGGGAAACTTGCAGGCAGTTTGCTTTAGAATGCCTCTGGAGATAATCCAATTCTTGATATATGTCTTTTTTGTCTGAATTCTGTAGAAACAAATTTCTCAATTATTTTATCCACATTTATATTGTTCTAGGATGAGAGTTACTATAAAAATATTAGATAAAAATTCTTTGATTCTAAGTCCATGGTAGGTTTATGTAAAACTCCACAAATCTATAACTCTTATACCTTTATGAAATGATTAGCAGATCAAGTCTGTTATTTGCGCCCATTAAGAAAGAGCACAGGAACTTTTGGGCTTATAAGCAGAGACTGAATGTCAGGGTGTTGCTGTAGTCACAGAAAAGAACTTGGTATCGTTAGTACCTGTTTTAATCACTTGTCTAACCATAGAGAAGAGTAGCATAGATTCTACCATGTTAGGGCAGTAGTGGTGATCTGTGAAATAAGTTTTATTTACTCCTGAATAACTGTTGTTAACTCAGTCATTTTTATATTTTTGTTTTCCGTAGAAACTGACTTATGCAAAGGAAACTGTAAGCAGGTGAGTGTCTCTTTTCCCGGAATTCATGTTTGGCAACACAGATGTGTCATAACCTAATTCAAGACTCACTCCAAATTTAATGGTACCTTTCTATTCTCTTGCCAGTTCGCAATGACCAGGCCTGTAGATCAGTCCCAAATGTTTTTCCTCGTTCCCAGGCTACCTTTATTCCAGACCACCACCACGGCCACTGTGCATGTTTGTTGTCTGACCTTATTATGAGCCAAACTCGCTCCTCTCTTAGATAAGAAAACAGATTTATGGTTTATATGGAATGACCTACTGTTGTCGAGGTTTAAAGACTAATGATGAAAGTGTTCTGAAATGGTACACCACAGTGGAGCATAGGTTATTAAATGATGGGTGGTGCTATGGATCAACTTATTGACTATTGGTGATTATGGTCTTGAAACATAAGAATAGCATAACCTTGATGAATCTATCAGTATTATGATTCTTGACTGTTCACCATTGGGCTTAGGGCTAAGGTCGTTTCCGCCTTCTGGGAAGCAGTAGTACAAAAAAGATCACAAAAGTTAAGGGATTTTGAGCCTATAGGGGCTAAAGCTTTCCCATTCTATTTATCCTCAGAGTATCTAAACTATAATAGCATGTGGGCAGTTATACAGGAAAGTACTACTAGAGCATACAATCCAGGTCAGAGTCCAAAATTTTGCCTCAAATTAGAAAGAAGGACGGATTGAAAAACCAAGTAGGTGAGTCAGTGTCCAGAGATTCAGCCTGGGCAGCAGAGTCAGGGAATATTTGGAATATATATGTGGGTGGTAGTGGGGTATATCCTGGTTTCAAACTGAACACAAGTGAGTAGGAGAGAAGTGGGACTCTGTTGGTCTTATTCATACAGCCAGTGCCACTGAGTCTATACCAGGGCGTGGGATGGAGCATTTACTTAAATATGGGGCCATGCGGTCTTTTATTCTGTTTTATATTTTATATTTATTTAGAGACAGGGTCTTGCTCTGTCACCCAGGCTGGAATGTGGTAGCATGATCATAGCTCACTGCAGCCTCGACCTCCCAGGCTTACGTGATCTTCCACTTCAGCCTCCCAAGTAGTTGGGACTACAGGCACACACCATCACGCCCAGCTAATCTTTTTGTATTTTTTGTAGAGACAGGGTTTTGCCATGTTGCCCAAGCTAGTGTTGATCTCCTGGGCTCAAGCAATCAGCCAGCCTCAGCCTCCCAATGTGTTGGGATTGATTATAGGCGTGAGCGACTGCGCCTGGCTGGGTGGGGCTTCTTCACCACAGAGGCAGAGCTCAGAGATTCCTTGTGATTCCCATTGCAACAGACAGTGAACTAAACATCTGTAAATCTGTAGTTCCGATGATAGAACTAGAAGGAATCTTAAAGGTCGCCTCATCCAACTTTCACAGTCTATTGGCTCAATAACTTTTCTAAGCTCTCTTTCAGTTCATTGTGCCCAAAGCTATATCAGTCATTTCCTCACAAATCTGCTTCTTTCTTTGTTCCTCTCATCAGTGAATGAATGGTATTATCATTCATCTAGTTGCTCATATTATTTTCTCTTGCTCTCTCCCTTCCTTCTCTTCTCCTAATTATCTCTTGATTCCGTCCATTTCTTTCTGCCCTCACAGTCCCTACCCTAATTCACATGATCAACGCTTGTTTCCTGGTACAAAGCCTTGCCAAGAGGCCTCTCTACTTCCTTCTGAGCCCTCCTCTCCACCCTGGCCACAGATCTTCAAAAGAATAAATTTGATCATGTTCCTCTCCTCTAAAAGACAATTTAATAGTTCCTCATTGCTTTTAAGATCAAAATTAACATGGCCCGCAAGGCTCTTCACTGTTGGGCCTGTGCCCAGCCTCATCTGTCTCAGTTTCCTTCTTAAACTGTGTGGTTCAGCCATACTCTTTTTTAGAGTACTCTTGGGCCATTATGTTTCCATATATGTTGCCGGGCTAACTCACATTGCTTTTTAAATTTCATCCTTTCCATCATTTCCTCTAGGAAATCTTCCACGATGCATGATCCCCTCTGCCAGAAAATCTGGATTTACTCTTGCTCACCTTTATATTTATAGGGCCTCAAACAAGTGCTGGAGAAATACAGACAGTCCCCAACCTCTGATGGCTCAGTGATTTTTCGACTTTACAATGGTGCAAAAGTGATACGTATTCAATAGAAATTGTACTTTGAGTACCCATACAACCATTCTGTTTTTCATTTTCAGTACAGTATTTAAGAAATGACGTGAGATATTTAGTACTTTATTATAAAATAGGCTTTGCATTCGATGACTTTGCCCAACTATAGGCTAATATCAGTATTCTGAGCATGGTTAAGGTAAGCTAGGCTAAGTTTTGATGATGGGTAGGTTAGATGTTTCAGTGCATTTTTAACTTAACAGTATTTTCAAGTTACGATGGCTTTATTGGGAAGTGACCCCATCGTTAAGTTAAGTAGCATCTGGAATTATGAGATGAACGAGTGAATAGCTATCACACAGCTAGTGAATGGTGACACTAAGATTTGATTTCAGATTCTCTGACACCATTTTAGGGCTTTATACTGTCTCTCATGTATGTTTAAAATCTGTTCACAGCCTTAGACTATAACTTCAGAAATAAGAGAACACTGTAAATGCATCCATCTTATAGGGCAGATTGCATTTACTGGAATAATAAGCTGTGAAATAGTTGCGAGCCTAGTCTTACAGGTCTGGAAGAAGGATCAAACTTTGCCATGGTTGAATAACATTTATTATTAAATATATTTTGGGAGAGGGCTCTGTCAGCTCTTATATAACCCAAGGTCATCTAGATTATCAGATTATCATTTATCCCATACTTCTGGCCTGAGTCAAGGGCCAGAGTGTAACTTTATTGAGGCCACAAAATCTTTTTGTTTGAAAAAATAGATTGTGAAACTTTGAACAACTTTGAACAAGCGGTGAAGAGTTAATTGCATGAATACTCATGTATGTGTAGGAAGCAAATACTTATGAAACAAAATGTAGACCATGCTAAGGGATAAATGCACTGCTGTGAAATAGTAATGAGTTTGAAACTTGGAGAGAGGTGAAGTAACATTATCAAACATGTAATAGCATTTTTACATTTATTGATTGCATACAGTACACTACTTTACATATATTATTTAATTCTCTGACTTTAACCCTCTGAATTATGTACTTTTACTATCTTTTTTTGATAGATGAAGAAACAGTATTAGAGTTGAAATAACTCAAGGTAATCCAGCTCATCTGATTCTTAAGCATCTGGTTTTTAACCTCTATTAATACTGACTTTTACTATGTAAAATATGTTACCTCACTTAATTTTTACAACCACCACCAAAAACCTAAGTTAGTAACACCCTTACAGGAATCCAAAACATGAGTAAAATCAGTACTTGCACAAAATATCTAAAGCCTGATTCTTCCTGAAAAACCTACCATGTAGCCTTTAGCAGGTTTCTGCAAGATACTGGCAAATGAATTAAAAAAAGTATCTTACTCATGTTTGTAACCTTAGTAGTTAACATTCTTGAAGAAATGAATTGTGTTTTCGGATTCCGTGTAAGCTCTACATTAACTAGCACCAAACTTGTATGTAGTATAATCTTAATAGGTACAGTTTGTATTGCTTTGGTTGACTTTGTTTAACCAATCAGACCAATATCAAGATTTACTTGCGTTGGAAGTATGTATGTATACATAAGCGTGTGTATATGCATATGTGCACACACACATACACACACACAGAGAGAGAGGGAGGAGAAATCAATTCAAAAGGATGACTTTTAAAAAATTTAGTTTTTATTTTAGATATAGGGGCTACATGTATAGGATTGTTACATGGGTGTATTGGACCCAGGTAGTGAGCATAGTACCCAGTATGTAGTTTTTCAACCCACAACCCCCTGCCCTCTAGTAATCCGGTGTCTATTCTTCCCGTGTTTATATCCATATATGCTCAGTGTTTACCTCTCACTTATTAGTGAAAACATGCAGTATTTGGCTTTCTGTTCCTGAATTAATTCACTTGGGATTATGGCCTCCAATTCCATCCATGTTGCTGCAGAGAATATGAGTTCATTCTTTTTCCTGGCTGCATAGTATTCCACGGTGCATATGTACCATATTTTCTTTATCCAGTCCACCATGATGGGCACCTCTATTGATTCCATGTTTTTGCTATTATGAATAGCTAGTGAGAACATGTGAGTGCATGTGTCTTTTTGATTTAATGATATGGGATTGCTGGTTCAAATGGTAGCTCTGTTTTAAGTTCTTTGAGAAATTTCCAACTGCTTTTCACAGTGGCTGAACTAATTTACTTTCCCACCAATAGTATGTAAGTATTTCCTTTTCTCTGCAACTGCAACAGCATCTGCTACTTTCTGACTTTTTAATAGCCATTCTGACTGGTGTGGGATGGTATTTCATTGTAGTTTTGATTTACATTTCTCTGAGGATTACCGATGCTCAGCATTTTTTCATGTATTGACCTCATATGTTTTCTTTTGAGAAGTGTCTGTTCATGTCCTTTGACTACATTTTTAATGGGTTGTTTGTTTTTTGCTTGTTGATTTGTCTAAATTCTGGATATTAGGCCTTTGTCAGATGCAGAGTTTGTTAATGTTTTCTTCCATTCTGTAGGTTATCTGTTTGGTCTGTTGATTGTTTCTTTTGCTATACAGAAGCTCTTTAGTTTAATGAGGTCCCATTTGTCAATTTTTTGTATTGTTGCAATTGCTTTTGCGGGCTTGACTATCAATTCTTTGCAAAGGCCAATGTTGAAAAGGGTATTTTCTAAGTTTCCTTCTAGACTTTTTATAGTTTGAGGTCTTACATTTAAATCTTTAATCCATTTTTAGTTAATTTTGGAATATGATAAGAGATAGGGTTCCAGTTTTTTTTTCTTCTGCATATGGCTAGACAGTTATTCCAGCAGCATTTATTGCATGGGGAGTCCTGTCCCCATTATTCATTTTTGTCAGCCTTGTCGAAGATGACGTGGTTGTAGATGTGAAGCTTTGTTTCTGAGTTTTCCATCCTGTTACATTGGTCTATGTGTCTGTTTTTGTACTAGTACCATGCTGTTTTGGTTACTGTAGGATTATAGTATTGTTTGAAGTAGGATAGTGTGATGCCTATAGCTTTGTTCTTTTTGCTTAGGATTACTTTGGCTATTCAGGCTCCTTTTTGGTTCCACATGAATTTTAAAGTAGTTTTTTTCTAATTTTATGAAGAATGACAGTGGTAGTTTGATGGGAATAGCATTGAATCTGTAAATTGCTTTGGACAGTATGGCCATTTTAATGATATTGATTCTTCCAGTACATGAGCATGGGACTTTTTTGATTGATGTAGCTTTGGGTGTGGCCAAGGTGGCCACACTGTAAATTTTGCAAAGGCTACATTTCCTTGTTAATTAATCATGGATACAGCTAATTAGATTTTGTTCCATTAGGTTCTGTGTTACTATGCCCTGAAAATAACACAGAATTCCTGAAAACCTAACTTCAGACCTTATTGGATTTCATCATTCCAAGAGGAAAAATTTAGATTTGTATTTTTTCCTGCTAAGAGATGTATTTCTTGCATAATATATCCACTAATAAATACCTGATCACAGTGCACCTCCTTCACAGCTACTAGGAGGTGATTAGAGAAAGAGGGGAAATAAATGAAAGTCTGTGAATTGGCTAAAGCAGAATGGGTTTTCTCTGGAGCAGCCTCAAATTGATCATCTCATTCATTTCCTTGGGTTCTCCTGCCTGCTGATTCAAACTGTCCCATCTTTCTGTATATCAGCTGGAAACAAACACCTTCATTCTCTTCTTTACCATCCCAACTACCAAAAGGAATTTTTACAAAGAAAGATAGAATGATTTTGCCCACGTGAAGAGAAAGACGCTCACATAGTGTGAGTGTGAGTGTGTGTATCTACAAATGTTGAGGCAGAATAATTTCCAAACATTCAAAGTGCTAATGTGCACTTACATGTTAAAACATCATAAAGATGCCAAAGAGAAGGGAGATGAGACTTTTTCTTCATTATCTTGTCATAGAATTAGGCTGGTAGATTTCAACATAGACCCCTATGAGAGGCCGACCATAGTTTATTTTTCTGGATTTGATATTGAAGCATGCCATTTCACCCTAAACCTGGGCCTAATAACTGAAAATACTAACATATCTGCAGTTACTTAGAATATTGTGAAAAGCTTCTTACTCACAAGAATGAATAATGGTATTTGAATAACTGTACTCAATAATCACCTGATCAGAGGCATTTTAATTAAATTTAAAAAATTAGCTAATACTAATATAGCAGTTATAGGCCAGACATTGTTCTAGGTACGTTATTACTTATATTAACTTAGTTAATCCTCTATCCAATATAATGAGGTAGGTATTAATATTATCCTTCTCTTAAAGAGAAGGAAATTAAGGCATAGAGAGTTTAAGGGACTTGTCCAAGGTCACAAAGCCAGTATTCAACCCCTATACTATAATGCATATCTATTTAAATTATTTGAATATTTACATCATTCAGAGATTAAAAAATTTGTTGTGCGTATATGTGGGTGAACGAGAAAGACAAACATGAAGAATGAAAAAAAGTATTTAAATGGTTTCTATAATTTACATGCAAAAAGGCCAGACTTTATCACTGCACCATATATCCATGTAATAAAATGGCACTCGTACCCCCTAAATGTATCAAAACTTATAAGAATTTAAAATTCAAAATGATATAATGAACTCTTGTATAGCTCTTTGTACTAATTTCAAAATCTTATGTGCTGAAATGAAAAGGAGTTAGCTTCAAATAAACAAAGATTGTATAAATCTTTGTACCAGTTTCAAAATCTTATCTGCTGAAATGAAAAGGAGCTAACTTAAATAAAGATTTAGAAAGCGACTACTTTATATTAGATAGACTTCTTTGTGATAATGTTTCTTAAACAATCAGTAGTCAGCCTGTTGAATATGTACCATGTGGCCTGGCTATGAGTCCATGCAAAGAGGCAGAATACGAGAGGTAGAGCTGTAGACAAGAGAGAGAGATTGACATTTTAGTGTCTGTCTCATCAACAACTTGTTCTAAATCTTGGTTGTTTCACTTTATGTAAAAATGTCTGTTTCTCAGGCGTTAGGAAAACATCAAATGATCAAGAATAGGATTCCTAGAAGAGCAGGAAGTCTATGTCTTTCTGTGTCTGTAGCGCATTCAGTGAGAGTAGGGGCAGAGCGCGCTGCTCCCTGTGCGTCTTCCTATCAGGGGTGTGGCCTAGTGCAGGGTTACCCTTGTGGCGCACACTGACAGTACTCTTGGGGGAAAGATGGACCAGTAGAGGGATGCTGGTGATAGTCCCTGACCTCTTATAAGATGACATATCCCCAACTCTACCATCATCCCCTACACATCTGCATGTATAGACGTATAGAGCTTATATTTTAACAAGATTCTTTTTCCACATTTAATTCTCACAATTACCCTATGAAACTTTACAGAGTGAAATTCTCTGACATTCACGAAACTTAACGGGACTTGTTTACAATTCCAGTCATTAAGTGACAGAAAAATGGAACTATCAAATTTGTTAACAGTCTCTGGGACATTCTAGCAATGTCAACAAAAGGAAGTTAACTAATTTGATGGTTGTGGTTTATTAGGAAGCAAGAATTCTGTAATGGTTCTATTTTTTACACTTTTGTTTCTTTGAAAAAAGGTCAAATCACGAACTGTCTCAGACATAGAGACAAACATTAAGCCTACTCAGACTCTGGCCCTCTCAAACTTGGGCTCCAGGAGATGATGGTAACAGCGGTAAGCAGATGGCATTGGAAGTGCATCAGATCCTGTGTGCACAGCTAGGACAAGGAACTTCACTCTTTTAGAGACTGCTAGGCACAGATTTTGAGTTTGTCCTAAATCTACATGAATTTGTTTAATGTCTATCCAAGACGTACATGCATTCTCCTTTTGCCATTCAAATAATTTTGGTGGTTTTTTTTGGTTGTTGTTTATATTGATAAATCTTGATTTAGTTTCTTGAATTGAATATTGGAATTTGTTTACCAGTAAAAATATTGATTCATTGGATTTATTAAAGCAATGGGCCTCTTTTAATGGAAAGTATTCTACTCTCAGGGACGGTTTACGAAGAATAGCACTGGATTGAGTGTCAAGAGACCTTTTCTTTTTGCTTCTACCTGGCTACTTTGGTTTTGGATAAATCACTTAATCTGATGCAATGTTTTCATCAATAACCTGAGAACATGGAAGACAACTCTTATTTATGATGACATCTCTACCTGAATGTCATGTAGACATTTCAAACTCAACACATCCACAATTGAACTCCTGATTCTCCCACGCCCCCAGCCCAATTAACTCTGCATTTCTATTGGTGGCAACTTTATCAAGTCTGTCATGCAGACCCAAACTTTGTGATCATGCTTTATATTTCCATTTCTCCCACACCTGACATCCAACTATCAAAAAATTATGTTGCCTGGAGATTCCAAGTATATCTAGAATCTGATCACTTTTCATCATTTTCACTGCTCGCACCCTGGTCTGACCATCTCTTATTTTTATAATCGTTTCTTAACATGTCTAACCTTTTCCCAATTTCAACACAGCAGCCAGAATGATTTTGTTATTTTTCTTATTAGTCTATATATTTGTCAGCAAAGTAAATTTAATTGTTTGCTTAAAATGGTGCTTATCAAACTTTTCTCCCGAAGTCCTCAGTGGCAGAAAATATGGGCAGTATAGCTTGGAGTTTTTTTTGTCTTGCGTTTGCAAATCCAAATTTCCCTTTCTTTTCTTAAGACTTCATGCAGTCTTAGGAAAATCACTTGAACCCAGGAGGCGGAAGTTGCAGTGAGCCGAGATCTGGCCACTGTACTCCAGCCTGAGCAACAGAGTGGGACTCTCTCTCCAAAAAAAAAAAAAAAAAGACTTCATGTACTCTTTTGTATTTTTCTATGTAATATGTCAGTATGTATTTTATACAAAGTGATTTTTTTTTTTGTCCCAGCTTCTCAGAAGGCCAAGGTAGGAGGATCTCTTGAGCCTAGAAGCTTGAGGCTGCAGTGAGCTATGATTGCACCACTGTGCTCCAGCCTGGGCGACAAAGTGTGACCCTGCCTCTCAATAAACAAACAAACATAAAAGTAGATCTCCAGGATGGTAAAAATTAGAAATTGCAGTTGGAAGATGACGGGCAGGGGCACAGTCAGAAATGACATAGTGCATATAGACTTGCACTAAATAACCATTTGCATTTCTTAAGTTTGGAGTCATATGGGTGTATTGTTTAATAAATAAAAATTTAAAAATAAAAAAACTTGGAATTTAAAGTGAAGGAGAGGTCAGGACTGAAAAAGTAGGTTTGGGAGTCAGGTAGTGTTGAAGACAAGGGAGTAGGTGTGAGTGGGAACCTCTAGGAGCCGGGACACAGTGGTAATCAGGTCATCAAGATCGGGGGGATTTTGTTTGTTTTTGTTTTTAATCAGCCAATCAGAAGCAGCAAGCTTAATACTCTGTTGGGCCATAGCTTAGACTCTTAACAGACAAGAGTTAACTGAGTTTGAAGAATGATTTAGAAGGCGCTAGGAGAGACTCTCGCCACCTGAGTAATCCAGGAAACATTTATCCTGCAGAGATGCCTGAGGTAAACCTTTCTTGTAGCTAGTAATAGAAACATGCCAGAGTGATTCACAGCCTCATTTCTCCTAGAAGCAACTGGCTCAAGCATTTTAGTAAGAAGCCAAGGCAGATAAGCCACGGCATGGAACTTACCTATGCATCACTTGGTTTCTTTAATAAAGTGATTTATTTACTCAAATGTCACACAAAATGGAAGCTTTGGAAACAGAGCCAAGTCTACCCTCTGGCTTCTGGCAATCTACTGTATAGTCTGCATATAGGTACCATGTTGGAAAGAGTCTTAGAACAAACAAATTTATGGGGTTTATCCAAAAACTTTCTATGAAAACAAAACAGCTGCATCATATAGTTCGTTCTACTATGACACAGTATCTTATTTCCTGAAAATCGTTGAAAATCATGTGATAAAATCTACAGGGGCAATGGGAATAATACAGTTAGGGGCACAATACCCCAAAACTTTGTCAACAATACATTTTTTAAAAAAGAAACCTAGTGGCTGGCGCAGTGGCTCACGCCTATAATCCCAGCGCTTTAGGAAGCTGAGGCAGGCAGATTCCTTGAGGTCAGGAGTTCAAGACCAGCCTGGCCAATATGGTGAAACCCTATCTCTACAAAAAAATCATTAGCTGAGCGTGGTGGCGTGCACCTGTAATCCTGGCTGCTTGGGAGGCTAAGCAGAAGAATTGCTTGAATCCAGGAGGCAAAGGTTGCAGTGAGCCGAGATTGTGCCACTGCCCTCCACCTGGGCAGCAACAGAGTGAGACTCTATCATAAAACAAAACAAAACAGAAAGGACCCTAATAAAAATAGTGGCACAGTTTACATATCCTCATGTGGTTAAGAAATACACAGATACTATAATAAATATGTCACTTAACCTTGATGGATTTCTGATATTTGCTTGTAAACTCAGACAGTGGAAAGATTGTAGCTTGTAAATGATGGTAGAGTGATGAAAGGAGAGTTATGTGCACAAGGATGGAAAGTTGTAACACCGTATGAGGGTGGGTGTGGTTCGTAACTCAAGCGTGAACTGAGGCAGCTGGAAGATGTCTGAAGGTATATAGGTAAAGGAGCAATCTGCATTATGCTCAGCTGTTTCTTAATATATTAATCATGTTGAAACAAATTCACAAATAAATAGCATAGCAGAACTGACTGTATCATGTATGGCTCTTGATAAGTCGTGGCCTATACTAGGTGTTATAGGGGACACAAGATAGTCACCATTCTTAGAAAATAAGGCATATAAAGAAATAACAACATATATGCACTAAAATATAGTGAATTTTGAAAATTTAAAAATTTGTATCCTGCCTGAAACTAGGGCAGACCAGGCTGGAGTGGGGTGGGGACTGCCGGCTGTGGGAGGTGCTGAAGGGAGTGACACGGGGCTGGCTCACACTGGGAGTGACACCGTAGGAGTGGCCTAAGAGCTTACTCAGCCTATCTTTCTCCAATTTAATATTACCGTCATCCATTAAACCCCTATTTGTCCCTATTTCCTTGGATCACAGAACCAAATACAGGTATTGATCGACTTACGACCTATGCAACTTACAACCATTCGACTTTACGACCACAATCGCTAGCCACAACTGCTCCTCGTCTGGCAGCGCAAACGTTGCCCAGCTGGGCGTACGACGGTGCGGACCAGCTTCCGGCAGCACTACCATCTCCGCATGCACCATTTCAACTGTACATATAGCCTACTCAACTTACTACCAAATCATGTTACGACCGGTCTGCTGGTCCCAATCATGGTCGGAAGTCGAGCACTAGCTGTACATATTTTTTCAGCAAATGTTTTATTCTGTTTGAGATGACATGTGTCACTACTCCATTAACTCCTGTTTCCACTATTCAAATTTGTTTTTATCATGTTTTTGAGATTAGTTTTGTGTTGTCTGTGTAAAGAGATTCTCATAGTAGTTTTCTACTGCTGCTTTAACTAATTAGTCTAACCTTGGCAGCTTAAAACAACATAGATTTATTATCTTATAGTTCTGTAGTTCAGAAGTCTCCTTCAGGTCTCCAAGGATCAGCAGGGCTGTGTTCCTTTTTAGAAGCTATAGGGGAGGATCTGTTTTCTTGCCTTTTCTAGCTTCTACAGACCAACCACATTTCTTGGGTCATTGCCCCCTTCCATCTTCAAAGCCAGCAATGGCCGGTGGAGTCTCTCCCACGTCCCAACACTCTGACTTACTTCTGTCTCTGTCTTCCACATGAAGCAGTCCCTGTGATTACATGGAGCCTACTGGGTAACCCAGAATACTCTGCCTATTTTAAGATCTGCTGATTAGCAAGCTTAATTCTACTTGCAACCTTAATTCCCCTCTTTGGGGATTAAGATATGGACCTCTTTGGGAGGCTCGTATTCTGCCAATCACCGTTCTCTGTAATTTAAATTGCAGACCTCTATGCAAACTCTAGTACATCTGCTAATGTGTGTCTTACACCAAACACTCTGCTATATCCTATTTTGAATGTTTCCTGCTATCATTTGCCAACTCTTAAAAAGAACATTTTCTGCCTGTATTCAGGACCTTACATTCTGTCTTTCCTCTTAGAAACCGCTGCCTGTCATTGTTCCTCTCTTTCTCCTGAGTCTCCAACTTCTTTCTTTACTAACTCTTTCCCATTAGTATTTAAACATATTCAAGTCCCTCTCATGTTACCTATTTTTAAAAAGGCCTTCCTATAGCATTTGTCTCCATTGTAGCCAGACATCTTGAAAGAACGTCCACTTAGCTCCGATCACTGCTTAAACTCCTGCCGTCTGGTTTTACTGCTCCATCCTCATAACCAGTGCAAGGCTCAGCCTAGGACATGTGCTTACTAAATATTTGTTAAATTAATAGCAGAATTCCTGCCTAAGCACCCAAGTCTATTATCAGGTCTCTGGTAATATTCTCAAAATAAGGACTGCTCTTTGGGATAGTGTGTGTGAGTGTGGTGTGTGTCTCAATTAATTTACATTTATAGTTGAGATTACCCATCATGGATCATGAATATATATATACAGTATTTTTCTTTTTGTGATGGAGTTTTGCTCTGTTGCCCAGGCTGGAGTGCAGTGGCCTGATCTTGGCTCACTGCAACCTACACCTCCTAGTTCAAGCAATTCTCCTGCCTCAGTCTCCCGAGTAGCTGGGATTACAGGCATGCAGCATTACACCCAGCTAATTTTTGTATTTTTTAAGTAGAGACAGGGTTTCACCATGTTGGCCAGGCTGGTCTCGAACTCCTCACCTCAAGTGATCCACCGACCTCGCCTTCCCAAAGTGCCAAAATGCTGGGATTGCAAGCGTGAGCTAGAGCGCCTGGTCTATATATATATTTTTTTCAGCAAATTTTTTATTCTGTTTGGGATGACTTGTGTCACCATCCCATTAACCCCTGTGTGTGCGTGTGTGTGTGTGTGTGTGTGTGTGTGTGTGTATGTGTGGGTGTGTATGTGTGTGTGTGTGTGAGATGGAGTTTCGCTCTCGCTGCTCAGGCTAGACTGCAATGGTGCAATCTTGGCTCACTGCAATTTCTGCCTCCTGAGTTCAAGCGATTTTCTTGTTTCAGAGTCCTGAGTAGCTGGGATTACAGGCATGCGCCACCACACCCGGCTAATTTTTTGTATTTTTAGTGTAGACGGGGTTTCTCCATGTTGATCAGGCTGGTCTTGAACTCCCGACCTCAGGTGATCCACTTGCCCAGCCTCCCAGAGTGCTGAGATTACAGGTGTGAGTCACGGCACCTGGCTAACCCCTGTTTTATAGTTGTTTAGCATTTCATAATTTTTAGGACGCTTCTGCATATAATATATTATGTAGTTTTTGTCAACACCTTTGTGAAATAGGCAGGCATAGAGGTGTTTTTGTTTTAAAGGTTAAGCTATTGAGGCCCAGAGCAACTAAGGTATTTCCCCAAATCATATGCAGAGTTAATGATACAACTAGGACTAGCTCTCAGGTTTCTTAACTTCTTCCTTTCTTTGAGTTCTTTTGCTGTCACATGCCATTATAGTGACATATTCAAGAACAAAGCAAAGTACGGAAGATCACCAAGGGGAGTAGGAATCTGCATATGAACCTGTGCTTGGCTTGTTTTACAATGTCTTTAAATGTTCTCTGTGGCTGGGAGCATCTCTGGACACATGTTGACATGATTAAAAGTAGTGGTGAAGAATGAATAATGTGCTGGGCGAACTGAGGAAAGGAGATAGTAAGGGGCTGGTGTTATTGGTATTAAGCTAAAGGTCTTAGCTGAACAGGTTCAATTTCGCGGTTTGACTTAGAAATGAAGTAGTATTTCCCTTTCCAAACTCAACACACCTCTGTGTTCCAGTACTGTTATGAGTGACATTTTAAGGGATCCCTGCAGGAGGCATACTTAATGAAAACTTGTAAAAGAATTCTTGTTGTTAAGTGTTCTTAGCTGTCTCTTGAAAGGAGAGTGGGTGGGTGACGGATTAAGAGTTGAAGTGTAGGCAAGTGGTTTAAATTATTGAGAGTTTCTTACTTATCGCTGTTTGAATTCAGCAAGGTGAAATGTAGTTCAGCTGAAGCTATCGAACTTCTGCATTCTGAATGCTTGCTTAGTTAGAGAATTAGCCTAAATTTGATTTGATGTGGCGGACAGTTTGACTTGCCCCAAGTGAAGTTGGGTTTCTCTGCTACCTCAGCCCAACATCCTATTCTAGTTGCTGTGTTGTGCTTTCATACCTTTGCCTTGCTGTGATCCTTATACCTCGTTGCTCTCCATAGGTCTCCAACTCTGACCAGGTTCCCCTTCCTCTTTCTAGGACTTTACACACTGACTTTTAGATCATTTAGTTTTTCTAGGTCGGTATCATGAAGGCCAAGCGAAACGCTTCTTAAAAGTAGGGATGGTGGGGCGCAGTGGCTCACCCCTGTGATCCCAGCACTTTGGGAGGCCGAGGTGGGCGGATCACGAGGTCAAGAGATTGAGACCATCCTGGCCAACATGGTGAAACCAGTCTCCACTAAAAATACAAAAAATTAGCCAGATGTGGTGGCGTGCACCTGTGTTCCCAGCTACTTGGGAGGCTGAGGCCGGAGAATCGCTTGAACCCAAGAGGCAGAGGTTGCAATCAGCTGAGATCATGCCACTGCACTCTAGCCTGGACGACAGAGCAAGACTACATCTCAAAAAAAAGAGTAGGGATCACATAAGGGCCTCAGGTCACCAGTGACTTGAGGTAAGTGAGGTTTCTGGCATCCAGTGGGCCTGTTTTACATTGCAGCTCCTCCATTGGCTTAACTGTGTGACCCTGAGCAAATTCTTAACCTCTTCTAACATCAGTTTCCTCATCAGTCTAAATGGGATCATAGGATCTCCCTCTTTTTTTTTTTTTTTTTTTTTTTTTGAGACGGAGTTTCGCTCTTGTTACCCAGGCTGGAGTGCAATGGCGCGATCTCGGCTCACCGCAACCTCCGTCTCCTGGGTTCAGGCAATTCTCCTGCCTCAGCCTCCCGAGTAGCTGGGACTACAGGCGTGCGCCACCATGCCCAGATAATTTTTGTATTTTTAGTAGAGACGGGGTTTCACCATGTTGACCGGGATGGTCTCGATCTCTTGACCTTGTGATCCACCCGCCTCGGCCTCCCAAAGTGCTGGGATTACAGGCTTGAAGGATCTCCCTCTTAAGGTGGTTGCCAGAATTAAGTTAGTTAACATAAATAAAGCACTTAGCAGTGTATGACACAAGATGACGGTCAGTAAATTTAGTTGTAATTATTCT
This sequence comes from Sapajus apella, assembly GCF_009761245.1. Lineage (NCBI taxonomy): Eukaryota > Metazoa > Chordata > Mammalia > Primates > Cebidae > Sapajus > Sapajus apella. Next base: position 19,094,077 of record NW_022436980.1, read on the forward strand.
TGCTGTTATTATTGAAAGAGAATGATTTTGTGAGCTTGGGAAACTTGCTTTACCCATTTGGACCTTATTTCTTTCATCTATGAAATGGAGGTACTGAGGAGGAGCATTGCCATGTGGACAACTGATAGACCCTATTCAGGCCTGACTATGTTAATGCTTCTTCCAAATGCATCTGAACCCCAGCTTTTTCAGCTCCCTCTTCTGCAGTCCAAGAAGCGTCTTGATGTTTCCTCATTACTCATGCTATCCTCTGCTTAGCAAAATAACTTGTCCAGATGTTATATTCCTTTAGGCTCTACTAGATGAAAGCTCACTTAGTAAGCACATTTATGCAAATGTGCTCTAAATACACAATACTGATGAGTTTTGTGTAATAGTTCAATATCTTACTCTTTTTTAGATAGAATTTTTAAAACCAGAAGGACCTTTATGGTGAGGTTTTTTTTTTTTTTTTTTAACTTATGTTCCTCAAATTTTCTACCAAATCCTGGGCATTTAGAGGACATGCCCCTAGTTGACCTTCCCATACCAGCTCCAATCATAGAATGTCTTTGAATTATCATATTTTATTATCATATTCATTTAAACTTTATATTCTGCTCTGTAACGTAACCATGTTTGTTATACTTTAAATGTTTTAAATTATACCTCAGTTCTTACTTAACTCCTTACCTCCTTAAGCTTCTAGTAAAATTGATGCCTCAAAATGTGTGCCATGTTTATCTCGAGGCTTTGAGTGCCTCTGTAATGTAACTTAGAGCACCGGGGTGACCTAAAGGAGTGGGTTCTGAAGATGTGACTTACTGGGCACATCCCAGACCTGGGCACATCTATGAGGAAGACATTTTTGATAATTGATCAAATCACTTTAGGAAGCTGACTTGGTAGCATTGAAGAGAGTTTTTATTTATGTGTTTACTTATTTGTTTATTTAGAGACAGAATCTTCCTCTGTCACCTAGGCTGGAGTGCAATAGCACAATTTTGGCTCACTGTAACCTCTGCCTCCCAGGTTCAGGGTGATTCTCATACCTCAGCCTCCTGAGTAGCTGGATTACAGGTGTGGGCCAACATACCTGGCTAATTTTTATATTTTTAGTAGAGATGGGGTTTTGCCATGTTGGCCAGGCTGGTCTTGAACTGCTGGCCTCAAGTGATCCGCCCACCTGGGCCTCCCCAAAGTGCTGGGATTACAGACATGAGCCACCACGCCCAACCTGAAGAGAGTTTTTAATTGCTGTGAGTTGAAAACAGACAATCACCACTGATCCAATACCTTTAGAAAAGGTTAATGGAATAGCCCTTTTCCTTTTTTTTTTTTTTGAGACAGAGTCTCACTCCATTGCCAGGTGCCAAGCTGGAGTGCAGTGGCACGATCTCGGCTCACCGCAACTTCTGCCTCCTGGGTTCAAGCAATTCTCCTGCCTAAGCCTCCCAAGTAGCTGGGACTACAGGTGCGCGCCACCACACCCAGCTAATTTTTGTAATTTTAGTAGAGACGGGGTTTCACCATGTTGGCCAGGATGGTCTCGATCTCTTGACCTCGCGATCCGCCGGCCTTGGCCTCCCAAAGTGCTGAGTTTACAGGTGTGAGCCTCCGCGCCCGGCCCCCTTTTCCTTTTAAGACATGTGTGCAAACTTGAAAATTCTAAAACCTTTTATCCCTTTGGGAAATGTGAAAAGATGGATTCGTGGAAATCTATTTTCTTTCCTTTAAGAGGTAGGGCTTTCTTAGATTATCTTCTGATCTCTTCTTTGCTTGCCGTTGCAGAGTGGCATGGTAAAAGGACAAGCAGGCGACCTGATACCTATTAGCAATGTGGTTTCTACAGCAAATAATGTTTCCAAGCTTGACCTTCTTTATATAAATAGGCTTTATGATTTCAGTGATCTCTCCAGTGAGGTTAGGTGTGTGGTTCTATGTTCCTTCTAGCAGCCATGACTTTCCTGTCTATACTGCTCATTTCATCTGTAATCATTGATTCAGTGTGTATAATTTCTGTAAGACTGGAACCTTCATATACCATGGGTGTTTTGCTCACAATTATATGCCAAGTACCTCCTACATTGCCTGGCACGTAGTATTCATTTATCTCCCCAAATATATTTTTAGTGCCTGCTAAATGGCAGGTACTGTTTTAAGTACTGGAAGGCACAGCAGGAATATGTTAGTCAAGGTCTCCAGTCTCATGGAGTTTAGATTCTTAATGCAGTGCTGTTCAATTGAACATCAGTAGTGATGGAGATGTTCTTTACCGTCTTGTCCAGTACGATGGCCATTAATCACATGCAACTGTCAAGCACTTGAAATGTGGCTGGTGTAAATGTGGAACTGAGGTTTTAACTTGGTTTAAATTTAATTAATTGAAATTGCTACATATGTCCAGTGGCTACCATTTTGGGCAATATCGTGACAGAGGACTAAGGGATTTGAGATGGAGATAGATAAAAAGATAAATAAAATTTCACACAGCGATAAGAACTGTGAAGAAAGAAAATGGGGTGTTGAAAAAGTAGGGAACAATTTTAGATAGGGTGATTCTAGTTGAGGAGGCATCAATATATGTAAAATAAATGAATTATGAAGTTTTATTTTTAAAACCTTTGCTTCTTGGTACTTTTGCTCGGGAGTCCTTAATCGGTGATGTAGTGTTTTTCTTTTTTGAAAGCAACCTCCAAATCCCAAAATAAACCCTCATGTGTCTGTCATTTTATTAACTGAAGACGTTTTTTTCTAGCCCTGACCTGTCTTCCCCAGTTCCTGTTGGCGATACTTCAACACTGGGAGGTATGCTTTTGTGTCTTTATTCACTTTTCTTTTAAAATTATTTATGGTTTAAGACAGTCTCACAAACATGTAAATTTTTTGCAGCTCACTCTTCAAAAATATCAGATCTCTCTCTTTTTATATGTTATTCAAGAGTCTCCAGAAAAAGTAATTTTTTAAAGCTTATTTTATAGCATTGTGTTGTGGGTACTTAAAAATCCTGAATTGTTAAGTATAAATACAAGTCGGAACACCACTTAAAACAAACATATGAGCTAACGAATTATTTTAAGGCAAACACTCTGTAGCCACCATTAATGTCAAAATGCAGAACCATTCTAATTCTACCATTTGTCATTTGTCCTGAGAGAGTTCCCTAGAGTAAGGATTTTCTTACTGCATTCTGGGGTATAGTTTAACATGCTCCTTTGACCAATACATTTCTTGTAAGTTGGTAAGTCCCCCTTTACTTTTAATTTAAAAAACCCACGAACTTCTCTGTGTTAGAAGTTTCAGACATCTACAAAAATAGAATAACATGATAAGGTCCGGTTTTGACACTTGGCAATTCACAACCAATCTCCAACCTTTGCCCACTTCCCCTGTCTGTTAGAGTTCTTTTAGTATGTGTCCCCTTTACTAGATAGCTCCTTAAGTATAGGAATGTTGTCTTTGTGTCCCTAAGGTCTTGTGCAGATTCTGACATATAGTAGGTGCTCAAATATGCGTGTTGAATGCACTGCAATTATTTCTTGTTCTGAAAAGACTCCATACAAATGTGTCTTGAGGTTAGAAAGCACCGCATTTCCAGGATAATAAAGCAAACTATTTATAGGAATGGTTTTTGAAGTCAGTTCCTTATTTCCTAATAGGAATTCTGACTTAATCAGGGACTGAATTCATGCATATGTTTTTGCTTTTCTTCTTAGACGCTGCTCTCAGTGTTCCACATCCAGGGGTGGACTCCTATGAAGGTGCCTCAGAGAGCAGCTTGGAAAGGCCAGAGGAGAGTGTGAGTGATGCTTTGTTTTGTTACTTAGTTTCTAGGATGGAGCATAGAGATTAAGAGAGAGTTTATCTTCCATTGCTGGATTACACAGGTCTTATGCAGTGCCCTGTTAGAAAAATGACATGGATTCTAAAATCAGTAGATTAAAAACAAGCTGAGATTCCTTGGAGAGCTGAGTAAATCTGCTCTTATTGGTGAGTTTTGGGTGAGAGAGGGCTTCAAATTATAAATGAAACGTACTGTCATTGAGGTAAGCCCACTGCAGCAGTCTCTGTGACATGATTTACTATGGTGGTTTTGCCTTTGTTCTTCTAACCTGTAATCGACCAGGTCTTAGCCTTCTTCAGAGGGAAAGAATGTACATTTTACATAGTTTAAAGGTCAGAAAGTACCATGCACTGTGAATGTGCCATTATTAATAGAAACCTGTCCACTAAGCAACACTAAATCCTCTAGCCGAGTCTCTAACACAAAAATTACACAAAATTTACAAAAAAATTACACACTGCCCAGGAATATAGAAGCATTTTGTTAGATATTTAAATACTGCATTAAAAAATTGAGGGTTCATAAATTCTGTTTCTTTTTAATATAGAGCAAACTCTGACAAAATATATTCACTGGGAAGATGCAATTTAGTCACTTTGCACCTTTGCTTCCCAGCGTGGACATTTAACTTACATGAAATCAGATTGTCACTCCACTCACTCAGCCTTATCACCCTCCCTGACACTGAACAAGGCAGATGGTAATCCCTAGAGTGGATACCTGAATCAAGACCTGAGTAAAACCATGTTCCAAGCAGATGGTCCCAGCAAATATTGGCATTTGATCAACATTTGTGAATGAATGAATAAAAGTGTTGCTGTTGCTCTGAACTTGAGGTGGAATAGCTATGATTTAGGTCTGGAAACATTTATAGAATGAGATGGAATTCATTTGACCCAGCAATCCCATTACTGGGTATATATCCAAAGGATTATAAATCGTTCTACTATAAGGACACATGCACACACGAATGTTCATTGCAGCACTGTATACAATAGCAAAGACCTGGAACCAACCCAAATGCCCATCGATGATAGACTGGACAGGGAAAATGTGGCACATATACACCATGGAATATTATGCAGCCATCAAAAACAATGAGTTCATGTCCTTTGTAGGGACATGGATGAGCCTGGAAATCATCATTCTCAGCAAACTGACACAAGAGCAGAAAATCAAACACCGCATGTTCTCACTCATAAGCGGGTGACGAACAATGAGAACACATGGACACAGGGAGGGGAGCACTACACACTGGGGTCTGTTGGGGGGAAATAGGGGAGGGACAGCAGGGAGTGGGGAGTTGGGGGGGGATGGCATGGGGAGAAATGCCAGATATAGATGAAGGGGAGGAAGGCAGCAAATCACACTACCACGTGTGTACCTATGCAACAATCTTGTATGTTCTTCACATGTACCCCAAAACCTAAAATGCAATTAAAATAAATAAATAAATAAATAAGAATTCACTTTAATAGAAATTAAGGAACTGTATGTAATCAATTGGAACATTAATATCCAAAACAGAGGATTTAAGCCAATTTATAGAACCAGTAAGAAAACAAAACAATATAGAGATACCTAACAAAAATGAGATTGCCTGTAGCTCTGGTTCAAAATGAAGCCCAGGGTACAGTTTTATTGTGCAGCTATTTTCCGAATGCATTTTCCCATCGACTCTTCTAGAAATTAGATGCCGTATTTCGGTTCTGTTGGGAGTTACCCTATATATTATAATGTATATTTAACGTAACAAATTTTAAGTTTTTCAACATCTTTATTTTTATCCTGGGTAACGTAGAAACATTAGAATGTCCTAATCCAACTGATCGTTTTGCTGACCTTTATGCTACTTTTCAGTATTTTCGTTCTTTTTCTTTGTTATTCTACTAATTAGACTGTATTATATTCTATTTATACAGCTAAAATTTGTTTAACATTTACCCAGATGTTTACTATTTTATCCGTTTGTTTGTTTACTTGAAATGGAGTCTTGCTGTGTCACCGAGGCTGGAGTGCAGTGGCGCAATCTCGGCTCCCTAAAACCTCTACCTCCCAGGTTCAAGTGGTTTTCCTGCCTCAGCCTCCTGAGTAGCTGGGATTACAGGCGCATACTACCATGCCCAGCTAATTTTGTATTTTTAGTAGAGATGGGGTTTTAGTTGGCCAGGCTGGTCTTGAACTCCTGACCTCAAGTGATCTGACCACCTCAGCCTCCCAAACTGCTGGGTTTATAGGTATGAGCCACCGCACCTGGCCCTACTATTTTATTTTCTAATTAAATATATATATATATTTTAGATATCTCTTCTGGGTAATTTTCCTTCTGAAATATATAATTCTGATATTCAATAAAAATCTCTCACCGTTTTAATCTCAGTTTTGATCATCTGAAAATTTCTTTCTTATATTCTAATTCTGGAAATATATTTTAAATCTATATGCAATTCTGGACTGAAGGTTTTTTTTTTTGGTCAAGCTTTTATTTTACAGTCTTCTGCTTCTGTTATTGCTACTGAGAAGTGAGCTATCAGTTCATTTGGCACTCTCTTTATGATCTGGTCGTTTTCTTGGGCTGTTTTTAAGATACGTATGTATATATATGCACATACATATATATACATACAAATATGTGTACGTACAAATATGTACATATATGTATGTGCATATATATACTCATTTAGTATATGAATTTGTAATTGAGATTCTGCAGTTTCACAAAAATGGATATAGATGCGTATTTATGATTATTTATTTTGGTTTGGATTTGTTGTATTTCCTTAATGTGAGGCTTTATGTCTAACGTAAATTTGGAGAAATTCTCAGCTGTTATCTTTCATGATTAGATATGCTTGACCTCCTAATTTTCTCTCTCATGTCTCTTAACTACTTTAATAACTTTCATTTCTGTGTCTCTCTGTGTTGCTTTCAGTTGTCTTCCAGTTCACTAATTTTTTTTTTCAGTTTAATCTACTGTTGTTCAAACTGTCCATTGAGTTTTTAGAACCCTTGCTTTATGTGGGAGTCTTCGATCTGATTTGTCGACGTGTATAGGCCTTCTACTTTGTATTCTATCCTTTTGTGGTATTTAAAATTGAAGCCTAGGTTCCAAAGGATCAGTAGATGCTTAATGGAAGCTGCCACCTTCAACACTGACTCAACTCTCTGGATTCCTGTAATGTATTTTGACATCTTGGTTTTGTTTTGTTTTTACTTTCTTGCAAACTAGCTATGCATTAAAACCATTACAAATATTTACCCAGCATTTTCAGTGTTCCCTAGCAGCAATACAACTCAAGATATTTCTTTTATCATAAACCAGAAACAAGTCTCTATGAAAATTTAGTGAGATGAAGCTTAATACAGAAAAATGCAAAGTCTTGTGCAAAATTTCATAAGGCTAAGAGTTTTTGTGGATATTAGTCTTACTATGAATCAGTAGTATGATGCAGTTACTGAAAAAACAAAAGCTAGTGTAATTTTAGCTTGTTTTAACTGAAGTACAGTTTACTATAAGAGAGATGAGAGGCTAGATTTTTTCATGTATTTCAGCTAAAACAGCATATTGCATATTTTCATTGGTTAGATTTCGCTTGTGAGTGCCATTGTCTAAGAAACATATTAAGAGGCTGAGAAGCGTATAGAAGAGAGGAACTAGTGAACAGTCAGGGAAGACATGGTAGCTACCTGTGCGTATTTGATGGGCTTTGCGCAACTAAGTTTTAAATATGCCCCAGGTTACAAAATTTGGATCAAAGGTAGAATTTATAGGGAGGTAAATTTAGGTCTGATATTAAGAACTTTCCAACCATGAGAGCTTTTTTGAAGTGTAATAGTCCGTGTTTGAAAGGCATGTTTCTTTCTCATCAAAGACATTCAAACTGATGATAAGCAGTCATTTGTCAAGGATATTTTGAAGAAAATTCAAGTGTCAGAAGGGATGGTGGAATCTTTGATGTTCCTTCCCATTCTGAAGTTTTAAAAGTCTCTGACTGTATGATTCATCAGGGATGAAGAATGATAAAATGAGCAAAAGCCCTTATATTCTCTTCCTGCCTCTGCCATTGACATGCTATGATTCCTTATGCTAGTCATTCATCCTATTCACTCTCTGGTTTTCTTACGTATCAAAATGAAGAAAGTTGGATTAAATGCACTTTAGTGTATTTTGTGTGTGACAATCATTACGGTATTGTTCTAGTAGTGATTTTCCACTTCCCTTATTTTTTTCTACCTTTATTAATTGAAATTATTCTGTAAGAAACTATTGTCACTTCCCTTTCATTTATTTATTTCATCATTTATTTGTTATTTATATCAGTATGGACTCATGGATATTTAATTTATTCTTTGGGTTATAATCCATTATTTATTTCGTTGCTTAAATTATTTCAGCTTTGGCTAGTGGAAGCCCTGGATTTGAATGTTACAGAGTACAAAAAGTTTGTTGAATATGTGCTCAGATTCCACATAGCAACTAACCTTTAAGAAATTACTGCTTGTTGAGTTTGGTGTAATATCAAAAAAGAATATCTACAGTTATCTGAAAATTCTAGATATATCCATCCCTTCTCTAATAGATATCTGTGTGACCAGATTTTTTTCATGTATTTCGACTAAACAACATATTGTAACTAATCAAATACAGAAGCAGATAGAAGAACCCAGCTGTCTTCTATTAAGCTAGGCATTAAAGAATTTGCAAAAATATAAACAATGTCACTCTTCCCACTAGTTTTTTTTATTTTGCAGAATATTTACCTCATTTTTATATGAATTGAGATGGTTATATTACATTTAAATGAATTAAATATTTTGAAAAATTCTCTTTTAATCTTTTGTTTTGTAAATATCTATAGGTATAACCCACATAAACCAAGCTTCTTTGGATTCTTCAATGATTATTAAGAGTTTCAAGGCTTTGGATTCCTCAATGATTGTTAAGAGATTAAACGGCTCTAAGACAAAAACATTTGGAAACAACCCTTCTAGTGTATTTTTGGATAATAATTATAGCAGTCAACTCTTTTTAAACTCGCTTTGATGGTTTCCTGTGGAAAATTTTCTACCTTCCCTTGAACTGTACAATGTGTGTTCAAAGGAGTGAACAAATGCATAGTAATTGTAGCATTAGCCTATGTCTTAAAGTCTACCCAGTTTGTTCCAAAGTCAAATATGATATCATAAGGTTATCTTCAGAAGCTGCCTTTAGCACCGTTCTGACACATTGGAACAATCAATAAATGTTTGTTGATTGAATGAACATGTCTTGACATTTATTGTTCTTTCTCTAAAAATTCAGATTAACAATGAAATTGAGGATGTGATGGAAGAAGCCACAAAACCAGCAGCTGAACAGATTGCAGAATTCAGTATCCACCTTCTGGGGATGGAATACAGGGAAGAACTCCAGGATTCCTCCAGTTTTCACCACCAGCACCTTGAAGAAGAATTTATTTCAGAGGTGGGTGATTTAAAAAAAATTAAACGAGACGGTTTGTCTGCTGTGTTAGTTTCCCATGTTCACAACACTGTTTAAAGGTAGTTTAGGTTTCAAGTTGTTCGTCTCCTTGGTTCCTAGAGTGGTTACTTAGCCATTTCTTCAGAAAACTCTGAAAAGTCACAGGACAGATGAATTCTTTCACAGAACGAAAAATCTTGCCATCTGCTAAAAAATTAATGCAATTTCCAGCTTTTGCTGCACAGCCGAGGAAGGCTGTGTTCTGTGGCATCGTTTTGACTTGAAAATATTGAGAGAATTAAGCTTCTTTAAGAAACTACCCACACTGTATTGTTTTTCTTAAGGGAACATTAAGTTTAATTTCTTTTAATCTCATCTTTGGTATTTTTTAATTGAAAAAATTTTAAGTTACCACATAGGCAATATCTGGTACAAAGCTGAGAAGCACAAAAGGGCATCCAGTGAACAATAAATTTGCCTCCTGTCCTTGGTTGGAGGTATTTTTAGAAAGGGATTTCTCATCCCACAACATCGCTTTCTGGAAAAATTCTATATAGGATTTAAACCCAAGATTTTTTCAGTCAAAAATGACACATGGTCCCGGTCTTGTTAGCCTTTGTTTTTGTGTAGTAAGGCAATGAATGCTCATTTACCACTGGCTGTCTTATGAAAGGGCAAATCATTCCTTCCTGTTTATTTTTTCCCACTGCTTTTTGGTGGGGTTCTCCTTCACCAAGTTTGTCAATTCCATTACCTTAGATTACTTTCCCTCCCCAGATACTGTGTCCAGATGGGAAATAAAACTGCATCTCTCAGCCAAAGCATTATTGTAGCCATCAGACGTGGGAAGGGGAGGACAGACAATTGATTTTCCTAGTGGTGTGGCCAAGTTGCAAGGCTGTATGGTATGTGGAAGAAATGCCAGCCAGGCCAGTGGCCACCTGGCATCAGAGAGTATCTTGGGTTGGCTGTCTGGTTTTCTCTGCCCTTTGATTAAGAAACTTTTAATACGCCTTAGTATTTGGGTAAACAATTGCGTGGAATGACTGCAGATTTAGAAAAGTCCAATAAACACTCTGAAAAATATCTTCATCAGGGACTGTATGAGGCAGGTAGCTGTAGAGTTGAGGTCATTAGACGGTGATGAACGTTCTGGGCCTAGCCACGAAACACCTCCTTCTCTGGCCTATCTCTATACTCCCTGTTCCCTTACCTGGAAGGAAGTGTCTACCAAGAGTTGCTTTGTGTGAAACAGCAGAGGCAGGGGATCACGTCTCAAACTGAAGGGGATCCTCCAGCTCCCTCCCTTCAGGACACCATCACACGGCTATTTCCCTCGGCTTCTCTGGGTATTACTGGAAGATACACAGGGAGAAGGAAGGGATGAGGTTTAGGAGCCCTCAGTCTGTGTGTGTGTGTGCGTGTGCGTGTGCGTGTGTGTGTGTGTGTGTAAAAGGATAAGAAGTGAGGGCATGATAGGCTGGGACAACACAAAGTACGATATCAGAGGGGGAAGGTCATTGTGATGGGCCTGGGCGTGTTGGTGCCTGAGGGCAGTCCCAGCTCGGTGTCAGTGTGGGCCTCACATAGCACCTTGTGCTCCACAGGCAAGTTTCTATGTGTTTGCTTACATCAGCCAAGTAGACAATCATCTCCACTTTACAGATGAGGCTCAGGAGGCCAAATAACTTTTTCATTGTTATTTCAGTCTCTCTAGGAACAGAAATGAAAACCAGGTCTCCTACCGCCTTTCAAAGTGCTGCTTCTTCTACAGAGTCCCCTTCATTTTAATTCAAGGGAGGAGTTATAGTGAACCTTAGTTTTCCCGGTCCTGATCCCAATTCTAAAGTACATTGATCATGAGGCAGGGAAAAGAGGAAGGGGCAATGTGATTCAATGGGAAGAATATGGGCTTTGGTGTTAGAGAGATCTGGGATTGAATACATTCTGATTCAGTCATTCACCAAATGTGTGATCCTGGCCACGTTAGTTAATATCTTATAATCTCCATTTTCTCATCCATAAAATAGGAATAATATATTATCTCTGGGGATTACCACAGATTTGAAGTAAAGCAAAGCATCAGACACACCACAGTCCTCAATACATTGTACTGACTATTAATATCGAGGTTGATGTTGAGTGACTTCTTACAACTGGACCCATGTGTAGTAGCTAACTGGATGTGGTGCATTAGAATACCTATACGTGTTTAGACTCCAGAGAAGGCAAAGCCTATGCTAAGACGGGTTTAGTAGTAATGATAATGTACAGTTATACAGCATTTTTCAGTTAATGGAGTGCTTTTAGGTACATTTGTTTTCATCTTAAAATCAGAATGGTAGGTGGGCAGGGAAGTATTAGTTCTGAAAAAAGAAGGCCTATGCATGGGCACCCTGCCAGCACAGGCAAGGCTGAGACTAACCCTCAGGCTTCTGATTTCTAGTCCTGGGGATTCTACCCCTCCCCACCACCCTACAAGAATTATAACAGGTTTTTATTTCCTTTCAGAGTGTAAAACGGAGCATTACTATAGCCAAAGAGTTTCATGAGTTTGGATTCTATATTCTTAAGGCATAAAGATCTTCAGTGAACTGAGATTTTTTAAAAATCCCACTCTCCTCATTATATGAGGACTTGGTTAAAAGCAGATGCCCAGAGATGTTGCCAAGGTCCATTAATTTATTTCCTTTGTTCTGATGTTGGCCCCATAGTGACCCATCTGGTGAGGCTGTCACCTTCTGAAATGTTACAGATTAAATGTTGATTTTTGTTAAAATATGCGTTTGTGCCTAACCTCATTATTTTTACATCTTTAGTTCAATCTAGCTTACTGCTTCCGACCTCCAGTCTCTAAGCTCGTTTGGAGTTACATGGCTAGATTTTAAAGACTCAGTAATAAAACTGGCTCCTGCAGATGCGATGCTCGTGAATGAGTCTTTTGATCAGCACCGTCACCTGACCACAAGGCCTGTGGTCTGGGTGTTGAGTGTGTTTGTGTTTCTGGTTCTCTTGTGTTGCAGGAGCAGGAAACAGACGCCACCAGCCACTTTCACATTATAGAAGACAAACCCCAGACTGTTTGTCAGTGAGTGTGTTGTGGCCAGATTTCAAATCCAAACAGTAACATTTAAAAATGCTATTACAGGCCTGTAATCCTAGCACTGTGGAGGTCAAGGTGGGTGGATCACCTGAGGTCAGGAGTGCAAGACCAGCCTGGCAAACACGGTGAAATCCCGTCTCTAGTAAAAATATAAAAATTAGCTGGATATGGTGGCGCACACCTGTATTCCAGCTGCTCGGGAGGCTGAGGCAGGAGAATGGCTTGAAGCCAGGAGGCGGAGGTTGCAGTGAGCCGAGATTGCACCACTGCACTCCAGCCTGGGTGGCAGAGCGAAACTGCATCTCAAAAAAAAAAGAAAGAAAGAAAATGCTATTATGGCATATTTTAAAATATTTTTTTTTTTTTTTGCATTTCATCACACAAGGGAAAAACAGTGCTTTGCCAACAAGGCATACGCTTTTTGTAATTTGGAAAAAAATTAATATTAAAGCACATTAAAACCTTAAAAGACAAAATGAAAAAGGAAAATGTGGCAGTGTTTAGGTAAAAACTATTTTCTAACATTTTAGCTATTGTAATTTTTTCTTTCACTTTCTGACCCGGGTATGTCTAGGCAAGTATATAAGCTTCTAATAGTTGTGAACAGTGTACTTTTTATTTGACTTTTAAAAGCATTATTTTCTATATATTTTTCCATATTTCTACAAGTCATCATTTTTCTTTGTATTTTTAACAGGTTGAAAATGCATTCACTGGCTTACCAGGCTACAAGGATATTCGTGTGCTTGAATTTAGGTAAATAGACTTACTCTAAATATGCACATGTTCATTAGCATTTTTCATTCTGAATGGAATGGCCTTTATGTTTATCATATATATTCTAACAATAAATGATTTGAACGCTGTAACTCAGTGCTGTTTCTGGTAAACTGGTATTCTCGATGTTAGTTTTTTGGGTGAGAAAATTGAATTTGAAAAAGAGCAAATAATAACTCAAAGAGATATATAGGTCTAAAGTTGGCTAGGTTAAGAACTTAGGAATTAATGGAGGGAGGGGAGCATCACACACTGGGGTCTGTGGGGGGAACTAGGGGAGGGTCAGTGAGGGGGTGGGGTTTTGGGGAAGGATAACATGGGGAGAAATGTCAGATATAGGTGATGGGAGGAAATCAGCAAACCATATTGCCACGTATGTACCTATGCAACAATCTTGCATGTTCTTCACATGTACCCCAAAACCTAAAACGCAATAAAAAATATATATATATGAGCCGGGTGCAGTGGCTCACGCCTGTAATCCCAGCACTTTGGGAGGCTGAGGTGGGTGGATCACGAGGTCAAGAGATCGAGAGCATCCTGGTCAACATGGTGAAACCCCATCTCTACTAAAAATACAAAAAATCAGCTGGGCATGGTGGCGCGTGCCTGTAATCCCAGCTACTCAGGAGGCTGAGGCAGGAGAATTGCCTGAACCCAGGAGGCGGAGGTTGCGGTGAGCTGAGATCACGCCATTGCACTCCAGCCTGGGTAACAAGAGCAAAACTCCGTCTCCAAAAAAACAAAACAAAACAAGACAACAACAATAACAACAGCAACAACAACAAAATAACTTAGGAATTCATGTCCCCAGCTTGCTGCTGACAAGTTACGTAGGTCTTATTTGCCTCTGAGAGGAGCCAGAAGTCAGATGTGGCCTCATTGTTTGCTAAAGCTTGTCAGTGTGGTGATTTTGACATCTTGGTATGAGGCCACTCTGGAAGGGATGCGTTAGTCCTTGTTTTAAACATAACAGTTCTGAGTAAACAAGACACCTCTTTTAAAGACATTTCTTCCCTGCTTAAGACTCACAGTATAATTCTTGTGAACATTGACCGAGTGAATATTTTACTGAGTGAATACTTTGTATTGGGCATGTCAGATTGCTGAGCTCACTTAATCTTCAGCCCTTTTAGGAGAGATATTACTAATACTAATTTTTAAGAGGAGGAAACAGGTTTAAAGGGCTGAAATATTAGCCCAGAGTTAGAGTTTGTAAACTGGGGTGGAGGAGGAATTTGGAAACAAAGCAGCTGACTGGCTTTTCTTGCTCTGAACCTTCATGCTAGATTCAAGGCCGTGATTTAGGTGATACTCTAGCGCAGGTTTAGATGTTATCCATCTCAACTTTGGCTTGCTCCTGTCAAAACTTCTGAGTTTACCAGAAATAACAGCAAGCACTTATATAGCATTTACTGTGTGCCAGGCTTTATATATATCTATATTTATACACACACTATTGAATTTCGACATCAGTGCTATGAGACAGTTATTATGCTCATATTTTCCAATAAGTAAACCAGAGCACAGGGAATTTAAATAATGTTCCCAGTGTTGTTTAGCTGCTTAGCAGTGCAGGCTTAGTGAAGAGAGGCCAAATAGTGTAAGCTGACCTACTTATCCAGTTTCGTATCATGACCAGTCACCCTGTTCAACTTCAGCAGTTTTCAAACAGGACACTGCCTCCAGTGGTAAGCTCGCATGACAACCTGAGAATGTGAGGCCTTTGAAGCCTCTCTTACCTGGCAGCACATGAAGGGCAACACCGTCTTTGGAGCCAATTTGCCTGGCTTCACATCCTGCCTTTGCACTTCTGGCTGGATGCTTTTGGGTGTATTTCCAGGATTTATCTTCTCATTTGTATTAAAAAAGACAATTTACCTTAATCCTGCTTTATTTAAAAAATGCTTTTGAAATACCATCAGCAAATTATTTAGCTTCTTTGTTCCTTGGTTTCTATACCGATATTATAAGGATACTAATAAATCTTAATGAGGATTTAATCAACTAATTTTTGTAAAATGCTTAGCACAGTTCCTAGCACATGGAAAGTTCTATTTAAGCATCTGCTATGTAAAGTAATATAAATATTAAAGGTATCCTGCGGATTAGTCAGTCCTAAACCCTTACCTAAACCCTTACTACCTTACAATGTACCATCTGATTTTAATACTGCATAACATGTTGTATCCCAAAAGTTCCCAATTTTGTTAACGCCACCAACTGGAGTCTTCTGCTGATTTACTGAAAAAAGTTTATTTATGAAGAAATAACTATGTATGGATGGTTTTAAAGTATTTTTAAAGTTTAGAAGAAAGTAAAGACCATGGTTTTAAAATTGAATGCTGTTTTCACCTTTGCTCGCTTCCTTCAGTCTATAGGAATTTGTCAGTATCTGATGCTATGCAAGCATTTTTATTTAAGGAAGAATTCCAAGGAAATTCAGAGGAAATACACAAAGAACTTGCACTTCCATGAACGATGTGACAATAATAACTGTCTCAAACTCTTTTTAATATTTTCAATTTTTATTTTCAGGTCTCCCAAGGAAAATGACAGGTACTTTTTGGCACTTTCTCTACTGTCCATTGAATTGGGTTGTGGCTTAGTATATATGGCAGGCCGTAGGTCCAGGGGAGCATGACTCAAATCTTATATCACTTCTAATATCACTGTTCAACTTTTTCAGATCAGGGTTTGGCAAACTTCTATTAAGAGTCAGATAGCAAATAACTTAAACTTTGCTGGTAATATAGTCTCTGTTGCAACTACTCAGTTCTGCCATTTTCAGGTCAAAGTAGACATAGACACTATATTGTAAACTAGTGAGCTTTGCTGTGTTCTGCTTTATTTATGGACATTGAAATATGATTTTTATGTAATTTTCACGTGTCACAAAATGTCTTTCAAAATTTTTTCAACTAGTAAAATATGTAAAATCCATTAACTCATGGTTAGTTGGCTGGATTTAGCTCATAGGCTGTAGTTTTACAGACCCAGACTGCTGACTGGTAAGTACTTTTAAATATTGTTACACTTAATTGAAAATAAGAATAACTTGCACTAATATAAATACTTTCAAGTATACAACGTCATTCGATAATATAATCAAGTGTCGCGTTAAGTGATAAATGAAGAGGAGAAGGCTGATCTTTATAGTCGTTCACTTGCAAAAGTAGCTGCTCTCTGGAATTTCTTAGAAGCAGCATAAGATAAAATCATAGTTCATACCCTTTGTGAAGGCTGCTTGTCATTTTTGCCGTTGGATTCCAAATTTATTTAAAATTCACTTTCACTTGTAGATTTGTATAACCACTAGCACAATAAATGTCCAGAACTTTCCAGAACTACATGACTCCATTGTGCCATTCCTTTAAAGCCCTTGTCAACCACTAATCGGGTCTCCATCTCTATGATTTTGTTATTCCACTAATATAATATAAATGGAATTATACAATAGATGACTTTTGAGGGCTAACTTTTTGCATTCAGTATAATTGCCTTGAGAGTCATCTAAGCTGTTGTGTGTGTCAGTAATCCCTTTGTATGCCGAGTCCATGCTATGGATGTACCAGCTGAGGGACATCTGGGCTGTTTCCAGATTTTGGTTATTATAAAGCTGCCACAAACATTGGTGTGAAGGTTCCTGTGTGGACATCACATGTCTTTTCTGTGGGAAAAATGCCCAAGAATGCAACTGCTGGATTGTATGTCCAGTGCATGTTTAGTTTTATAAGATACTGCCAAACTCACACTTTGCTGGTGAGAATGTAAAATTGTATAGCCAAACTGTTTTCCAGCGTGGCTGTACAATTTTACATTCTCACCTGCAAGGTGTGAGTGATCCAGGATCTCCACATCCTGACTAGAATTCTGTGTTGTCACTGTCTTTTATTTTAGCCATTCTGATGTGTGTGTATAGAGAGATTTTTTCCCTCTTAATTTTTTATTGACATGTAATAATTATACATTTTTTACGGGGCACCCAGTGACGTTTCAATACGTATAATGTACAGTGATCAGATCAGTTTAATTAGCACAGCCATCATCTTGAATATTTATCATTGCTTTGTGTTGAGAACATTCAATATGCTCCTAGCTATTTGAAACTACATAATATACTCTTGTTAACTGTATCCTACAGTAGTATAGAACACTGAAGCCTATTCCTCCGATCTAACTGTAACTTTGTATACTTTAACAAATCTCTCCCTATTTCCCTCTTCCCCCACCTTTACAGCCCCTAGTATCCTTTGTTCTACTTTTTACTCTTTTGAGATCAACTTTTTTAGCTCTCCTGTATAAATGAGAACACCTAGTATTTAACTTTATGTTCCTGGCTTATTTCACTTAACATAGTGGCCTCCAGTCCATCCATGTTGCTGTGAATCACAGGATTTCCTTCTTTTTATGGCTGCATAGTATTCCATTGTATATGTGTAACTGGCTGCAGGTTTGGCTGCTCACTGCTTGCAAAGCCGGTAACGAGGATGATGTGCAGTGAAAGGAAGGTGACTTTTTTCCAAAGCTAGCAGTGAGGAAGCGGCCAGCTTAGCTTAACCTCCAGAAATGATTCAAACTTCAGGCTGGGAAGAGGGGATCAAAAAAGGAAACTTGGAATGGGAGGCATGCAGGAGTGTGGAGTTTCAAAGTATGTTTCAGTGCTATCTTTTAAAACTAAGGAGGAAAATGTTCCTACAGTTTGTATCAAGTTTACAACTTGAGACTGGGAAAAAAGGAGAAAAGACAAAATGTTTTAAAATGCATTTGGAAGCTAAACTGCTTGGTTGCATATGTATACCACATTTCCTTCATTCATTCATCTGTTATTGGACACCCAGGTTGATCTGGTATCTTGGCTGTTGTGACTAGTGCTGAAATAAACAGGGGGGTGTGGATATTCTTTGGTGTACTAATTTCCTTTCCTTGGATAAATGCTCAGTAGTGGCTGGGCGCGGTGGCTCACGCCTGTAATCCCAGCACTTTGGGAGGCCGAGGCGGGTGGATCACGAGGTCAAGAGATCGAGACCATCCTGGTCAACATGGTGAAACCCCGTCTCTACTAAAACTACAAAAATTAGCTGGGCATGGTGGCGCGTGCCTGTAGTCCCAGCTACTCAGGAGGCTGAGGCAGGAGAATTGCCTGAACCCGGGAGGAGGAGGTTGCGGTGAGCCGAGATCGCGCCATTGCACTCCAGCCTGGGTAACAAGAGTGAAACTCCGTCTCAAAAAAAACACAAACAAACAAAAAAAAACAATGCCCAGTAGTGGGATTGCTGGATCATATGGTAGTTCTATTTGTAGTTTTTTGAGGAATCTTTATGTTGTTCTCCATAGTGGCTATAAAAGTTTACATTCCCACCAGAAGTATGTAAGAGTTCCCTTTCTCTGGATCCTCACCAGCATTCGCTGTGGTTTGTCTTTTCAGTAATAGCTATCCTAACTGGCATGAGATGATACTGCATGTTGGTTTTGATTTGCATATCCCTGTTGATGAAAATGTTGAGCATCTGAAAATATATTTTTTGGTCATTTGTATGTTTTCTTTTGAGAAATGTCTATTCCGCTGGGTGTGGTGGCTCATGCCTGTAAGCCCAGCACTTTGGGAGACTGAGGCGGGTGGATCACAAGGTCAGGAGTTCAAGACCAGCCTGGCCAAAATGTTGAAACCCCGTCTTTACTAAAAATACAAAAATTAGCTGGGTGTGGTGGCATATGCCTGTAATCCCAGCTACTCAGGAGGCTGAGGCAGGAGAATCGTTTGAACCTGGGAGGTGGAGGTTGCAGTGAGCTGAGATTGCGCCATTGCACTCCAGCCTGGGTGACAGAGTGAGACTCTGTCTCAAAAAAAAAAAAAAAAGAGAAATGTCTATTCCAATCATTTGCCCATTTTAAAATTGGATTTTTTTGTTATTTTACTGTGGAGATATTTGAGTTTCTTCTATATTCTGGATATTGATCTGAGGTCAGATACATAGTTGGGAGATATTTTCTCTTATTCTGCAAGTTACCTATTCACTCTGTTGATTGTTTCCTTTGCTGTGCAGAAGCTTTTTAGTTTAATGTAATTCTATTTGTTATTTTTGCTTTTGTTGCCTGTGTCTTTGGTGTCTTATTCATAAAATCTTTTCCAAGACCAATGTCCTGAAGTGTTTCTCCAATGTTTTCTTCTAATGTTTAATAGTTCTTAGGTCTTTGATCCATTTTGAGTGGATTTTTTTTTTGTATGGAGTGAGAGCTGAGGGGTCTAATTTCAGTCTTCTGCATATGGATATCCAGTTTTCCCAGGACCATTCATTGAAGAGAGTAAACTTTCTGCAGTATATGTTCTTGACACCTTTGCCAAAAGTCAGTTGGTTGTAGATGTGGATTGATTTCTGGGTTCTCCGTTTTGTTCCATTGGTCTGTGTGTCTGTTTTTATGCTAGTACCAGGCTGTTTTGATGACTACAGCTTTGTACTATGTTTTGAAGTCTAGTACTATGATACCTTCAGCTTTGCTATTTTTTCTCAGGATTGCTTTGGCTATTTGGGGACTTTTGTGGTTCCATACAAACTTTAAGACTGTTTTTCTATTTCTGTCATTGGTATTTTGATAAGGATTGCTTCAAGTCTGTAGATTGCTTTGGGTAGTAAGGTCATTGTAACAATTTTAATTCTTTTGATCCAAGAGAATGGGATGTTTTTCCATTTGTTTGTATCCCCTTCAATTTCTTTCATCAGTGTTTTCTAGTTTTCCTTCAGAGGTATTTCACCTGCTTGGTTAGATTTATTTTTGTGTATTTTATTCTTTCTTGTAGCTATTGTAAATGGGATTGCCTCTTTTTTTCTCAGCTAGATAGTTACTTATGTATAGAAATGCTGGATTTTTGATTTTGTATCCTGCAACCTTACTAAATTCATTTTCAAATCTAAGAGTTTTTTTTTTTTTAATGGAGTCTTTGAGTTTTTCTCAATGTAAGGCTACATGATCAGCAAACAGGGATAATTTGATTTCTTCTTTTCCAGTTTATATGTCTTTTATTTATTTCTTTTGCTTGATTGCTCTGGCTAGGACTTCTGGTACTATTTTGAACAGGAGTGGTAAAAATGAGCATTCTTGTCTTGTTCCAGTTCTTAGAGAGAATGCTTTCAGCCTTTCCCCATGCAGTATGATATTAGCTGTGGCACTGTCATATGTGGACTTTATTGTACTGAGGTACTTTCCCTCTACCTGATTTTTTTTTTTTTTTGAGACAGAGTTTCACTCTGTCACCCAGTCTGGAGTACAGTGGTGCGATCTCAGCTCACTGCAACCTCCCCCTCCCAGGTTTAAGCGATTCTCCTGCCTCAGCCTCCCGAGTAGCTGGGACGACAGGTGCATGCCACCTCGCTCAGCTAATTTTTGTATTTTTAGTAGAGACTGGGTTTCACTGTGTTGTTCAGGATAGTCTCAATCTCTTGACCTCGTCATCTGCCTGCTTTGGCCTCCCAAAGAGCTGGGATTACAGGCATGAGCCACCATGCCTGGCCAAGATGTTTTATTTTATTAAATAGTTTTTCTGCATCATTATGATGATTATATGGTTTTTATCCTTCATTCTGTTGGTGTGATATATCATGCTTCTTGATTTGCATATGTTGAACAATCCTTGCATTCCTGGGATAAATCCTACTGGATTTGATTTACTGTTATTTTTTTAAGGATTTTTGCATCTGTGTTCATCAGGGATTTTGGCCTGTAGTTTTCTTTTTTTGTCATGTACTTTTCTGGTTTTGGAATAATTTAATTTTTCTGCTTTAATTTTTCGGAATAATTTCAGAAGAATTGGTATTCATTTTTCTTTAAAGGTTCAGTAGAATTCAGTGGTGAAGCCATCCAGTCCTGGACTTTTCTTTTTCGGTAGACTTTTTATTACCAATTTAATCTTGTTACTTTTTGTTGATCTGTTCAGGTTTTCTATCTCTTTTTAGTTCAATTTTGGTAGGTTATATGTGTTCAGGAATTTATTTCCACTAGGTTTTCAAATTGATTGGCATATAGTTATTCATCATAGCCTCTAATTACCCTATTTCTGTGTTATTTGATGTGATGAGTCCTTTTTCATTTCTGATTTTGTTTATTTGGGTCCTCTTTCTCTTTTTTTTGAATCTGTAGGTTGCTTTGGGTAATAGTAGAATGATGTAGACCATTAGTTAGCTAATGGTTTGTTGATCTTTATCTTTTCAAAAAATCAGCCATTTGTTTTGTTAATTTTTTGTATATTTGTTTTGGTGTCCATGTCTTTAATTTCTGCTTGGATCTTTATTATTTCTTTCCTGCTACTAATTTATTGGTTTGTTTTCCTTTTGCTTTTCTAGTTCTTTGAGATGCATTGTTGTTTATTTGAAATCTTTCTAGTTGTTTGATACAGACATTCACTGCTGTAAACTTGCCTCTGACTACTGCTTTTGCTGTGTCCCACAGGTTTCCGTATTTTGTGTTTCTATTTTCACTTGTTACAATAAATATTTTGTTTTTATTTTAATTTCTTCACCCATTTATCACTTAGGAGCATATTGTTTAACTTTCCTTTATTTGTGTAGTTTCAAATTTGCCTCGTGTTTTGATTTAGAGTATAATTCCATTGTGGTCAGATAAGATACTTGATATGATTTTGATTAAAAAAATTTTTGGAGACTTGTTCTGTGTCCTAACATATGGTCAGTCATGGAAAATATTCCATGTGCTGATGAAAACAGTGTGTATTCTGCAGCTGTGCATCTGCTCAGTGAACTGTTCTGTAGATGTCTGTTAGTCTGTGGTGCGGTTTAAATCTGGAGTTCCCTTGCTGATTTACTTTTCTAGATGATTTGTTCTAGGGAGATAGTGGGGTGTTGAAGTCCCCAACTATTATTGTATTGGGGTCTATCTCTCCATTTAGATATAATAGTAGTTACTTTATATATCTTGGTGCTCCATTTTGGGTGCAAGTGTATTTATAATTGTTACAGTTTCTTGCTGAATGGATTCCTTTATTATTATATAATGTCCTTCTTTGTCTCTTTTTACAACTTTTGTCTTGAAGTCTGTTTTGTCTAAGCATGGTTACTCCCACTTGCTTTTGATTTCTGTTTGTGTGGGATATGTGTTTCCATCCCTTCACTTTAGATCTTTATGTGTCTTTATAGGTAATGTAAGTTTCTTGTAGGCTGCGTATGGTTGGTCTTTTTTAAAAAAATCCTTTCAGCCAGTTTATATATTTCACATGGGGAATTTAACTTGCTTAACTTCAAGGTTATAATTTATAGTTGAGAACTTACTTCTGTTATTTTGTTGTTTGTTTTCTGGTTGTTTTGTATTTTCTTTGTTCCTCATTTATTCTCTTGTTTATTTTTGTGGTTGCTTTGATCCTTTCTTGTAGTGTTGGGATGAGTACCAGGTGTCTGTGGTCAGCCATATTACTGAGGTCATGCAGAATTGTTAACCTAGGTACAGTTTTCAGAATTATTCAGCATTGTCAGGAATTAACCAGTTGATAAAATTTATTTGCAACTTTTGGGTGTACATATATTTTGAGCTGTGTATAAATAAATGTATGGCATAGAAATAGAAGTAGTCTATAGGGTATGTCACATGTCATCTCTCCCTCTTTCCTTAAGCATTAAGAGGCACATGAAGTTTTTTATTTGCTGTGTACCTCTTTTAAGATGTACTCATTATGTTAATTTAGCAGTACACATTTGAAATGAATCAACAATGCATTCATCTGGTATACCCAATTTATCTATTTAGCTTCAGGCTTTTTCAGTATGTATCTTCTTCCTAGAAGAACCTATAAAAAAAGAGATGTCTGAGTTTCTCCAAAACATCCTTATATTGGTTAATTCATGAAATGTGATGGTACTATTTTTAATTCTTTAAAATATGTATGCATCAAACAGTCAATCAGGGCATCTGAGGGGAAAGAATGAGAAAGGGTAAACTTTACCTCCACATGATTCACGTCATTGGAAATAGCTGTCAGACACAGAAACTCCTCTGTATAGCAGCTGTCTGAGTCAAGTTCAGAAGATGAAAGATGATGATCCCGTGGTAGTTAGTGAACTTGGAGTTGCTGAGCATGGGGAGCCAACACAGCTTTCTTCAATTAGAGACTATTTTGTCTCCCACTGTATATTCTGCTTCTCATGTATTTCCTTGGCCTCTTGGCTTTCCTTTATTCTGTCCCTCATCCTGAGATATCTCTGCACTCCATTACGATGCCAGCACTGTCTGTTCTGAGTCACACTGATGTTCTTGGCCCTCAAAATAGATGGTTTTCTGGTATCTCAAGCGCTTATTTGAGTTCTCTTTCCAGGACAAAAACATGGTAACAAATTACATCATCTTTCTGAGGCATTTTATCTTCTTTAATGAACTCTGTACTAGACAAGGTAGATTATAATAGAAGTATTATATTTAGATGTCCAATGGAAACATTGGGAGGCAAATAAAGTAATCTATCCCAGACTGCCTGATTTGCATGGAGTTCTTGATCCAGGAACATTTCTCTTGATCTTTTCCCTATCATATTTAAATGTCATGCAAGACACATGGCAGATTCCCAGTAAATGCTTGACTCTCCTTGTGTGATTTTCTGCATAGCCTAAGGACCAACTGAAGTGCTAACTGGGACATAGCCTTTCCTCCTTCTTTTTCTTCTTTTTTTCTCATCATAGTTTTTCTTTTTTCTTTTTTCTTTTTTTTAACTTAGAGTCATGTTTACACTAGAAGTAAGTTTACTAGTTTGTGCAAAAATCCCAAAAAGAAACCCACCTTTCTGGAGAGGTAGATATGGTCCTTCACACTAAGACTTGGAAGAACATGCACATCCTCACAGAGCTGGGTTGTGGCCACGAAGCAGTGTCTCTAAAATGATTAACCAGAAGATACAAATGTATGAAGCTAACATGAATGTTCCTTAGGGTTAAAACTTGCTCTGTTATATTTAGAGTATGAAAATGCTTCAGATTACGTCAGGCATATCATGTACTGTTGTTTAAGTCACATACATTCCACTGTCTAATCTGCCTGCATTAGGGAACAAAATTGAGCATTCGTTTCTTCATTATTTTCGCAAGTATGTATTGACCTGCTATGAGCCAGGCATTGTGCTAGATGCTGGAGACAGAGCCAAAAAAATACGTGTGCCTATATAGCTGGTGGGGAGATGGAACGTGAGCACCAACCACGTCTTCATGTTAGAAAGAAGTTTCTGTGGGAGGTGACAGCTAAGCTGAAGTAAGACAGAAATGGCCAGGTGAAGAAGGAATCTGTATGTGTGTACATGTGTATGTGGAGGCTGTAAGGGCTGGGAGGTAATAGCAGACATTGCAGAGAGAAGGAAATGTATGTGCAAAGATCCAGAAACAGAGCAGGTGCCTATGGTTTGCCAGCCTATCAGGATGACCGAAGACTCAGAAAGAGCAAGGGAGAGGAGTGTGGTGTGCGAGTCTCGATCAGTAGGTGACCCTCTTATTGTTTTATTCTATCTTGGAACCATCATTTGATATTTTAGCATATCTTACTGAATTGGCTTCTTTATAAAATTGGGAACTACCTATGAATCAACATACTTAAATGTGCAAAATTGAAGTACTTTGTTTAGATGATTGAGGGAAGTTCCAGAGACAAGCAGATGTTTTTACTACTTAGAGCATGAGAGTGTCAAAGTGCTCAGTTACCGGTTTTAAGAGGCCTGGACCACTGCATTACAAGAGGTAGCCTATCACAGCTGGTATTGAAGTTACTCAGAGTAAGACAGGAATATCAAAAAGACCTGGCTGCTTCTATGGCAGGTGGGAGTGTCACCTTCACGGCTTCCCCCGCAATTCAGGGTGTATGATCTCTGCCATGTAGGCCAGGCCAGGTCCAGACCAGTGCTCCCAGGAAGGAGAAGTCTCTTAAGACCGTTCATGCTTACCAAACCATAAAAGACAGTGAATTCTCTAGGATGCCCATTGATCTATTTAAAAATGAGAAATAGATGTGCTGACAGACCAATAGATTATTATAGCATTGGCTGGCGCATGCATTATTTCCTCATAAGAAAATTTGCGGCCGGGCACGGTGGCTCAAGCCTGTAATCCCAGCACTTTGGGAGGCCGAGGCGGGTGGATCACGAGGTCAAGAGATCGAGACCATCCTGGTCAACATGGTGAAACCCTGTCTCTACTAAAAATACAAAAAACATTAGCTGGGCATGGTGATGCGTGCCTGTAATCCCAGCTACTCAGGAGGCTGAGGCAGGAGAATTGCCTGAACCCAGGAGGCGGAGGTTGCGGTGAGCTGAGATCGCGCCATTGCACTCCAGCCTGGGTAATGAGCGAAACTCCGTCCCCCAAAAAAAAAAAAGAAAATTTGCGGGGAGCTGTCATCAAAAGTTTCTTTTACAAACTTGAAATCAAAAAGAGGAAGTTGGATGATCTCAACAGCCACTATCATCCAGCCATGGTAGCTTTTTATAACCATCTCCAATCTAGGGATCTGTTGATTGCACAGAGCCTCCAGTATACTGGTCAGAAGCTTTCTACTACCCAGTAACATAAATTGGCTGACTAATTTCTATGATATCATCCTCATTATGTTGATACTTTCCTTTAGATATGTAAATACCTTGATTATGCCTCAGTTTCCTTTTCATATTCAGACAAGTATATATTTATGTTCATCCAGTAGCACTGGGTACCTCTCTGTGCCAGGTACCAAGCTAAGCACTGGGGATAGAAACTCAAGGAGCAACTGAGACAATGTCACCGTAAACAAAATCTCTGTACAAAACAATGAAGGCTATAATAAAGGAATATATAAGAATGTATGAGTTCAGAGGAAGAAGCACTTTATTTTTAATTTTATTCACTTTTTTTTCCCACCAAAGCAGCATTTATTTACCCATTGAATTTATTTTAGAAGTCTGGCATTTCATAATCACCCATCTTGATTGACATGGGCTGGCGCACATGGCGCTGTCAGGATACACAAGGACAATAGCCAAAGCGTTACAAAAAGTAAATCCACGATTCTTAAACAATTGCAACCAAAAAAAAAAAAAGTCACAGGTATCAAAGCTTTTAGATGCATTGCATTGAAAAGAAGGTTTGTGCATGTCATAATTTAGAGAGGCAAAAACAAGGCTCTACTGAAACCTCACGTTAAACAGTTTATTATAAAGCTGATGGAAAGGAGCAAGTTGTCTCTCTGTATGTTTCCCTTAACAGTTTTACATTAGCTGAAGAAAGAGGTGGGAGGGTGAATTCATTTTTGCATGCACAAGACGTACCGCTTAATGAAACACTATCAGCTTGTTTTAAATGGATCTTTTAAATGTCAACTGTAGCCTTTATTCACTTTTTTGTTAATTTACTTGTATGCTTTGTTTTGGGAATATTTTGCTGCTGTGGAATGTCTGAGAGTGGCGAATTGCTTTTACTGCCTGGCCGTGTTGAGTGGTTTGTCTCTGGGAAGGTAGTGTTCTCCTTCCTCCGGAGGGATCTTGGTGTGGCTTGCTGTGTACTTACTATGATGGATGTGCTGCAGAGCCTGGCTGAAACCCAGAGTGATGACTGGTATTGAGCTGTCCTCATAATTACTTTTTTGGGTAAGAGTTTAATTAAAGCTACTGAGAGGGCAGCCTAGTAATTCAGAATGTAGGGGCTGGCGTCAGACAGGTCTGTGCTGAAGTAATTACTCTACCACATATTAATAAATGTTATGAAATCTAAAGGAAGTCTCTTAACTGCTCTAATGGCTTGTTTCCTCAACAATATTCTGAAGCGAAAATATCTTTCATCAGGTTATTATGAAAATTAAATGAGATAAATCATGTAAAATACTTATCACATTATAAGCACTTACAAACGGTTAGCTTTTAGAGAAATCTGAGTTGGAGTCTAGAGGAGTATTTCTATTTGTTTTAAAATCTTATATTCTGATGTTATTTCTCCAAGAGTCTAGTTAAGAAAATGTCAACACATCAACTCATACTTATTTATTTTCTGTCTTTCTGTCCTGTGGTCCAAGAAGTCTCCTCTTTGTTTGCCTGTGGAAAGGTTGATGGTGAAAAAGCTTAATTCCCAGACAAGTGCTGTTTGTTAGTACGTGTTGAGGTTTTACGTAATTCATTAACGAGGGAGTTGGCTTAAGAGAGAGCGAGCTTGTTTCTAGAGTATCTGAAAAAGAGAAATTTATATATTTATTTGGGAACAGATTTCTGAGTTACATACAAAAATTGGTTAATGCCCTGGAGGGTAGTGAAATATAACTTTAGAGATATTTTTCCTACGGGGCCAAGAAAAAAAATTACTTCATAATAGTGTTTTACAATTTAATCTCAAACTTTATAGAATTGTAAATTGTCTGGGTTATCAAACAAAACTATGTCTCCTGAAAGAACTGTCATATTAGAAAATACTCTACCACAACATTTTAAAGAAAAATAATCATCAATTTGCTTTAGTATCAAGTTTTTCATAATTTTCCTACCACAATAAATAACTATGTTTCACTACACAATTCATCTAACAACAATAATGAAGTGATGTGAGAGGATTTTGCATTGTGAGGAGAAATTAGAAAGACGTTTTTAAAAATTGGGGGGAGAAATGCCAATAGGATAAGAAGGAAGTAGGCTGACAGTGAAGGGGGGAGGTTTGGCTTTGAAAGAGGAAAGAAGTGAGGATATAGGGAAGAAGATGCTCAGGCCATTCTGCACGGTTGCCTCTGTGGCTTCCTTAGAATTCTTCTCTCTATTCTTAGGGCTATGACTTCTCATTCTCTGGGAAGGAGGAAAGAATGGCAAAAGGTCATCCAGGGCTTTCAGAGAAAAGTGACGGAATCCATGATCTTTGAGACTCCCCCTCTAGGTCCAACGTTTGTTCTTCATGGGTTCAGTGCTCCTCTCTCTGTGCTCCCTTAGCTGAACCTAATCTGTTCTGTTCTTTATTTCCATCCATAGTGGCGTAGATGTTTACTATGCCGTTACCTTCAATGGTGAGGCCATCAGCAATACCACCTGGGACCTCATTAGCCTTCACTCCAACAAGGTGGAAAACCACGGCCTTGTGGAACTGGACGATAAGCCCACTGTGGTGTACACCATCAGTAACTTCAGAGATTATATTGCTGAGACACTGCAGCAGAACTTTTTGCTGGGGAACTCTTCCTTGAATCCAGATCCTGACTCCCTGCAGCTTATCAATGGTGAGTTTGATATCCATCACGAAGTCTTTGTGTAGTTTCTTTTCCAGCATGCTCTGGTAAAAACGAATTTCCCTAAATATATAAGGTTCTGACCATTCTCTAGACTTCTTGAGACAGGAGCCAACCTGATATGGAGCTTCAGCCATGCAGCTATTTTGGATAGATTGATCAGGGGCTTTCTGGAATATTTGTCGACAAAAGGCTACAGAGTATGGAAAGTGGCAGGTAGAGATAATTTAGAGAAATGGGAGCAAAGTATAAGAAAAAGGAAAACAGTACCCGAAAGTAGCATTGAAACAGGTAATAATGCTGTCCTGACAACCGAGACATGAACTCTCTAAGGTAAGTCAGCTGGTAAAGGCTTAAAAATCAGAGCGTAGCAAAAAGAAAGAGCTCAAGAAAGGTAACGGAAATTCTAGGTCAAGGAAGAAGTGGTAGCGGAATCCCAGGTAATCCAATTACACTGACTTTAAATTCAGATGGCTGTGGAGAGCCTGTTATGATACATACTGAATAGGTGGATATGAGGGGTCATCAAGAAGTGGGCGTCTACGTTGGATTTGGAGGCTACAGGGTGCCCAGTCAACCCAGGACTTAAAACTCGCTAAGAGTCTGGCTACTAGGATGCAGCATCTTAACTTACCAGGGCCACGGTATCCTGCTAACTCACTTGCTATTTTGCACTTGCTTCTCTTCTCCATGATTTCTTTACTCATTGGTAACTTGGCTTTTAAAATGTTCAGTGGAATATACATTACTGAAGTGACAGCATGGGAGAAGTACCAGCTGCCATGGAGGAAAATCTACACGTGAGGCAATACGAATGATACATTTCTACAGCCTCTCCGGCTCCCACACATTTTAAAGAGAAAAGAGCCTCTGCCCTGTCCTTCCAGGCAGCTACGACATAGGGGTGTGTGTGTGTGTGTGTGTGTGAGAATGACAAACAAATAAACAAAACTAGACGCTAGAGAAGCCAGAGAGGCTTATGGATTTACATAGGAAGATCAGAAAATTAATACTGGAAGAGAATAGTAGATTTGAAAGGTACGGTGGGGAAGAACATAGGAATCAAGATTTTTTGAGTTGGGGCTTGGGAGAATTTTTAGACAAAGACAAAGAAAAGTATTGTCTTTCCAGGCAGTTATGTATGTATGTGAATGTGTATACACGTGTGCGTGTGTGTGTGTGTGTGTGTGTGTGTATTTGTGTGTTTGTGAGAAACAGAGAAAAGGAGAGAAAAATTTTAATAAAATTTTACTATGTGATTTAATCTCTTATTTCCAAAATAAGGTTTTTTTTTTTTTGTGTGTGTGTGTGTGGGGGGGTTTTTGTTTGTTTTTTTGAGAAGCAAGAGTAAAACTTTTACATTGCTTTCAACTATTTTGGCTGCTGGACGAACTTTTTTTTTTTTTTTTTTTTAATGTGACATTCTGGTGACACAGGGCCACAAAGTGACCTGGGCTTTATATGAATTACATAGGATTTTAAGATGGAGAAACTCTGTCTTCAGTGAATGAGAGTGATATAGAACCATTCATTCTTAAACATTAGGGAGCCTTTATATTTCGGAGCAGGTACCCTGGGCTCATTTCCTCATATACTCCTTTATCATCGTTGAATCTCTGTTGGAATACTAGGGCTACATAAAATAGTGGACAGATAAGAAGCTTGTTATAATCTGAAACTGCTGAAGTCCCTCTGTCAATGCTAATAGAGATTAGCTGGGCTAACCATGGAGACAGCATATGGGCAGAAGATTCTAGGAATCAGGATATTGGGATCAGACAGAGAAAAGATACAGTTAGGAGATCATGACCTAAGGGAGTTAAGAACCTCCATTGAGCAGAAGGTGCAAACACCAAGGTCAGTAACTGGAGTGGTAGGAGAATCGCATGAAGATTAAGGTCAACAATAAATAAAGAGGTTGCTTAGGAATCTACATCCACAAACAGTATTGCAAGATCTTCCTTTTATGTGGAGTCCGTGGGTAGTGCTACTTTCATAAAGGTGTCCTAAAAAGAGGTAAAGAACTTCCGTAGACTTTGTAAGCAAGTTCACTAAAAGCTTTACAATATCTAGTACCAACTAATTCAGGCACCTTGGACTTTCATTAGACGTACGTTTCAATTACTCAGAATTTTGTCCCTAAAATCTATTTCTATTGTCGGGCCAACTTCAGAGTTCTGAAGGGTGGCAGCTTTCTATGTAACTTGATCATTATCTCAAAAGATACGATCTTCCTTGTATCAGTCCATTCTCACACTGCTGTAAAGAGCTACCTGCGGCTGGGTAATTTATGAAAAAAGGAGGTTTAATTGACTTACAGTTCCACAGCCTGTACAGGAAGCATGGTTGGAAGGCCTCAGGAATCATGGCAGAAGATGAAGAGGTGAAGGGGAAGCAGGCACGTCTTACCATGGCAGAGCAGGAGGGAGGCAGGGGGAGAGAGGGAGGGACGGAGAGAGAGAAAGATCAGGGGGAGGCGCTACATACTTTTGAACAAACAGATCTCATGAGGACTCACTGACTATCCATGAGAACAGCAAGGAGGAAATCTGCCCCTATGATCCAGTCACTGTCCACCAGGCCCCACCTTCAACACTTGGGATCACAATTCAACATGAGATTTGGGTGGGGACACAGAGCCAAACTATGTCACTCGTTGATCTTGTGGAGCTTATTTTTCATAGAAGACAAGATAATTGTATACACAGTGCTTAAAAGTTTTAGAAAATACTTAAACCAAATAGGGTTTTTGACTTTTGCTTGATTTCTCTATGTCCAGCCAGTGGGAACAGGTGAATAAAGAGACTCTGCTTCTATTTGTGGTTGCATACACCGGATCAATCTCCTGGCAATCCTGTCTTTTTAGCTTTTACTGATTCCCTCTCCCCTCTGGGGAAAATCAGCAACTTTTTTTGTCTGTGTTATTTGTCCATTGTATATATGCCCCTCACATTCTTTTATAATTTGTGTTTATTTCTCTGATACACGTAATGCTTCCAGAAGAGAAACTTGGCTTTATTAATGCTTATAGCCTCAACTTTGGCAAAGTCTGTAGTAACTAGCAAGGATTCATTAAATTTTTGTTGAATTAAATTATATAATCTACTCTCTATGTTGCTCTTTGATATCATTACAGCGATAAAGATTTTTGGTGTCTTAGCTCAGTTTTCAAAGGTACTTTCTTCCCAAAAGGCAATTATATTTCATATTTTTCTATCATTCTTAGCATAAACCAAAGGAATTGAAATTTCAGTACACCTTTTTTACTTAAAAATTAATTTAAAAATAAGCACTTCATAGGAATCTTGGACAGAATAAAAACTGACTTGAAAAAGGAAAAAAGTAATACAGGAGTGTCCTAAATGTAGTAATGAGAAGAATCTTTATTTTGTGTTGGATTCTTATAATTCAGACAGATTGTGCTAATATAAATAAAATATCTGAATAAAGTAGCAAACATTTTCTAAGTAAGTGTGTCGCATATGTTCTGCCAAAATCTCAACTATGAGGAGGAAGAAGTTGGCTTTCAGTTGTCTCTGCACCTTAAATGCAATAGCGCCTCAACTAACATGTTCTTTAATATCGTTCTTTCCTCAGTGAGAGGAGTTTTGCGTCACCAAACTGAAGATCTAGTTTGGAACACCCAAAGTTCAAGTCTTCAGGCAACGCCACCATCTATTCTGGTATGTTTTGTGTTTTATGCTAGAGCCAGGCCCTCGTGCTCCTCCTCTTTCTTCCCTCACCTGCTTACTTAGGTATTGTGAATTTCCCAAGCTGTTCTCATATCAATTAATTGCTTGCATCATCCCTAGACTATTACTCATAGCTGTCAGCTCATAGGTACGAAGCGTTGCTTCAGAAAATTTAAGCCTTCTGCAGTGGTTCAGTAAAGTCTGCATTGCCAAACTCCACACAGGGCAGAAAATGTATTTATGTTTCCTACTTCTTTGGTGATAATGAAGCTCTAAGCGCTCCCTGAGCTGTCCTCTGAGAGTCACCCAAAACTGGATTTTATAGCCAAGATGGTAAATTGATTTACTAGGTATACAGTGTAGATTTTTTGTTCCAAGGATTATAGTGAAAAAGAAGTTAAAGTCCAAAGCACATAGAACGGTGTGTGTATGGAAGGGAAGGAGAAGAATTTCCACTAGCTGACAGATGACAGGGACTCTAAATCAGGCCTCCTTGTAATCTGGACGGAAAACATTCCCATTTGCGCAGAAACAGCATGGGATGAACTTTCCTTTTTGTTCTTACCACCCAGCTGCATCAGGAATTCCTCTTCCCCCTCTAAACCTCCACTTCCCTCTTCACTTGTAGGGAGTTATACAGTAGAAAAAGAAACAGCATAGTTAAAACTACAATGATAACATCTACAACCACAAACCACTACACACTTACCCATCTACAATGAATAAGGAATCTTTTGTGATCACACAGAAACAGTAGGGGGACTCCCTTCTCATCTACATTCCTTGCTCTTCTTCCTGCTTAAAATTTATTTTCTGTCTCATATCAGCTATTTGAATTACTTGTTTCTTGACTTTAATCGAGCAGTGGAAATTCAGAAACCCTGCCCTTAATTCATCTACCCATTAATCTTTGCAGCCATTTGTTCTACGAGGTTATAGAGCAACTCAATATTACAATGTAGAATGACTAAAAACAATCTTTTCACTGAGTTACATGTTAGACAAAAAGGTTAGAGGAGATTTACAGAGAGTACATTCATTTGGTGTGTATTTATTCATTTACTTATTCATTCATTCATTCAAATATGTTTGTTTTGTGCTTTCCATGTGCCAAGTGCTTGTGAAACTAAGACAAACAAGGCGTGGCTCTGCCTACAAAAAATTTCTAGTCTGGTGGTAGTAGATTTCTAAACAAATAAGGTAATGCAGATACTGCCCTAGAGGTCCATCCAGGATACAGTGGCAGGGAGCGATGACAGCACCACTACTCTCTGCTCCTAATCACATTCTCTCGCTGCAGAAGGAGTTTTGTGATGATGTTTTAGAATCATATTGTAAAGATGAGAGTTTCTATAGAAGCCAGAGGCTGCAAACTGGAGACGAGCTGGATCCAACTAAAGACATGCAGCTTGAGATTAAATTTTTAAAAATAAATCAATAGTTTACAAGTAGGAGACTTTTACATAAAAATGCAGATTTCTGGCTTCTTTGAACGTCAGGAAGATCTGCTACTGTTCAGTTCATATTTCCTCGTGGTAGAAAGTGGCCGGAGCTTGACTCTGGCTGCCCCTTGATCACGGCCAGCACCAACAGGGCTCACCTGTTCATTTGTGTTGCAGTGCTTTGATTTGCATTTAAGCCAACTCCTTACTTTATCAAATAGTGATAACTGTAGGGCATTCATTAACAATTTAAGGAGACATTGGAATGTTAATGGGAGGTAATAAGACATGAAAACAAGGAATGATTAATTAGAAATGTCTAGTTATTACTTTCTTTTTAATTTATTCCTTCCCTCCCTTTCTTTATGTCCTTTCCAACTGTTGGCAAGATTTTACTCTACCGTAGAAGTGAGGTGGGGTTTTTCCCCCAGATTAGATTTTTTAAAATTATTTTATATACAGAGCTGCCATGGTTATATTACTAATTATTTTATTGTTTCTATTATTAGTAATAAAGGCTTTATTCAAAGAGTAAAAAAAAAGTTATTTCAGAGCTAGGAATGTTGGGAAATTGAATTTGACACCTTTCTGGCTCCCTGATTTGGAAAATCACATGTACCGTGTGCTTTCTTCAGGACAAGCAAGGTTTTCAATTGGCAGTAGCAGAAATGAAACTGACCAATATAATAAAGTTGTCAATATACTACATTGAACTAAAAATACACAAGTTAAATTTGTTACTGTGGGAACATCTATGAATAAAAAATTAATGAAGGGCTATTCCTGGCATGTATGTTAACCTTTCAAAATGTATAGGAAACCTTCATTGTCATGCCATTTTTTAGGGAATATTTATTTGGAAGGGATGGTCTTTCTTCTTTATTTGAGAAGTCAAGTTGTTTACTTTCACATTTTATATTGCCTATCAGCAACTTGACTTCTTAAAAGATTTTATGGGTTGGGCACAGTGGCTCACGCCTGTAATCCCAGCATTTTGAGAGACCGAGGCGGGCAGATCACACGGTCAGGAGTTCAAGACGAGCCTGATCAACATGGAGAAACCCCATCTCTACTAAAAATACAAAATTAGCTGGGCATGGTGGAGCATGCCTGTAATCCCTGATGCTCAGGAGGCTTAGTCAGGAGAGTCGCTTGAACCCAGGAGGCGGAGGTTGTGGTGAGCCGAGATCACACCATTGCACTCCAGCCTGGGCAACAAGAGCAAAACTCTGTCTCAAAAAAAAAAAAATTATGTGTAGTTTTACTTTTATTTATTATTTATTTATTTATTTATTTATTTATTTTTTCCCATTTATTTTATTGCATTTTAGGTTTTGGGGTACATGTGAAGAACATGCAAAATTTTTGCATAGGTACACACGTGGCAGTGTGATTTGCTGCCTTCCTCCCCATCACCTACTTCTGGCATTTCTCCCCTTGCTATCTCTCCCCAGCTTCCCACCCTCCACCGTCCCTCCCCTATTTCCCCCCAACTGACCCCAGTGTGTAGTGCTCCCCTCCCTGTGTCCATGTGTTCTCATTGTTCAACACCCGCCTATGAGTGAGAACATGCGGTGTTTGATCTTCTGCTCTTCTGTCAGTTTGCTGAGAATGATGGTTTCCAGGTTCATCCATGTCCCTACAAAGGACCCAAACTCATTGTTTTTGATGGCTGCAGAATATTCCATGGTGTATATGTGCCACATTTTCCCTATCCAGTCTATCGTCGATGGGCATTTGGGTTGGTTCCAGGTCTTTGCTATTGTAAACAGTGCTGCAATGAACATTCGTGTACACG
The DNA here is from genome assembly GCF_009761245.1 of Sapajus apella. NCBI lineage: Eukaryota > Metazoa > Chordata > Mammalia > Primates > Cebidae > Sapajus > Sapajus apella. The sequence goes on from NW_022436980.1 coordinate 19,129,380, forward strand.
TGTCCTTATAGTAGAACGATTTGTAATCCTTTGGATATATACCCAGTAATGGGATTGCTGGGTCAAATGGAATTTCTATTTCTATGTCCTTGAGGAATTGCCACACTGTCTTCCACAATGGTTGAACTAATTTACACTCCCACCAACAGTGTAAAAGTGTTCCTATTTCTCCACATCCTCTCCAGCATCTGTTGTCTCCAGATTTTTTAATGATCGCCATTCTAACTGGCGTGAGATGGTATCTCAATGTAGTTTTGATTTGCATTTCTCTGATGACCAGTGATGATGAGCATTTTTGCATATGTTTGTTGGCCTCACGTATGTCTTCTTTTGTAAAATGTCTGTTCATATCCTTTGCCCACTTTTGAATGGGCTTGTTAGTTTTTTTCTTGTAAATCTGTTTTAGTTCTTTGTAAATTCTGATATCAGCCCTTTGTCAGATGGGTAAACGGCAAAATTTTTTAAAAATCATCTGTTGGTTGCCGATTCACTCTAATGATTGTTTCTTTTGCTGTGCAGAAGCTGTGGAGTTTCATTAGGTCCCATTTGTCTATTTTGGCTTTTGTTGTCAATGCTTTTGGTGTTTTGGCCATGAAGTCCTTGCCTACACCTACGTCCTGAATGGTTTTGCCTAGATTTTCTTCTAGGGTTTTTATGGTGTTAGGTCTTATGTTTAAGCCTTTAATCCATCTGGAGTTAATTTTAGTGTAAGGTGTCAGGAAGGGGTCCAGTTTCTGCTTTCTGCACATGGCTAGCCAGCTTTCCCAACACCATTTATTGAACAGGGAATCCTTTCCCCATTGCTTGTTTTTGTCTGGTTTGTCAAAGATCAGATGGTTGTAGATATGTTGTGTTGCCTCCGAGACCTCTGTTCTGTTCCATTGGTCTATATCTCTGTTTTGGTACCAGTACCATGCTGTTTTGATTACTGTAGCCTTGTAGTATAGTTTGAAGTCTGGTAGTGTGATGCCCCCCGCTTTGTTCTTTTTGCTTAGAATTGACTTGGCTATGCGGGCTCTCTTTTGGTTCCATATGAAGTTTAAGGTGGTTTTTTCCAGTTCTGCAAAGAAGGTCATTGGTAGCTTGATGGGGATAGCATTGAATCTGTAAATTACTTTGGGCAGTATGGCCATTTTCACGATATTGATTCTTCCTAACCATGAACATGGAATGTTTCTCCATCTGTTTGTGTCCTCTCTTATTTCATTGAGCAGTGGCTTGTAGTTCTCCTTGAAGAGGTCCTTTACATGCCTTGTTAGTTGTATTCCTAGGTATTTTATTCTCTTTGTGGCAATTGTGAATGGAAGTTTGTTCTTGATTTGGCTCTCTTTAACTCTGTTATTGGTGTATAGGAGTGCATGTGATTTTTGCACATTGATTTTGTATCCTGAGACCTTGCTGAACTTGCTTATCAGTTTCAGGAGGTTTGGGGCTGAGACAATGGGGTCTTCTAGATATACAATCATGTCGTCTGCAAATAGAGACAATTTGACTTCCTCCTTTCCTATTTGAATGCCCTTTATTTCTTTTTCTTGCCTGATTGCTCTGGCTAGAACTTCTAATACTATATTGAATAGCAGTGGTGAGAGAGGGCATCCTTGTCTGGTGCCACATTTCAAGGGGAATGCTTCCAGTTTTTGCCCATTCAGTATGATATTGGCTGTTGGTTTGTCATAAATAGCTTTTACTATTTTGAGATACGTTCCATCGATATCTAGCTTATTGAGTGTTTTTAGCATAAAGGGCTGTTGAATTTTGTCAAAGGCCTTCTCTGCATCAATTGAGATAATCATGTGGTTTTTGTCTTTGGTTCTGTTTATGTGGTGAATTACGTTTATAGACTTGCGTATGTTGAACCAGCCTTGCATCCCCGGGATGAATCCTACTTGATCATGGTGGATAAGCTTTTTGATGTGCTGTTGCAATCAGCTTGTCAGTATTTTATTGAAGATTTTTGCATCTATGTTCATCATGGATATTGGCCTGAAGTTTTCTTTTCTTGTTGAGTCTCTGCCGGGTTTTGGAATCAGGATGATGTTGGTGTCATAAAATAATTTGGGAAGAATTCCCTCTTTTTGTATTGTTTGGAATAGTTTCAGAAGAAATGGTACCAGATCCTCTTTGTATGTCTGGTAGAATTCAGCTGTGAACCCATTTGGACCTGGGCTTTTTTTGGGTGGTAAGCTCTTAATTGCTGCCTCAACTTCAGACCTTGTTATGGGTCTGTTCAGGGTTTCGGCTTCTTCCTGGTTTAGGCTTGGCAGGAGGCAAGTGTCCAGGAATTTATCCATTTCTTCCAGGTTTATTAGTTTGTGTGCATAGAGTTGTTTGTAATAATCTCTGATGATGGTTTGAATTTCTGTGGAATCTGTGGTGATATCCCCTTTATCATTTTTTATTGCATCAATTTGGTTATTCTCTCTTTTCTTTTTTATTAATCTGGCTACTGGTCTGTCTATTTTGTTGATCTTTTCAAAAAACCAGCTCCTGGATTTATTGATTTTTTGAAGGGTTTTTTGTGTCTCTATCTCTTTCAGTTCTGCTCTGATCTTAGCTATTTCTTGTCTTCTGCTAGACTTTGAGTTTTTTTGATCTTGCTCCTCTAGCTCTTCCAGTTTTGATGATAGGGTGTCAATTTTTGATCTCTCCTTGCTTCTCATGTGGGCACTTATTGCTATATATTTTCCTCTAGAGACTGCTTTAAATGTGTCCCAGAGATTCTGGTATGTTGTGTCTTCATTCTCGTTGGTTTCGAAGAACATCTTTATTTCTGCCTTCATTTCATTGTTTATCCAGTCAACATTCAAGAGCAAGTTGTTCATTTTCCATGAAGCTGTGCGGTTCTGGGTTAGTTTTTGAATTCTGAGTTCTAACTTGATTGCAGTGTGGTCTGAGAGACTGTTTGTTACGATTTCCGTTCTTTTGCATTTGCTGAGGAGTGATTTACTCCCAATTATGTGGTGAATTTTAGAGTAGGTGTGATATGGTACTGAGAAGAATGTATATTCTGTGGATTTGGGGTGGAGAGTTCTGTAAATGTCTATTAGGTTTGCTTGGTCCAGGTCTGAGTTCAAGTCCTGGATATCCTTGTTAATTTTCTGTCTGGTTGATCTGTCTAATGTTGACAATGGGGTGTTAAAGTCTCCTACTATTATTGTGTGGGAGTCTAAGTCTCTTTGTAAGTCATTAAGAACTTGCCTTATGTATCTGGGTGCTCCTGTATTGGGTGCGTATATATTTAGGATCGTTAGCTCTTCTTGTTGCATTGATCCTTTTACCATTATGTAATGTCCCTTTTTGTCTCTTATGATCTTTGTTGCTTTAAAGTCTAATTTATCAGAGATGAGAATCGCAATTCCTGCTTTTTTTGCTCTCCATTTGCTTGGTAAATCTTCTTCCATCCCTTTATTTTGAGCCTTTGTGTTTCCTTGCATGTGAGATGGGTTTCCTGGATACAGCACACCGATGGGTTTTGTCTTTTTATCCAATTTGCCAGTCTGTGTCTTTTGATTGGGGCATTTAGTCCGTTTACATTTAGGGTTAATATTGCCATGTGTGAATTTGTTACTGCCATTTTGGTGCTAGCTGGGTGTTTTGCCCTTTAGTTGAGCTGGTACTTGTTGTTTCTTTATATGTGTAGAGCCTCTTTCAGGAGCTTTTGTAGAGCTGGCCTGGTGGTGATGAAATCTCTGAGTACTTGCATGTTCCCAAAGGATTTTATTCTTCCTTCACTTATGAAGCTTAGTTTGGCTGGATAGGAGATTCTGGGTTGAAAGTTCCTTTCTTTAAGGATGTTGAATATTGGTCCCCACTCTCTTCTGGCGTGTAGGGTTTCTGCTGTGAGTCTGATGGGCTTCCCTTTATGGGTAACCCGACCTTTCTCTCTGGCTGCCCTTAGTACTTTCTCCTTTATTTCGACCCTGGTGAATCTGACGATTATGTGCCTTGGGGTTGCTCTTCTTGACGAATATCTTTGTGGTGTTCTCTGTATTTCCTGGACTTGAATGTTTGCCTGTATTGCTAGGTTGGGGAAGTTTTCCTGGATAATATCCTGAAGAGTATTTTCCAGCTTGGATTCATTCTCTTCGTCGCATTTGGGTACGCCTATCAAACGTAGATTAGGTCTTTTCACATAGTCCCACATTTCTTGGAGACTTTGTTCATTCCTTTTTACCCTTTTTTCTCCCGTCTTGCTTTCCCAGTTTATTTCATTGAGTTGATCTTCAACCTCTAATATCCTTTCTTCTACTTGGTCAAT